>NW_005054333.1:5297950-5324437 GCF_000277835.1 Geospiza fortis | reverse complement strand
TCAGAGACGGCGGCTCCGAAGAGAGGGGAGAGGGGTTCGGGCTCCTCCAGGGGCTGGCTGGCCTCGGCTTCCTCCTGGAGGCTGTCAGGACGGGGCTGGAGGAAGTCCCAAGCAGCCTGGTGCGACCTCCAAGCACTGAGCCTGCCTGGGCTGGAGGCCTCCGCGCGTTCCCACTTGCCCGAGTTACCTTCTGGTCCAGTGATTATTTATGGCTACAAGGGGTGAAGACCTTCTCTGTTCCCTTCCCAGTGCCTTTTTGACTCAAAGAGGTGTTTTATCTTCCAATTCCAGCCAGCATTGGTGCTGGAGAAACCGAGCAGTTCATCCCAGGTGAAGGACTTGCTTCCAGTCATTCAGGTAATCCCTGTAAGAGAACTCTCAATGAGAGAAACCAATTCCCTTACTATTTGTAAAAGACTAGTCTAGAATTCAGTTCCATGAGTTATGGTGACTTTATTTAGTCCCTGGAGCCTGCCTTTTCTAACTCATGGTACAGAAATTGCTTCCCCTCTGCCAGGCTCTATTCTCTCTTATTTAGACCACAGAATTGATGGTTATGTGGGTCTCCCTTACATATATCTTCTGCCTCAAAGCTACAAATAAGGCTGACCTGCTCGTCCAGGAGGATTTTACCAGTGCCTAAATGTCTGAGTAAATGACATTAACAGTCAAGCCAATTTCACAGCCATGTTAGAGAGAGCTGTTGGCTTGTCCCAGCCAAGAGGCCCCACTGGTTTTAGGACTCACCCTAGTACTCCTCCAGCCCCACAGGAGGAACTGGGGGCTTAAACCACAGGGAACTGGCTTAACCAAGTCACTAACCTTGGGGGGAAAAAAGTAAAAAAGGAATAGTTTTTTTTCCTTGCTGATGTGCTCCCTAAACCAGCTCCTCTGGGATCACAGGCTCACCCACAGTAGAAAGATGGCAGATGTCCCCAACCTTTGTCAGGGTGCTGAGACAGAGAACAGCCTCTTCCAGCATCAGTGTGACATTGAATTACCTGTCACCTGCATGCAGCAGTAGCCTGGCTTTCCAGCAGCACTGGCCTGAGCACAGGCTCCTGTGAAACAGTGATCCTGCCTGCAACCCATGGACGTGTTCCTCCCTTTGCCACCCTTCCGTGGGATCTGGTAACCATCAGACTCTGTTCAGCTGATTGATCTGGTGGAAAAATAACACTTCAGAAAATAATGGATTTTCCATTGGCCAGACAGCTGAATTGATCCACCTTGTGACCCCACAGCTGCAGGATCAAGGAAAGCAGAAACCTGGAAATGAGGTAAAGCAGAAGTGCTTCTTTCAGAAGCAGTTAAATCAACTTAACTGCATCCTTTGTGCATGATTTGATGAGCAGTGTGAATCAGGCCAGCCTGGGTACTTTTGAAAAGGACAGGGTTTGCTCCAGCCACATTCTGGCATCACTTCCTTTCTGCTGCTATTGCCCTTTACATTAGCCAGATCTGAAAGGTTAACTGTGAAAAACTAATCACCTATTTTAGCAGAGTGATACAGCCCATTGCAATGATGCCTATTGCTGACACAAACAACAGAAAAGAGACAGGATAGTGGGAGCCTCTAGACAAAAAGTGTGCTGCAGTCCTCAAAATGCCAGAGAGATCTGGGAGTCCCAACTGGCAACATCAGCACCAACACTTGCAAGGACAAGGGTGATTATGACAATCCCAAACATTGTCATGTCCCAAATATTTATATTATTATACTTGATTTGTGCTTTGCAACGGCCCTGCAATGTAGTTTTGACAGCTGTGTTGCCTGGCAGCCACTTTGTCGCAGCTCAGGATGTAATTATGAAGAGAAGTGTATCTACACCCAAAAGAATAATGGATCCTTAGTCTGTGGGCTTCACAAAAGGACCATGTTCTTTGTCTGAGTCTTTAGGCACTGCTACAATACAAGCCACAGTAAGACAACTCAATAAAGTGGGACTTAATGTGACAGACTGGAGTATAACCAGAAGTAATTTGATTATGTTAAGAAAGGGTAAAATGATGTCAGTGCTCAAAATTTTTTGTATTTTAACTAAGCAAGATAACAAAGCAAGTATAACATGTAAACAGTGTCAAAAGAGAAATTAATATGCCCTGTGGTGTGTTTAAAGATTATCAGCTGCCAGACAGCATAATATGGACTATCAGTTGTCAAAAAAATTGAGTAGATAGGCCTCTCTAGTTCTTGTTTGGATCATTCCAGGTTTTGGGAGGATTGTGAAAGGAATTGTATAAAATTAAATTTTGTGTTGCTTTTTTTATTAAGCCACTGAAAGTTTAGCATGGTGAATGAGTCTGGGTTTTTTCTGCACAGGAAAGGGATGGGGATCAGAGAGCAAAACTAGATCTGGTGAGGAGGTGTTTGGCAAAGCAGCTTCATTTAGAAAACCCAGAACAATGTTTTGCAGCCAAAAGGTTGTGTTCAGAGCATGTTGCTTTCAGTGAACTGTCACTGAAGGCACAGCAGGGCTCTGAGGGACTGTGGTCCCTGTTCTCAGCAGGTTTGGCCTGCAGGTGACTGGATTTCCTGTCCCTCATAGACACCAGCAATAACACTAAAGGAATATCAGATCCTCTGACCATGTGCAGACGTTGGAGATTTCCAATTCTCCAGATTAAACACTTATAATTTGGTCCAATATAAAGCAGAACTAAGGACACACTCTATCTGGTGCTTTTCAGCAAAAAATCCAAACTTGAATGAACCTTCCAGAGTGGAGTCTGGATTAGGCTTTGTTCCCTTACTTGCAAGAGTCTTCATATAAATATAGAAACATCTATGTTTAAATAGATACAGGATGGAGTCTGGAGACCTAAACAACTCCACTGCACTTTGCAGATGTGGAGCCTGGGAGTGTCTGCTTTTTGAATGTGTTTGTTTTTCTTTCATGGTGTAGCACAATCAAAAGAAATGCAGTAAAAACAATGCAAGCTGTTTCATGCCTGTATGTGTTTCACATCAGTTTTTAAGTAGATCACTGCAAAAAGAAGGAATTGCTTGGTATCAGACATTTCCTGACAAAGCATAATAAACTCTTTTTTTGGACTTAAAGTATTAGGAGTTCTTGACTCTGTTGGAATAATTGATAGATGCCACTTCAGTTTTCCCTGCATGAAGTGGAGATATGCAGTGCAGAAGTAGAATTGCAGAGTACTGATGTGCAGGAGCCAAAGCAGCAGTCCTTTTTGAATATTTCCTCTCCCTGGCCTGGCAGAAGGCATTTAGAAGAAAGCAATTTTTTTTCCAAAACAACACCACACGCTACACAACCAGCCAAACACTACTTCCCCTTCCCCAGGCAGTCCTGCTGGAGTTGGGATGGGGGTGGATGCTTTCCTACCCTTTCAGAAACTGAGTTGATTTTCTTCTCCCCATCTCTTCAAAAAGCAGGCAAGCACATTTTCCTTCGTAACACCTCTTTTCCCATTCAGGAGGAGGTGAGCTGTGTACTGCCCACCTCCTGTACAACATCCAAATGAATGTCAGAAGAGGTCTCTTTCTGTGGGATGCTCTCCCGACAGTTGTATCCTACAAATTTTAGTTTGCCAAGGGTTACTCCAGGCCCAATGCACATGAATTGCAGACTGCCCTGTCACGCTCTGAGATCCTGGCAGCCCTCAGGCTCCTGACATGGAGAAGCCTGGCCTGGCACATTTTTATTTCTAGCTTTAAACGCAACATGTGCAATGGCCCTGTAAAAGAGAAGGGCTGGGGAAGACTTTGCTCCATTCTGCCACTTCAGTGCCTCACAGCAGTCTCAGGACACATTTCCCAGTCCCAAGAAGGGGTGTGTGCCCCTCATCAGTCCACCCACAGCACAAGGGCAGCAGGTGACCATTCAGCTGCTGTGCTGTGAGCTGGAGATAACACTGCAGAAGTCTGGGCGCCTCCCACCTTTTTCTGCTTTGGCGATTCTCCATTGGTTCACTCAGCTTCAGAACAAAACCAACCTGTCCACACCTCAGAGCTCCTAGGGATCTGCTTTCTGGCCAAATAACTTGCTTGAGACTTTGAGTCTGGCTGAATAACATGCTTGAGACTTTGAGTCTGACTGAATAACTTGCTTGAGTTTTTTATCTCCCTTTCACCTGATCAAAGAGTGGGACCTCTGTTGCATTCTAAATGTTGAATATCACCAATTTACTATGGATATAAATACCACAAATTCATTATCAGATTGAGGGCATGTATGTGGGTAGTGTATACTTTAAAAAAATCATTTATTTAGTTTCTCGAGTAATTTTTTTGAAAAACAGTTTAGTACTGTGTCATCATATAGACCAAATATTCAGTGACCAAAGATCAGATGTACTGCTTGTAGTTTTTCCAAAATGTGAAAGATCTGCAAAATGTAATGAATGCTCAGCAGCAGAAAGATACCAAAATGGGAACAGGGGACAAAGAAGAAAGAAAACAGTGCAGGGTGTGACTTGAAAGAAAGCAGAACAGGAGAATAACTACAAAAGAGAGGGAAGAGGTTAAAGATAAAGGAGATGTATGAGTAGGTGAAATATTTCAAGTAGTTTCATGATTTGTGTGACTCATAGCTGGAAGATCTGAAGCTGCCTCTCCTAATTCAACCCCCAGTTTTCACTTGACAGCCTGTGAACCTCTTCAAGTTCAGCATCTGACCCTTTCTCCTCTGCCCCCAGCACCTCTTCCAGCCTTCAAAACTCTCAGAGCATCTTCAAATGGCTGCTCAGCCTGTGTCCTGCCTGTGAATCATCCATGGAATTGGGACATGATCCCTGCTACTGACTCTTAGGCACTCAAAGGGAAGAGAGCTCAGGAGCATCCTGAGCCACTGGGTTCGTTGCTGCTGTGCTTTGAACCCAAATTGTGAGAGGACGGGTGTGCAAGAGGGTGTTTGAAACCTTAAATGGATCTCTTTGCATTTCCTTTAGCAATTAAGAATCACTGAGCCATGACAAGGGCAAAACTAATGTAAATACAGCATTGTATTTACATTGTTTGGTGTGTAGCAAACTTTTGCTTTCATACAAACCCAAGGAAGAACGCACTTGCTGTGGTAACTGTGATTTGCCAGAGCTAATGAACCTGACTCAACTTTTCAGTTTGATTTGTCTTTTTAACATTCTTGGTATCAGGGGACCTTATGACCCCTCAGGGAAATTAAAACTCTTAAAGCTCATCTATCTGGCCTTTTCTGTCAGAACAGTGTTGTCATTGAGCTATTGCTCCTTCTCTTACAGGCCAAAATTCGACTCCAAAGCCAATAAGATCCTCATTGGAGTTTGTTCAGTTTGTTTGGTTGGTTTGTTTTTAACTAAACATAGTAATCTCAAAATGGCAAATCAATGTCTTTTAATTAAAAATTTAAAAAGAAAACACAGAAATGAACCCATGGAATAGGGGAATTTTTCTGACAGCTACAACTGAAATTCAAGTTCCTTTACCCCCCACACACATAGGCATATACATGATTTTTTTTTAAATGTGCAATGTGAGAAGCTTTACATATATTTACAGAAGAGATTATGTAGGAAATTTTAAAAGAGACAAATTGCAATTAGGTGCTAAATTCTCACAGGCAATGAAAGATTTCCCCTGTGTGATTAATGGTTAATCTGCAAATATATTTTTCTTCCTTAACTGTTAAATTCTCTGTTTATGTTTAAATTCATGTTTTCTGTTTTAATTTGTATGCTTCTTCTCCATATGTGGGTGAGGACACTTTAGCTTCATTTTGCAGAAACTGTATTTAAGATACTGTGCTGCCTCTTTGAGCATCTAGATCTCTCTGTGAGTCTTCAAATGCTTAAGCTCATCAAGCACATTTGAGAGGCATTGAAATCCAAAAACTATTAAGTCCTTAAAAGTATTCTGAAACTAGGCAGTCAGTTAAAAGCTGTGGTTAATGCTTCGCCGAGGTAAAAAGTGCAGCACTTCATATGAGACCTCAAAGTCCAGATAAGGTCTCAACCTCAAGACACAAATCCATACAAAATCAGGCTTCATTGATCCCCCTGCTCAGGGAGCCACTGCAAAAATGAGAGAGAGAGAGAAAGAGAGGTTTTTATAGCATATATATGCCCAGAGTGTCTACTCAGCTTTCGTATGAGAGAGCTACTGTAATGTAATGACTTTCTCATATGATTATATTATCATTTGCAAAAAGAGATATTTGCATATATGTGTACACAGATATGAAATGTCACCTTTTGTTTTAATTACAGTGTCAGTATCTCTTCCTGCCTCCATGTGAACAGGTTTTAGCCCCACATAATGTCTTTGATGAAGGAAAAATACAAAATCAAATGCTAAAAATTTTGAGTTTTCAACATAAACCTGGATCTACGTTGACAAGCTTTTCCCAGGGATAGTAACATCAGTAAAATATTTTCATTCCAAGTTCCTGAGAGGTTGGAAAAATCAACAAAAGAATAGCATGAGATAGATTGCCAGAAATAATATTACCATTTTAGACATGAAACCATCTCACAACATCATGTGAGTATTGAAATGCTCTAAAACATTTTCTTTAATTTGATTTGTTTGTATTTGTTCTGGGTTTTGTTTTGTTTTAACTATGGCTGACTTTTCCCCCTGAATAAGAGGACTGCAGCTGTTGACCAGAAACAGGGAGACAGATGATTGGAAAAGAAAATCATGTTTGACTGGGGGTTCAGAAGACAGTCTACACTGTACAAGGGATGGTGTAGAACCAGATAGGTTCCTCTGGTATTGTTAAGAATAACATTAAAGGCAGTGAAATACAGCCATACCACCACTAGCAGAGGTAATGAGGCTGTGGATAAATCCAGGTGGCAGTAAAGGAGGACAGGCTCACTCCAGCAGGTCTGCTAACATGAGCAAAGGTCCAGGGAGAGATAGTGCTTTCCACATCTGCCAGTGCAGGAAGACAGTGCCCATGTGCCTAGGGTATAGTAAATGGATTTGAATAGATCCACAGAAGGGCATTTTCAACTCTATGTCCAGAGCTACGGCTTGATGAGCCCTCTAATCTCACTCCAACAGCACTCCTGGGATCCCTGACTATTCACTTCTCCTGTGGGATATCTGTTCAAAGGGACTGTGGGAAAACATGATGAAAAGAATCTTGTCATTCAAGAAGGTAGCAGACAGCAAGGGCAGGGTTGGGGAAGGAGAGGTGGCTGGCAAAACAGCTCTCTCCCCATGCTGAGATATCCAGCACACCTGGAGAAAAGGAAAAATTGTCTTTGTCCTGCCCATCATAATCTCCTCCCCCTTCAGTCTCCTCTAAGTGTTTACAAACACCTCTGGAGACTTCTGAAAGGCAACAGGAGTCAGTGAATTAAAGAAATTAGCGTAGCAAACCAGTTTGTCCTAAGATGTCAACATAGATCCAGTTGAGACTACGCATGGAAGATTATGGATGTTGGCTTGTGGAGAGGTGGGTTTTACTGGAACCTCAGCTACAGAGGTAGATTTCTGCATGCAAGCAGTACTAGCTCTGGGGTCTGCATGCATTTATCTGTCTGAAATGTGTTTAGATTACCTGGAGCAGCCAGAATGGTAAAACAAGACTCTTACAGTCCAGTCTCCCAACAGGCTGCATCAGCAGCCATGTAAAACCTGCTGGAAGAGAGCCACAGTAAGTACATGGTACTGTGCATGCAAAGGACATGAGATGGATCTTTCTTTCCCACAAGAAAAAACTTTTCCCTCTCACTGAAGCCCTGGAAAAATGGGGTTTTTTTTGTGCTTGGCCTGCAAGACATTTACAGTATTTTCTGAAAATTTGATACACTACCACTAATAAACAGTGTTATATATGTAACTGTAATGAAACAAAATTGTACATTTATATAAAGATAAACTATTTCTAGCAAAATACCAAACCAAATTAATCTAATTAATAAGCTGCTACTGAACATAGTAATTTACAGACAAGCAATTCGTAAACTATCTAACGATGTATTAAGCAAACAACGGCACTTATCAAAGGAAATTTGAAACATTTTGCCAACTAGAGGACTTGGCTAAACAAATACATTTGTAGCTGGATCTAATTATTGAATTAGAGCTTAAAAAATGCTGTTATGGCAGCCTGCCTGGACTGTTGTGGTTAGACAATAACAATTCTTCCCTTTTCCTCCAGTGTTTTCATTCATTTATGGCACAGTTTTTGAAGAATAGAGCTTGGAAGCCAGTCCAGTATCCCACATCACAATAAACAGTCAAACCTATGGGATAATAATTAGAACATACTTTATTGCCTCAACCTTATATATGACTACCTCAATAAAGTCAGATGTTTATAGCTAGATACTTATTTCTAAACATTGTCCTCAGCAACAATTCTAAAACAAAACCTTAACAGACACTACAAAGAAAAATACTGAGTTACATATTTGAGTTTATCTTTCCCAATTCTTGCCAAACTGTATTTGTCTCAGGGAGACAGATCTGCAGTTTAATTAAGACCCAGGTTACTTTCTGGTAATAATAAACTAATGGACTGGTAAGCTACTTTTACTGGTGTGTGGTGACTCAATCTCTAATACTGTAAGGTTCTTCTGACTTGTTAGAAAAGGAAAGAGCAAATAACTGTTGTGTATCTTTCAAAGGTTAAATTGTTTCACTTCCCACAGATTTTCAACAAACTAATAAAAGGCTCCTGGGAAAAGAGAAATGTAGGTGGCTGGAGAAGGCTGATAAAAATAGGATGAAACTTTGTGAGCCCCCCTGAAGCTTGTATTAGGCTTGTATTACAAGCCAAGAACATCTTCCTATCAGCTTTCGCTAAAGTTAAAAGTCAGTAAGAACTGATTATTAATTTAGTAATTCATGAAAAATTCTATTTTGGCACGTTAGAATGCGGTCTGAATGGGAAGTTATTAAAACTAATTGGGTCATGTAACACCAGACAGTTTGTCTGTGAACCTCACTAACAAAGCTGAGCCAGCTTGGGGAATGGCTGAGAACTTACCCTGTTTTAGAACTTTGAAGCACATTGGATCTCATTAATACCCAAATAAATGCATTTCAAAATGGAGAATAATGTAATGGAATCAGTTCCTCACTCTGATTCTTCACCTTTGGGTTTTGGCCATCTGTAGTCTGTCTACATAGGAACCACTAATTTGGGCCCCCTTTTGTGTCAATGGAGAGAAGGAAGCCTTTGTAGGTTTGAATTCAGCCAATATGTTTTGAGTAAGGCAGGTCTTAAAAATGATGTTTTTACCTCCACTGACTATAAAGTGAATTAAGGCAAGCAGCTCAAACCTAGGCAGCTGCACTGCAGACGCCTAAATTTTGCACTAGGTTTTCATTCACATTTCTGTAAAATGGGAAAAAAATATAGCTAAGCAATGGAAGAACATTTACATTATCCTTCATCCAAAGGTAACAAAGATATCAGGTAAATGTCTAACATTCATGCCCTACATATCCATTGTCTTGGATATCAGCTACATGTCTTAATTAAATAAACAGGGTTTATCTTTGGTTACATCACAAGAAAACTATAAATTGATTTAAAACTCTTTGTTAGGATCTCCAAGATAGACTCCATGTCTGAAACCTTTGTCCCACCTGAGGTATAGAGGAAACAGTACCTGTAAGGTAAGGCATATGCAAACAGACCATTTGTTGTTTAACCTGTTCTCCGGAGGCTGTGTTGCTACGGATGAATACACAGCACTTAGTCTGAGGACACCATTCAGCCTCACTGTGTTTTCCAGTTAGTAGGCACAACAGAAGAGAGAGGAGCAATAAAGGAATGGGGAGCAAAATCGCGTTTGCTTCTGCCAAGACTCTACCGTTCACAGAAGAACTCACTGGTACATTGAAGGTAGTGAAATAAATCACATTCACCTAGTTTCAACAACACTGTTGTGAGACTGATGGACTAAAACTGCCAAATTCTTCCCTTTTTCTGCTTTAGAACTGTCACAGTTAATCTCTGGTCAAGTAGCTAGCCAGGTGCTGCTTGCCAGTCCTGCTATCAAGATTATGAACATCACAACCATTGTTTCATTAGGACACCAGCCATAAGTCCAGAGCCTCTGGCTTGGCCACAAAGATGGCAACAACTACCAAGGTCTGCTCAAATGCAAATGTCTTCTTCCCCAGAGGAAAATATGAGGGGCTTATGGGGCATTAGCACTGACAGCACTGACAATCAGCACACTGACTACCATATGGCTCTGTCTTCCTGCCATTTGCAGATACCTCCCTGGCTTTCTGCCCCTGCAGAAGTTCCCCTGCCAGAGGCATGAAACCAAAGTACCAAGTGGCAGAAAAATAAAAGCTGAGGTTGTCCCATACTCCCATAAAACCTTCCTGCCCACATCCCTCCGCTGATACTGCCAAATCTCACCCCAAGCCTTCCCATGATTCACAGATGATTTAATCAGTTCTGAACAGATCAATCTTGTGATCAAAAGAGTGTCAGAAATGCAAAGTAGCACAAAAGGACACCACTACACCCAACATTCCAGCAAGGCTTCCAGTGCCCATTACTTTCAACCTGCACAAAGTTTCACATACTGAGGAGAGAGCATGAACCAAGAACTTGACAACAACAGTTACTTTTCCTCCATCAGGGTAAGCTGATGCCACTGGACAGAAATAGCTGACATGAAACCCACAGAAGAAGGCCCTCTTCAAAGACACTATTTGGCATGCACAGTGTCCTGGGTGCATGGGTAACAATCTGCTATTGACTGTGGTTAACTCTTCTCCATTGTTCCTAAAAAAAGTGTAGCCTTGTATAAGTGAAGCTGAATGGGTATTTTCAGATCCAGGACTTGGATGAGAAATAATCTCAGTGGAAGCAAAATCTCCTCTAGTCAGTGGCTACACAGTAAATATCCTTTCTCACACTCCTGGAACTACCTAAAGCATTTGATGCCGTCTCAGAGGCACAGTTCCTTTTCCTGAGATAAAAAAGCAAAGGTCCAGGGCAACAATCTGAAATGGTCTGAGCTTTTTCTCCAGCAAGGCACTCAGAAAATGAGAGAAAACTGTAGCTTTATCAGAAACTATCACACAGCTCTTTTTCAGTGTCTACAAGCAATCACTACGTACAGCAGATGGAAAACCAAGACTTATGTTCCAAGTTGTTACTTGGAAAGCCATTTGTATCACCTTTCCAGACATTGCATAGCATCATCTAGCAGTCATCCCTGGCTGGCTAGGAAACTTGTCTCTGGTAGATTATAATCTATTTTTAGTAAATCATGCTTTGATCATCCATCAAGTGACTATAGCATGCAGTGTATGTTCACAGGAAACTGCAATTACTGTAAAACACTGCCTGGCACCTTCTTGGAAAAGCAGGCTCTCACACGCATGCCACGTTTTGCTACCAAAAGAAGCCATCCTGGTGTACACAGTTCTTTCCTCAGGAGGAATACACAGTAAAGCATACCATGGACCTGACTCAATTTATGCAGCACAATGCCAGAATGTGCCCTATAAGAATCCCACATAACTGGGGGAAATGTATGGTTATGTACACTCATGCTCAGCTGAAAGACTGCAAGTGATGACAAATTGAAATTATTTTTGAAATTGATTTCAACACTTCATTATGCTCACAGTTAAAACTTTGCTTTTTAGAAAGATATTTATAACAGGCATTTTAGTCATCTAATTAAAATGTGATTCAGAACTCATGAGCCTGAGAGCCCCACTGTATGTCCAAAGGGAAAGACATGGATACTAGCACGTGGCTCAGGGCACCTAAATAGTTGTGTAGAATCAGACAGTGTAAATATCTACCTTTGCCTTCATTAGTTTAAGATAACCTAAAGACATGTTCCACTTCAGGCTGATCACCTTAACATAATTACTTGTGATATAGCAAGGAAGATGGAGCAGAGCAAAGCCTTTGGGGACATAGTGAGAATCACACTACTGCCACAGGCAATCAGTAGCACAACTGGAACTTCAGCCCACACTTCTGCTCCTTGCTGCCTTGGGATAGGCTTAAATATGTACTTATGCCCTGCTTAATGGGGCCTGAAGAAACAGATTTCTGCTGTTACAACAATGCTTTTGTCTCTGGCACACATCCATGCAAGGGACTCCACCTTCCCCGACTTCCTGAGCATTGCTAGTTTCCTGGAAAATCTGGAAGCATCACAACATTCTTCCCAATTTCTCTGCCAACCTGTGCTGCAGGGCAAAGGGTTCAAGTGGTTTCATTCACTTTTATTGGAGTTTCTCTTTTATTTCTGAAAAAGTGTAAAGAAATATCTAGGAATTCTAGATAACAACATTTCATTTCTTGTCTACTGTCCCATGGCAAAACTCAGCATTGCAAAAGATTTGCCTTGCATTCACACTGACTTCAGTGGCTATTTCTTCAGTCATTAAACTCATTTTGTGTTCTTCTTAATAGCTGTTTTCCAGCTTATCCAGTGGAATATGACTTTGGGGCAACTCTAGGGGCTGCTCTTCAGAACCCAATGCTGCCCTCATAGCAGTGCAACACTGGCTTGTGCTGGTGTAGCCAGGGGGCCTGGAGGTGATCAAAAGACACTGAGATTTCCACACTGCTGGCAGTGGCTGTGTCCTCTTATCTCCCAGCCTCATCTTCTCCTGTTTTATCCCAGCATAAGGCCCAGGAGAAGAAACAACTGACTAAACAGAATTATCTCAGCCTTCAAGGTCAGCACAGGTAGACAACTTGCTTTTTCTCTGATTCAACAACACAACTGTTTCAGTTTCACATCTCACTGGCAAAAGTTCCTTTTCCTGTTCAGGAGCAGAACAACTTGAGTCTGCCTCAGCTTTCTGAATGCTTGAGCATGTGTTCTCCCTCTGCTCCCAGGTGGCTTAAAAGCACAATCACTGTCTTTTGTTGACGATGTTTTGCTTTCTGAAAGATTGAATTCTACATCCTGGCTTTCAAAAACCCCAGTTCACGGTGTTCTGTCTTTGCCTACTCTAGTGCATATAGAGGCAGTAGCAGAATGCCAGCTGGGAGTCAGTGTAGTGTGTCTGCTGCAGTTTTGACACTCAGCCATGCAGAAGGCTTTGGTCCATACAGGAAATAGTTTTCTAACTCCTCCACATACATTTTTCTGTTGGAAATTCCAGGTTTTTTCCCCTCACCTGAAGCTTTACAAATGAATCACCAACACAAATTGGACTCTCCTTATGAATCTTTTAAAGAGCCCAGCTTGAAACCATTTCATATTCAAGAGAAGATGAGGGGGGAAGAGTTAAAACCGAAACCCCCATTGGCAGGCTTTTAGAAAAGCATGTCATGCTACAATGTCACCTTACCTTTGCTCTTGAGACTGACGCTTCTGAGAAAAATGTGTAGTGAACACAATGATAATGCACAGATATATTCACACAATGTATGCACCCTGAGGGTGTGCTAAATTTTACTTACCCTTACTTCCTTTTTTTTTTTCTTTCTGCCTGCCCCTCTAGCTCCCTATGCTTAAAATCTGCACCACATCTTTGGACAAACTGTGACCTTGGTGTAGCTTGGAAGTTCCCACTATTACCTGCTAGGCAAGAAAGAGCCAGAACAACTGTTCATTACTATCAGATATTAGTACTGTTCATTACTATCAGACTACAGTACAGAAAAAAAACAGGGACCGAGAAGTGCCCACCAAATGCTGCTTTGAGCAATGAGGCATAAGGTGTTTCCACCACCTTGGGCTGGTCAAGAAAGTGAAATCTAACCACAAAATGAATTGTGAATCTTGGAAATATATGGTCCACCACAACTCTCAGCAGTTTCAGAAAAAAAGAAAGTTACCCTAAACAGAGAACTGACATTTCAAAAGATCCCATGAGACACTGTTCTGTAAATTTGGGGTTCAGTATGAAATTATTTCATTTTGACTACACAACCTGATTATCAAGCAGATATATAACATAAAATGATATAATAATGCTGCTACTGTTCCTCATATCCTTTAATAAAATCGAAAACAATGAGTGCTTTTTAATACTGTGAAGCAGGTTATTTGATACTACTGAAAAATCTATAAACCAAGCACAGTCAGGTATTTCTTTTCAGCCTGCTAAAGTTCTATCAAAATTCAAAGGCTCCTGTGAAAATTTTGTATTTGAAAAAAGGATGCTCTGCTGCAGGGGAAATATCTCCTTCCTTAGTCAAACACTGAAACTACAGAGAGTAGCAGAGGTGCTTAGAGTCTCTGCTAGCTACAAATATTTTTGCATATATACAGGTCTTATTCCTGTACCAATCCATAACTTGATGGTCTTGGCTTCAGTCCCTTCACTTTCAACCTTAGTCTTTCCCACACTCTCTTTTCTCAAAGATTCCTGGAAACCCAAAGGAGATTTAAACAAGAAAAATATACTCCTATTAGTCTTTGAGAAACACAGCTACTTTCTAAAAAAAAAAAATCTCAAAATGAAAAGCAGGCTGAATAATCAGATTCTAATTTTATTTAGACAACTTGTTACATTCTGCAAGTCCTGAATATTCTGCTCCAAGTTAGCTCCTTCACAGGAGAGACAAGCAGTAGCAGAATTTAAGCATGGTTCAAAAATGACCAATACTAGATGCAGGAGGAGCTGGACCATTGGGTTCAAAAGACAACATAGCAGCCAGTACAATTAGCAGCTGCTGTGAATGATAATACCAGTGCTGGCACTGTTAAACTCCTTCCTCAGCCACCTCGACAGAGGGATGGAGTGAAACCTCAGTAAATACACAGGTCAAACCAATAGAGTCAGCCTGTGAAAGGCCACAGCTTTCCTCTGTGGTGCTAGTGAAGACATTGTGTCCAGTTTCAGAAGAGAAGTGAGATCCAAGAAATGGTGTGAGCTCAGCAGAGGGCTGCAAAGATGAGCAGGGCTGGAGCCCCTGCCAGCTAAGTGAGGCTGTGAGAACTGAGCCTGGAGGAGAGATGGCTTCACAGTGAACCTCACAGAAACCTAACAGAGCTTTTGGAGGACCACAGCAGAGATGGGTCCTTCCATAAGTGTCCAGTAAAGGGATGACAGGCAACAGACACAAGTTTCAGCAAGGGAATGTCTGCTTGGTTGGATGGAAGGAAAACAATTCCACTGTGGACACAGTTAAGCAATGACAAAAAATATAGTTTCTATAGAGATACTCAAGTTTAACTAAAGGCTCTGAGCAACTCGTGACTTTGAATCTGGCCATGTTTGGAGCAGGGGCTAGGACCAGAAGTCCTTTTCAACCTAATTTGATTTGTGATTATGTGGCTGTCCTAGCCTGTAAAATAAAATTAATTTCTACTTGTGAATGCTTTATATGAACTTGTAAAGAAAAGAAAGTTAATGCCTTAAAATGTAACCTTTTAATTAATACACTCAAGGAAAATGAAATTATTTATGATTTAATGTAGAAGTACTACACAAGACTTTAATCATGCAAATGACAACTATTACTTCCCTTCTCTACAGGTTCATAAGCTGCACTCATCAACATAATAGCTGATCAACTTCTCCTATGCTCTAAGCAGCGTGACTAACATCTGGCATGTAGTTTGTCTCATGGTTACTGGCATCCTCTTCTATCTGTTTAGATCTTGACTTCTTTTGTTAGGGACATTCACATAAACAGGATGTTTCTCCCTCTGCCTGCGCTGATATCATATTGATGGGAGTTCTCCTGCAATAGCCATTTTTGGCAAGGTAACATTAAAGGCTGTGATTACCAACAAACAAAATGAAACCTGCATTCAAAATGACAAAATAAAATGGAATCTTGTCCAGATCCTGTTAGAAAAACTGCTCTCTGTCTCCACTTTATCTGGTAGCAGCAAATGTAATTTGCACAGCTGTTCTTCAGGGACTTACACAAAGGCTTCAGGCTCTGGGAAGACCTAACCTTTGTTTCTTTCTGGGCTGATTCTATCTCATTTTTATAAGGTCATAAATCAAGGGAAGAGAAAGAGAAAATACATTTGGTCTTTTGAATGCAAAATGAATAGGAAAAAAAAAGCTGTAATTTAAAGCAAAGTCCTCCCCCCTCCCCTTTTTCTTCCCAAGTACAAGCTCCCTGCTGTACAAATCAAAAGTATACACAGAGACAGTGCCTAAATCTTTCATGAAATGGGCCCTTCACTTGCACTTCAATGGAGCTTGCTGTGCATTAAAATTTCTTTTAATCGCAGAAGGAAATAATTCTGCAACTAAGGCACAGTACTTCCTGCTGCACCTGGCATTTGGGTTGGATATGGGTTGGAGGAGCTATAAAAAGGAAAGAGAATTGATTTTGGTGCCTTTTTGCTGTCTTGTCATGGACCACTAGACCTGAGGGTCACTACAGCCCTGTAAGGGTAGAAAACATGTTGGTTTTGAGACCCATAATGCTCCTGTCCATAATCCCTACCTGCCCACACACTGCTGCCTCACCTGCGATGTCCCCACTCCTGCAGCAGGCGTGTGGTGGCATGGGGATAGTTAAGCAATCCAAACCTCAAGCCAAGGTGGGAGGTAAGCCAGGAAGGGTGGCCAAGATCAACATCTCTGGGTTGCCCAGGTACAGAGCTGCTTGCCAGTATTCTCCCACAGGCAGCATATGAAATTCCCCATGGGAAGGTATGATTTTCTCAGATCAATGCCTCCTGGTGGTCCCTTAGCTATCCTATGTACTCATCTCATGGATTAAGGACACACAGGGATTTTGACATGAGATGGGCATGCACCAATGTGCCCAGCTGTGGAGAGCTGGATTCTCTGATGCCAGGCATATTCTTTTCTTACTCAGCTCTCTTGCTTCTCTTCAGTCACTTCGCTGTCTGCGCAAAAGTTCCCCCCACTAATCACAGGGGGTGTATGAATCCTACCTGGTTTTCCCCAAATCCTCCCTATTGCACAATATCCTCTATAGCCTGGGAGCCATCTCTGCAGTTCCTTCACTCTTGTGAAGGCGTCTGAGGGTTGAAATAATTTCTTCATTCTTAAATTTTTGACATTCACAGAGCCCAGGCTGACTCAGATCAATGCAGCCTACAAGGATGTGCACTCACAGATGTATTAGCACCAGCCTTCAAAGAAACCCCCTCAAGCCCAAAAACAACAAAAAAGGGGTCTTCAAAGGATAACACTAGGTCCCATGCTTGCTGCAAAAAATAGTAACAGAAAAATCTGCCCAAACAAGATTCAAGGAAGACACTGAAGTAGACTCAGCCGAATTCCCTAGGAAGAACAGATTCCTCCAACATGGATATATTTTTTTCTAAATGGTAGGTATGTTCAATAATACAAAAGCTGCACTATCATCCAAATACTTGTTTTTACCTCTGTACAGGCAAGTCTGGCTCTGTTCAGTCACATCCTGCTTTACTATACATTTCCAGTGTGGAATCCTTTCCTACATGTGTTTGAGTTACCCATGTTACCTCTAATGCATCCTTCCTTGTATTGTTTAGGTATAAACTTCACTTATAGACCAATGGGTAGAGCAGGGAAAAGCCCTAATTTCCTTATACTTTAACCAGGGAGTATGTTTTAGTGCCTGTTGTAGTTTTATTTTTACCTGGCATCAGATATGAGATATAACTTGTGCTTAGAATAATTTTTCATCATTGAAGCTGCCAGTGAGTTTATTAAAACTGAAAAGGTAATACCTTCTATTCTTTTATGTATGCTGGTTTTGCCTGTTTCTTTTGTCTGAACCAGAAATAGTTGAATCTAAGCAGCTTTTTAAAGACTAATTTAAGGAAAATATGCACTAGAAGTTGGGGGTGGTGGTGTTTTTGTTGTTGGAGGTTTTTTGTTGCTGTTTTTTGGGGTTTTTTTTTTGAGAACTTGATGCTCACTCTAAAAAAAACATGCCCAACATAATGTTGCAGTATGCCCACATTTCTCCTGGTGGAAAATTTCGACCATTTTGTACATTCTGCATCATATTGTATTTCAGCTTGTTTCCCTGTGTTCAGAAGCAATTGGTAGCATGTATCCACACTGATTTTTTTGTGAAGACTTGTACTGAAGCACAGAGTTAGGATCAAGGTTCATTCACACTTCTGAGGTGCCACTGATAATTTTAGGAGAAGTTTGCAATGTGAGAAAAGATATTTTATCTCTTTTTCTCAGCCTGTGTTTATTTGGAATATTAGAATAAGGCATGAGAAAAGCTTTAAGAAATGGCCCTGAACATCTTGAATTGCAATTTGATACTGTCTACATAGTTGGTGCCCAGCCACTGGATTCTCTGAGAATTAACAACAAATATATGCCACATAAGGCTGGGATGTTACATGCCATAGCTGCTCCCTGAAGTCATCCCTCCATTCTCATCTTCTAATGCTAATTAACCCCAAACTCTGACTGCACAGCTGAATAATGACCACCATATACACAGGCAGATAGATGGGTAACCCCCAGTATGTCTTTTGATTTCCATATCTACCAGAGTAAGGACCCACTGTCTGGAATGGCCTTTCCTTGTTCAGTAAAACACCTTTAATTCTGTTCCAGCTTCAAAAGACAACCAAAAAGGTATCTTTTTATCCAGTAACTAGCAGACAGCCATTACCTAGAATTTTTTAGAGTAGTTTATCAATTCTGCACCAATAACACTGTCTCTTTAGCAGACTTCAGTTTGCACAGTGGGCTATTTTTTTTCAGAAATCATATTCCATTGTCTCTGCAATCATTGTCTGTTTTCATTTTCACACAATTGCTGCTTTATTAAGCAAAGTATTTAGAAAGTTCCTCCCAAAACCTTTACACTGAGTGCTTTTCAATAATTAAATGGTAAGAGAACAATTTCCCTCCCATCACTAGAATGTTAATTAGCAGGCAGTTTTTCTCTCTTTTTTTTTTCCAATCTTCTCTCCTCAAGTCTGTATGTGTTAGTTAAGGCACCATACTGATGTGGGCGGCAGAAGAACCAGAATAGAATAAAGAAATATGAAACCAGCACATTGCCTGTCCTAGCGAAGGGACGCACGAGAAAATGTTACGGTGGGAAAATCTTGTGAAAGAGGAAGCCAAGAAATGAAAGACAATTTTTATAGTTTACTTTGGACTGTCTTACAAATATCTGCTCCTGTGTTTATACTCTTCAGACCCAACTGCATAATTTCACATGGCACAGCATCACATTAGAAGGCAACAACAGCAGAATGAAGCCAATACTGATGCTGTGTCAAGTCAACCATGGGACAAGGTTCACACATTCAAAATTATTGCTTCATTACCCACAGGCAGATAAATACTGCAGCACTGGCATTCACAGACTTATGCTGATGCTCTGATTGGTTGCTCAGCTTTAATTATAAGCAGACATGGCAGGAACATGCATGAAAATGAAGTCTTTGTTGCAGAGGTGCTTGCAGAGGAGAGACAGTGTTCCAGCAGCAATCACCAGCAAGTGGCAGCCACCACCAGAAAGATCCCAGCTTTCCAAAGACACTGACGCCAAGAAGCCAGTAGGATACCTGGCAGTGAGAAAATGGGCACAGAGAAACACTGGCTTCTCCTCCACACAACTCATTCCTAGTGAACAGCCAAGCATCACTCTGGAGAGGGAGATGAGGTAGCTCAGACCTGAAGCTCCAGAGCCAAACCACTACCTTGGTGTCGCCACTTGGTACGTGTTGCCATGTACTGGCTTGCACAGCAGCCTCCTCACTTTGCATGCTTTTACCGTCTCCCTCTTCAGACTAAAGAGCCACCATGGCATTTGGTGTTTACTACAGCTTCTGACAAAGTGAATCCTGGCAAAATTAAGCACAAGACCTCTGAAAAAGTAGACTTTACTGAGTATGAAAATTTTCTGGGCACCTCTGTGGCATCCTGCAGGCTCTGCTGGAGGGATAGGGAGAGCCACAGCATCACAGAGCAGCTTGTCACAGCAGTGTGAGCTCGGGTAATGCCTAAAGAAATTCTGTGAAGAGTATAATCAGTGAATATATTTTGTAGAGGTATACTGCAATTGTATGTGTAATTGTGTGAGTATTATGTGCAATTGTATGTGCACCACACACAGTAAACCATGCGATGGGATTTCTTGGACAGATGTACAACACTTCCATAAAAACCAGCTCCTTCCACCACAGGGTGAAGGTTTCAGATAAAAATCCTGCATCACCTCAGGCATGTGACTTACTGACAATCTTGAGCAGGGACTGTTATACCCAATGCTGTGTTTCTAAAACAATTTTTCAAGAACACACAGTCATCACACTGCCAAGGCCCACAGTTCATACAATCACAGAACCACTGAGGCTGGAAGGGCTCTTGGGAGCCACCCAAGTAGCCTCCTCTAATGTTACTTATTGCTTCTTCAAGTTATATCATTTTCAGTTTTTCTTTTCTTTTAATTACTTTAAAAGACTTTCATTCTAGGCAAGAGGAAATACTTTTCCCCCCCGATTTGTTGAGATGGTTTCAATAGATCTGACAAGTGTCAACCAGTCAAGAGGAAATTCCAGCAGCAGTTACATAAATCCCTGAAAACAGGCATGTTTAGAGAGGGAATTCTGATGCTGAGCCATGGCTGCGTCAGTACAGGCATTGGTAGACTTAAAAGAGACAGCACTACATTAGTAACCCTCAACTGAATGACCCCAGGTCAGTTCTAGCTGGATGAGATGTGCATTTAAATATCTTCACATCAAAGAAAAGGGAGAAATTATTACACCTACATCCTCCACTTTAATTTTTAAACCAATTCATCCATTGGGGTTGTCTCTAGTCAAAATGCTGCTTCCAAAAAAGCCTGCACTAGATATTTTATGGCAGGCAGAGCAATCCCTTTCTCCTGTTGCACAGTAACAGATCATTCAAGACAGGAGCCTGGGCTGTGCTGAAGGCAGATAAAATTACAGTCAGTTCCCAAAATAAATGTCAAGAGCAGGCTCCTCTCCACATCATGAGAACCAATCTACAATTGTTACACTTGTTAGACAGGTCTTTCCCCACCTTCCCAGGCCCAAGAAGAGACCTTCAGAACCCTTTCTTAGTCCTGTCCACACATTTCCTGCTCCCCCAAACAAGCTGCTTTTGTCTCAAGAATTTAGCCCTCGGGGGCATCTGCAACATGGTATCATTAGTTTACATAGAAGTATAGGACAAAATCGGTGCATGATTGCTTCTTCCAGACACACATGCTGAGGAGAAACTCAGCTCTACATGAGTAACACCATCAGCATATGAGCACAGAGCTGTTGCAATAGAGATTCCCACCTTCAGCAGATGGCAGAAAAGCCACATGCACTTACCCACAGCGGCAATAAACAGAGAAGCTCTGATCCTTCATTGCTCACAGCTTGTGTTGCACTGTCCTCAGACCCCACAAGACCATCCCCTCTGCCACCAGAGCACTGCAGCAGGGCTCCAGCCATGCCTCCCACACAGTCTGCAGCCTTTCGCTGGGAAATGGGCACACTAAGGCCAGAGGGGTTTGGCAGTACCCAGAGGCACAGCATGCTGAGCACCTGCAGGGTGAAGAACCACGGGGGCAATTGAAACCTGGACCTTCCACTGTGGTCTCCTGAGTTAGAATGCCATGCCCACAGTCATCCAGATGGCAAAAAGGTATGGATATGGTTGGCCTGGGAGCAGAACTTGGGAGGGATGCTTCTGCTTTGCATGACCCCTAAGCCTTTCTCTAGCGCCACTTGGTCTGAGGACAGACCTGGGAGCACGTTCTGGACTCTTGGTTTCAAGGACACAGACCCTTCAGATGATGCAAACTCGACTTCAGCTGCAGTTTATTGCCAGGGGAATTGCCCATTTCCTAATGTATTGCAAAAAAAAGTCTCTCCCCCTTTTTCAGTGTGTTCAGAGAGTGTCAATCCTGAGGCTAGCAGTCCCCAGGCTTCCTCTCCCAGTTCTCTCCAAAGTGCCAGTAACGAAGCAATCAGGACAGTTCAGCAATCAGTGCCTTGATATAATCCTTCCTCTTTGTCAGTTAGTAGGAAATAAATTACTCACTGGAGCCTGTTACAAAGATACCACCCAGGCACAAATAACATCCCTAAAAAGGGATGTGAAAGACAAAGACTAATCAAGGATTCTGCAGCTGTTGGAGGAAGGTATTTTCTATGGGGAAGAAAATACCTCATTTTCTTGAGTATTTCCCGTGTAATTTTACCTTCATGCAAATTATAAGCATAGAGACTGGAGCCCAAGAGATCTCTAGAGGTTCTGTGAATTTTCAACATCATTAAGCCTAAGATTAAATGAAATTGGAAGCAAAATACAAGCTTTATGATGCCCAATATATCTATTCTTACCTAACAGTCACATGAGGTGAAGGAGAGGTATAAGTGGCAAGGAGAAAGGCCATGAAAAATTTCATCTTTTGATACAATCTAAATGGCAAAGCTGCAATGAAAATCAAAATACTGAAACAGCAGTCACAGAAGCCCTTCTTGATAGGTATAGCTTAGAAAAGGATTCTTATGCTTCAAATATTTTTATAAGTACTTGGCTGAAGAATGAACACATTGCAATACTACTTTTAACTTCACGATCTCTCACAAGAGGATGAAGCCCCAGCTGATGATGGACCTAACCACTCAGTGTCCAGATCAGTGTTTGGGAAAATACAGATTTTTTTGTTGCGATGTTCGAGGACAAACTTTACCAATTTCTTTCTTTAGAGATACCTATTTGACATGTGCATAATTCTCATATTAATTCAGGTTTGGTATTTTAAGAAATCTATCAGCAAACTGCTCTGTTCAAAGCAAGCTGCCTTTTGCTGAGCATTTCAGTAATATGCATTGATTTCAAAAAGGTAATAAATGTATTTTTACTCCAACGTTTAGCTGCTTAACTCTGCAATTTATCTCATCACTCCTCTAAAAAAGCTAATGAGACTGACAGCTCATTTTTTTCATCTTCTTCATGATGACAGAATTAGAATTCATCACCTTGAGAAGACACGGAGATATTCAAGTTGTGGGAACTGTATGTTTAAGGTCATAATTTTCCTTTGAAGCACCACGTCCAAAGACTTCAAAAAGAATTTTCCTCTGCAGTAAAGAAGGGATGAAGGAAGACTCGGAAAGAAAATAGCTGTAACCTTGCAAGACATGTTGGTTGATCTCACAGGATAAAGAATACCTTGGAAGCTGTACCTGAATTTATTTTAGTGTTTACCAGAGCCAAACTCTGTTGCAACCAAAGATTTAGTAACTGCATTTGCAAATGACTCCTGAGTCTTGCAATACAGACCATATTTCTTCATCCTACTTTTGTTGTCATATCTTTTTTCATGCTGTGTGTTAAAGGAAAACCAATTGAGATAATATAAACATAGTTGATAAATCTTTATGCTCCCTGGGGCTCTGCTCTTATTCCCATCACAAGACTAATGCACAAACAGGACAGACCAAAACAAGTCTCTCATTAGCTAAGCTAATTAGTTCAAACATATGGCCCAAACCTTTTTCACTATTGTAGGAGAGAAAACAAGGTAGTTTCAGTTCCTACTCTTGGTTTCCCCAGTTAAACTGAACTCTTCTCCACATATTTACACACCTGAGAGCCTGCCAACATTCACGTGCCCCGGGAGGTTAACACAATCAAGGAACCAGACATTTCCATGGGTATGAAAGAGTCAGCAAATATCCAAAGGGATGCACTCCTTCTCAACTAAAGCACATATCCTTCTCTGTAGCTCACCTATTAGTTGTTTTAATTCATTTGGAAGTAGAAAACATAATTCTGATACTATTTTTGTCCAAAAAAAAGCTTTATTTTTTGTCTACATCTAAGGAAATTAGAATTTCTTAAAAGTTGAAATTTATAAGGCTAGCTTTCATTCATTACTTAGTTAAAAAAAAAAAAAGGCACAGAGCATCTGGATACTTTGGGAGTTGTCTTATCTCCAGTAATGTCAGTGTCATACAAACTTTTTATACCAGCCCTTCCCCAAGACAGTGTTCACCTTCCAGTGAAATACAGCAGGACAGACTCTTGACAAAACTCAGTCACCTGAACACACACACCAAAGGGACTCCCAGGAAGGGCAAAAGCTTGAAGGATGATTCACCAGTGAATGAAAATTAGGATCTGCTTGCCCAGAACATATATGGAGGCAGCCTGGATGAAGAGGCAGGATCCATTGCAATTTAATTTTTTTTTGTTTTGTTTTAACGCATGGCTATGATATAGAGGTGACGGATTTCATGTCCAACAAAGATCACAAAAATTGTGAAGGGTCTCGAGCACAGATCTCATGAGGAACAACTGATGGAGCTGATTGTTTAGCTTGGAGCAAAGGTAGCTCAGGGAGACCTCAGGGAGGCTCTCTACCCTAAAGAAGGTTGTGCTGGGGTGGGGGTTGGACTCTTCTCCCAGGCAACAAGTAACAGGACAAGAGGAAATCACCTCAAGTTTTCAAACCACAGGAAAACCAATATCAGGAAAACCTTCTTTCATGGAAATGGTTGTCAAGCATTGGAACAGCCTGCCCAGGGGAAGTGGTGGAGCTCCCACACCCTGGAGGTATTTAAGAGATGCGTAGATGTGGAACTTAGTGACACGGGTTAATGGTTGGAGCCAATAATCTTAGAGTTTTTTCCAACTGAAACTATTCTTGGATTCTATATCCAAAAGTGCTACCAAAGGAGAGACTCTGAGCTGTACTGGGGCAGAACACCAGCAGGTGCAAATTCTGTCACATTCAGGAACAGGCAGCAAAGGTGGCCACTGCCAGGATATGAAAGAGTGGGGCCAGAGCCTGGGAGGGACATTGCACAGGTCCAGGCGCCCCACTGCCAAGGGAAGGCTGCACTAGGAGACTGGGGGCTGGGCCAGACAGGACAGGAAGCACCAGACAGAAGATTGCTTGGTTGGTTGGTTGGAAATACTGATGATGCCTTCAGAAAGGCCGGGGAAGGGAATTTCCTAGAGCAGCTGGGCTGTCCCCAATGGTTTCATCCCTTTTGTGCTCTCTGCTGTAGTTGGGTGAAGTCATTCCTCCTTCCTTTTCCTCTTTGCTTTTGTGGTGAAGTGACATCTTTGGCTCCAAACCAGTTAAGGGCAGAGCAGACTGGGATTATTTCCTTCCCAGGGCAGGTCAGGTCTCCATCACTGAGTGTAACACCAGGGCCAGCTTAAGGCTTTCCAACACAGAGTTGATGAAGGACCCACAGCCTCCTGTGGGTGAGGGGCTGCTGTGTTTCTGTGCAGGCAGTACATACAAGAAGCCAGCTTAGTGCTTCTTTCTGTTCCTGGGGTTTCTTTTAAAATATTCATTTGGAAATCCCATATTCCTTAACAGATGAACTCCACACTCAATAAATATGCCTTTACAAGAAGGTCAGTGGCAGCCTGGCTAGTTGGGATATGTGACTCTCAGTCCAACAGAAAAGGGGTTGGTGATTCCAGGCCAGGTTTATCTTCAGCCTGACAGAACCTGCTCCTTGCATCCAGCATAAGCCCAGTATTATTTTGTCTCCCTTGGCAGGATCTGCACACCTTTTCTTCAAGCTGTGCTCATATTACAGAGCAGCTACAAAACCCCATGTTCATCTTTGCATTTTGGTGGTGCTTGCAAGGCAGTTTGGTGGCCCTGGACTAGGTTGTTTTCTGAGGAAACTTAACCAGGTGCTGTGATTCAGGTGTGCAAAGAGAAAAATCCACTTTAAACTTTGCTGGGAAAGCAAAAGCCCAAATGAATGACTGGGGGCATTCACCTGAAGAATCAGACTATCCCCGCTTTGGAGTAAAGGGGCAAATTGCTTACAGTGGAGGTGCAAGGGCTCCAGCATGGGCATCTTTAGTCCTTGGATTCGCTCCTGTCACACACAACCCAAACTGGACATTCAGACAGGAGGGAGATGGACACAAATCCCTTTTTCTACTTGTCTCTGCTTTGAGTTATAGCCTTGAGAACATAGAAAGGACTGTTTGGAGAACCTGATAGTGGTGGAAGAATTCAGGAGCAGTACATATGATGCAGATAAGCAGAAATTTCTGATATATGTGACTGTTAACCAGCCACCTTTATTCAGTACAAATTCAGCATAAAGCAAGAAAAAGGAGGCGAGATTAGGGAGAGAAAGCAGGAAAAAGTCGTGTAAAGGCACTTGTAACAAACACTAAAAACCACTATATAAAAATATAACAGTTGAAGCTAAAACAAAATTGTGTGCCTGACAGTACATCTGATACACCAGGAAGATATCTGCTAGAGAATTCATGATATGAGAGTTTAGGAGAAATAAGGACAAACTATTATTAGAAAATATGCAGAGTATGCAATGCCATTTATACCCAGAAATGTATTTTAATCAATCTTCCCCATATTGCACATTTATAAAGCTTTTAAAAAGCTTAGCAGCTCAGTGGTCTTTAGTAACCATGAATCAGGAGATGTGTCTGCGGCACTGCAGCCACATAAACCAAACCTCAGCTGTTCAATGAGCAGAATCCCGACCGATCTGATGCACAATTTCACTCATCTGGTGGAAGCCTCTAATCTATCTTGTTCCCAGGTTATTTGGAGGCAACAGCTGATAACCACAGCCCTGCACACACAGATAAAAACGTGGCTCTGAGCAATCTGCAGAAACGGATGAACCGCT
>NW_005054333.1:5279899-5297920 GCF_000277835.1 Geospiza fortis | reverse complement strand
GAGCCGCTCTTCCTGCTGTGTGCGGCGCGACTGACCCTCGACCGGCTGTGAAACCAGCGCCTGGAGCAGGATGTGAAGCTGGCCCAGAGGTCAGACAGATGCCAGCAGGCACCCACCATGGGCTGCAGCCCTTCCCCCACACACACCCAGCTGCATCGTGCTTGCCAGGGCCAAGGTTGTTCAGACACTGGCAATCAGCAGGGCAATAAGGTTGCTGAGCCCCAAAACACAGCAGGCAGCCTCGGGGAGCTGTTCTCAGTGTCAGACGAGGGCTCTTTGGTGGAGAGAGGAACGAGTCTCACAGGCCTAGGCAGGCTCCAGGAAGGACAAATGATTAACAGGGAGCCAAAGCTCATTTAAATCCAGCTGTATTTCAAATCTCCAAGTCACTATGCTAAAATGCACAACACACTGCAGCAAAGTGAGCCTAAGACATGAGACATGATATCTTTGCTAAGACTGATGGTTTTCTTACTTACTTCTTTCTCCCATTTTTGTGAGAATTCATGGACTTTTAAACACCATTTAAAGGAAATTTCAAGCACTAGGAAACTGCATCGTGGCACCTAACACAATGCAAGATTCTCCAGCCCATTGCTACACAAAATCCCTATGGCACTGTAGGAGAAAAACAGAATAATCAATAAAATACTATTGTGTGTGGTGCTTAAACCAAAAGGTGTGCTCTTCAGAGAGCAGTGCTTAGAGAACAGACTTCTGTGAGCATGTGGTACTCAGACCTCATTAAATAAAAGCACTATCAGGTTAATTAGTTAATGTCTTGTAAGCACTTTGAAGAAATATGATATTGGGTGTATCAGTGTGTGCTGTCATTTATTTCAGGGTAGTGGGGTAGTATTTGACTGCCCCAGTACAATCCCCTTCAGCTTCAATTGTGAGGTCTGAATAAAGACAGGATATCAGATCAGTACAGGCTTTGGCCTTTAAAAATGCTGCTTTTAGCATCAGCCATCTCCTCCTGACTTTAAATTTTACCCCAAAGTAGAGAAAACTTCTTTCTTATACAAACAAGAGGTATATTACACCCACAGAAAGCAGCTCTCCCTTACCTGCAATTCCACTCGAGCCACAGAGCAGTACCATCTACTCAGAGGTAAGCAAGCTCAGGCAACTCTGGGACACACAAAACATGGGAAGTAGTACAGAACAGTGGTATGGACAACAGGGGAGTTATTACACTGTGACAGATGCATACCCAGACTACACTGGCTCCCAAGAGCTCTGCAGAAAAAATCAGAGCTAGACACATCTGTGCCAGTGTCAAAAGGCAAGACAGATAATCGCCCTAAAATGCAACTCATGCAGTCCTGTAAGTGTGCTTGAGAGGATTGTGTTGAGGCAGGAAAATACTGGCTAGAAAGCTATCAATAAAACAGCCCTCCCAGGAAAATATCACCCCTAGTCCTCCTTAGTATTTATACCCTCCTTTAAGTTGGCCTTCACATGTCCCTTAGACTAAAAGCTGAGTGCAAAGTCCTCCAGTATACCTATAAAGATGTCTAGAGTGCAGAACAAGTGAGGTATCCCTAAAAGGATGATGGGGTTTGGGTTTGCTCTGCAGAGGGATGATGTGAAGGAGGGAACAGACACACACCACCTGCCAGAAAAACACGGTATCACCAGCAGTGGCCCCTGGCCACACACTTACACCTCTGTGCTGAGACCAGCAATTCAACCAGGAAGGACACCACCTAGGCCATCCATTTAACACCTGCACACAGACAGCATTTGGAAGGCTTAGCTCCCTGATGTTCAGACAATGCATGGCAAGCATCCTTCTGTGCATGAAGCCAGTACAGACCTCAGTTCTTTGGAGATAACAGAAACAATTATATATACATATAATTATAGATGTATTATCATAATTGTAGAAGATACCTTTATATGCGGTGGTCTGTGTCAACTGTTTACTGCTTAGAGCTTAACTGTATTTACAGTTCATAATTAATATTAAATTAATGTATGTTGCTAATTTTTAATTTTATTCTTCAATAAAGAATATCTAAGAAAAGGCAATATGATATTAAAGAAAGAACAACTTATCTCAAGGTAGACCAGTATTATTACTACAGAATAAAAGATGGTCTGTGTATGGAACTAAATAGGAATATCCCAGAATTAATAACCTTGAAGGATAGGCCTGCATGTAAATACACCTTTCTGCCCATTCAACTGCACAATCACTCTGCAAAACCTCAGAGAAAGCAATTTAAAATTTTTTAACAAATGCAAAGAGTGAAACAAATCAGGCAGCTCCAAAAGGCCAAACTATGAAAAATAGATTTCATTACTGAAGCAAAAGGCAAGACCATTTGGGAAATTGGAAGCATGGATTATTACCCCCAAACACTCAAAGTGTCTTTTAGTACATTGACTTTTCCCATCCATTATTCATCAGAGATGCCAAATTAGACAATCTTCACACCAAATCACTCCTCAGCAATCCACAGCTGTGCCAGTCAGGGGCCACACCAGCCCCACTTCCACCCTTCTTGGACAGGAGCAGTTATCCCATGTGAGCAGCTCTGGGACATATTAGGTCTTCTTCCTGCAGGAGCAGGGAAAAATTTTGCTTCTCCTTGAAACATGAGCTGCACAATTTCAGCCCCCAATACCTCCCTACCATCACAAATAGCTCCTTGTTGGATTTCATCCTAGGCTTCTTTATATTCTTGCACCACTAAGAATTTTGCAGGAAGTCAAGGGGCATAGGAGCAAACAAAGGTAAAAGACAGATTAGATGGCACCAAGAATACTCTCCTGTCAGATAAAAGTACATCCTCTCCCAGCACCTTCTATGTGTCCCTTTATCTTTACTCTGCCACTATGGCATTTGGTATTGCTTGCCCCATATTTCTGCTGGTTCCTGCTCCCCTCTCTCTCATCTATCATACTTTTCCTCCCTGCAAAGGACTTGCAATTTCACCTCTTTGTTATCAGTCTCTCCTTTTCTTCCAGAGTAATTTTTAAAGGCTGTCCTGGGAGGCTGGGAAGAACTAAGAGTACTTCTATGTGTGCAACACTTCTCCACCCTCAGGACAAGAAAGAGCATATTGACTTTCTCTGCAGTCAGGGTAAAGAGTGGAAGGGAGCACAGCCTTAGGGCCATGCAAGGTCTCAGTTCTGAGGGGAATAGGATCAGGGACTGAAGCCCCTGGGGTGAATCCACCCCAGCATCCCAACAAATCCCATGTTCTGCAGCATCACTCCACAGCCCAGTGCCCTGGATGGTGCCAGCCTGGGAAATGAATATGAGCAGGATGCACATAAACCAGCCCATTTCTTTGCCAGTGCTATTTCAGAACCGGCCTTTCCCAGATAATTTTAGCTCGCTTTACCGGTTGATCCCTAGAGCAAGGGGAAATTCTGTTTTTGCTTTTAATGTTGTTATACAATATTGTGATGAGCTGAATACATACAGCCAGAGGGAAAATGAGGCTTAGCAAGTACTACTTCTTGGCAACCAGTTTTTAAACAGATGTTCAGCTGTCGTAAGAGGCATTGTGGTGGTGGGCTGGGCCCTAGTAGAATGTGCAGCCAAGGATGTAGTGACAATTGTACAGGATTAATTAAACTTCCTGAATGACCTCACTTCAAGGCTCTGCAGAGCCCAGATAAGAATCACACAGCTTTGCCAGGAGCCTTAAAAGGGAAAGGAAAGGGAGGGAAAAGGACTTCCCATAAACGTGGACTTCTTTCTCCGGGTTGTGGAGCAGCACCTGTGGGTCTGGCAGGGAGGGGGGCAGCAGGGCTGCTCTCACCCAGTTTGAGCCTAGAGAGATGAATGGGTCAGGTGTGCAAAGCAGACAGCCACAGGCAGCCCTGGAGCCTCTCAGCAGTGTGAGTGCAGAGCAAGTTGCCTCTCCAGATTGCTCACAGTCCTGCTGCCCTCATCCCTTTTATTTGTTCCATTTACACAGCACTTCCATTCCAGGATCCCAGGGCATGGAAAGACCCACCAACACAAAGCTGGGGGCACCTATGGTGCAAATAATTTAATTTTCTGACTTACTCCCTTGATCACCACACCTAAAGCACACCAAAAGCTGGCGCAGTCCAGTTGATTTCCTGCAGAAAAAGCATGAAAGGAACCATTACTAATTTGGCTCCTCCTTCCTATGCCAATCTTCCAACACTACTCCAGCAGGTTTTGGAATCTGAAAACACCCTGTGTACATCTGCTTGCCACTTTCCTGGATGTACAGCCAGTACCTTGTGCTGTAGTACTGCTACAGCATATGTCAGGCTGTGGCGCAGCACTCACACTGAACTGCAAAGGCACTGGCAAATAATGGCATCCTTGGTCTTGAATGAAACACAGGCACTGTGGAACTAAACACAGCCAGGACATGAACTTGGGCACAGCCCTGACTGTCAAACTTCCAACAGGGTCCCTGGCCCAATTGTGTCTTCCAAGACAATGTCCAGGCTTATTTCAGGGAACACCACAATGTAGTAATTAAGATGACCAAGGTGAGCTTTTTTTCCTAGAAAAGAGCTCACCCATCAGCAGTGCAGCATCCCCTTGGAATGCCTAGGACATGGCCTATTCTCCTTGCTTACCAGGGTGATCATGCAAAGCCCAGATGTTCCCTCCTGCTGGTGTCTGGTCAAGGGCCAGTTTACACACCTTCACTTGGGAATAAGGAATTTTTCATCAGGGCTGCATGGATGTAGTCAAAGGTATTCAAGCGTTTATCTTCCTTCATTTTCAGGCTTAGAACAGAGAGTCTGAATTTCACCACAATGCTGCGAACAGGATTTCATGTCGCAGTAAACATCATGCTCCCCTGGGATGATCTTGCTCTCCACCAGCCATCTCCACATCAGTTTTGGTGGTTCTCTTTTCCACACCACCAGTCAGCTTACCAAGAAAGGGTGCTGGGTGCCTGGCTGCAGGAGCAGTGTGGCCTGCAGCCAAAGCTGGTATGAAGGAGGAGGGATGTTCCTCTCCACAGCAGGCAAATGGATTGTCTTAGACACAAGAAGTGCAACTGGAGAAATGAGATTTGCAGTTCTTAGGGAATAACACGGCTGTGGTTCTGTGTACAAGTGATGCTTGACGTGTCCTACAATGCCTGCAAAAAACAGGCTGCTATGGAGCTTAGCTTGCACATCTTCCCCATCAGCATCCTGGGACATGCATCAGGCACCAAACTGAGTTCTTAAGCTCTACTCACTCAGCCCTGCTGCTGACCTAAAAAGAGGATTGGCTCACAGAACTTACAGAAAACAGTTCAGAAAGTTAACCACAGAATGAAAAGTATTCTCCTACAAAAATTGTGTTTCTCAAAGTAGGAAATTTCTTTGGCATTTCCCACCCACAATCCTGAACAGGAAACCATTGTATAAGAAAGAAATCAGAGGAGTTGATCATCTCAAGGTTTTTAACATTGCACTTACATCTGATGTATTTATATGTTGATCTTACTGTGTTACACGCAATACATGGGGTTTTGAAAACTGCTGGAAAAGGTAAAAGAGCAGACAAGTTTAAAAACTTGCTCAAGTCCCACAGCAAATCACTGATAAGAATCAAGAAGAGAACTCATGTGAAACAGCAAAACAGAGCAGAATCCACAGTGATTGACAAGATGCCTATCAATTTCAAAGGGACCACAATTTAATCCCTGGAGTCTTGACTTCTAACCTGACCTCCTTGTGGCACAGCAGATTATCAGCTGAGAAACTGCTCTTTTTCAGGCTGATCAGCATGACGGTGCATGTGGCATGCATCTTAATAAGCAACTTATGATAAATGTGTTTTTAAGTACTGTTTAACAAAATGGATCTAGCAGATATTAAAACCATCAAAAATGTGAATTTTTCCCCCCCTTGATTTATCTGCTTTATGTGATCCAGGCTCCAAGTCCCTGCTATTCACATCCCAAAAGTCTAGAAAATTTATCATTTGCTTCAGCCAGACACAGTAAGTTTCCTTCCCAAATACAGAATCTAGCCCATGAAATTCAGAATAGCACATTCAAATAGGGTTAAACACTTTCATTTAATCTTTGACATGGTTTTAATTACTGCACAGCTTGATCTCCTGGTGCCTTGCCTTCACAATTAGGCTCCAAAAGGAGAAAATCAAGGACAAGAAGAAAGGAAGAGCTGTAGATGTCACCATGCTCATTATGGTGACATCTGTAAAAGAAAGAAAATAGCCAAAACATTGTGCTACTTCTGTAGCAAAATGCAACAAAGACAAAGGACATCTGTATCTCACAACACACGTTTTGCAGGGAAGGCAGTGGGCAGCCTGGGTAACCAAACACCCCAAATCTTGAGCACCCCAAAACATGGGAAGAAAACCCAGATGTTCTCTGCCAGACTGAACCTGCCTGGAGCAAGAGGCAAACATAGAATTTTCCCTGGCAGTAGCCAAAAGCCACTGGCTTCTCTGTGCCCTGGGCTAGCTCTGGCCCTGCATCAGGAACACATGACCTGAGCTCCCAGCAGGAGACAAGCATGGCTGGAGATGCCAGCAAACATTGAGCCTGTACCAGAGAGCCTGATGAGCAGCACTCATTGTTTTCTATACACAGGGATCAAACAGCATTATAACATTTTCTGCACACTCTCAGAGTAGCTACATCTGTGCCTTTGGCTGTTTAAAAGACACTTATTGGAAAAGTACACTGCAGAGCACACATTTTTACATTGTCTTCTGTACTTGGGGCTCAATTTCATTTTAATGCCTTTAAAAGCACACTCTCAAACATACTTAGTGACCTTGTGCAGATTCCCAGCTGAATTCTTTCTGCACAACACACAGACTTTACCTGTAATAACATTGCAACTGGAAAAGTAACATTATGAAACAGAAATTATTAATATATAAACTATAAATCAGTTGTAGAAATGAGTATGATAACCTGCTTACAGTGGAAGAATGGAGCATGATCTTTCCTGAAAGCTCAGTCCACCTCCTGATCAGACATGTCAGCAGTAGAACCAATGCCACTATAAATTAATTGCCTGCAGACCCAAGGTTAAAAGGCTGATTTATGTCTAGCAGTAGAGCAAAGGTCATAAAAACCCTTCTCAACCTGGAGACTCAGATGGAAACAGCCCCCAGGTTCAGAAATTGTTAATTCCAGCTCGGGCCTGTAATTAAAAATAAAAGGCATCCACAGTTTAAACAAATGTTGTTTGACCCACAGGACTACAAGTGTACAAACATGATCCTTGAGTACTTATTCCCACAAGCTCAACAAATGTTATTACCCAGTGATTAAGCAATTGTTCAGTATGGTTTAAAAATTATTTTGATAAAAAAACAACAATAAAATTTATCTAAATCCTTCCTAAGGTTTTGATGTAAGTCATTTGCACTCAAGTTGTCTTAGAGGAGATGAAAATCAGAAACCCCAAAAATGGCCCAGAATTCAGCATTCTCGGATTTAGGAGAAAAGGGGAAAGAGATCGAAGAGTTTGTTCCACTGTTTTTTAATCTCACAAGCTTTATTTGCATCAAAAAAATGAAGATTACACACTTACACCTAGCAAAAAAAAAAACAAAAAAAACCAAAAAAAAACCACAAAAAACCAAAAAAAAAACAAAAACAAAAAAAAAAAAAACAACAAAAAAAAAAACAAAAAAAACCAAACAACCAAAAAAAAAACACAAAAAAAACCCCACAGCTTTGCTAAGAGGATTCCAGCCTCAATTTGACAAAATAATTTTGATGCTATTTCAGAAAAGTGCTTATGTAAAATGAGTGCTTTTCTGACTTCCTCCTTTAGGGTTTTCCACCAGCCTTCTGTCACACCCTCATGTCTCTGCCACTACACCAGCACCCACCTTCACCTGGCTCCAGCCTTCTCTGTGCTGCAGAGCCCCAGTGCCAGCCCCATGAACAGGGGATTCCCAGGCACCACCAGCAATCCCTGCCTATCTGCTGACTCAATGCTCCCCCAAGCAGTCCCAGAGACCTATGTGCTCACTCAGGAAAGCAGCTGCACGCCCTCATCATCAACACTGGCACCTGCTGAGCAGCAGCTTTTCCATGGTGCCCCTGGATTTAAGCTATCATTAAATAATATTGGGCCCATTCCAGTTAAGAAGTAACATATCCACAGCATCAGCAGGAGCCAAATGAATTATTTCCAAGTTTTCTTGTGACTGAAGTAACTAGCTTTGCATTATGCCAATGCTACAGTTGTAACCCAGAAAGCAATTATCTTTGTATCAAAGCCCAACATCGTATGTATAATCTTTAATGGAGAAAGCAAGTCACTACAAATCGGTAGGATGCTGATGGAAGATAGACTCTGCAGGCAGGAGGGAATGTTGCTCCAAACAGCTATATCCTGCCTCCCCCCAGTAAGTATTCACTGCTCCAACACCTCTTCATGACGGATAATAACCCCGCTAACAAGCACCTGACTCAGCCTGAGTACCTGTTAAAAGGGTCACTGTCACTCGAGTTGGAGCTCTGCTTAATGCTCCTCTCCGATGAGGTGAAGCGGCTCAGCACGAACTGACAGCTCTCTCCTCTGCTGTAGCCTTCTTACCTCCTACTTTTCCGTGCCCTACAGCAGGCCTGGGGCTTCTGCCACTCTCCCTAGAGGTGCTGGAAGGACACAGACCCATTCCTGGGGGACTGGGAAGCCCTTTCACATTTGCCAATGGAAAAAGGCATTGAAGCTTTTAAACTGACTAAAACTGGACTAAAATTCTCAAATGTGTTTAATATGTCAAAGACAGGAGAGGAATAGCAGGATACTTCAGATACACTTCTCGAGAAGAAGCAGAGAGAGCATTCAGCCGCACCTTTCCCAGGGTCATCTTTCCCTGGAACAGCAGGTTCTGCCCTGAGGGCTTTGGTTAGCAGCAGTGCCCAGCTCAGGAACCGCGAGTGCTGTGGACCTGGGAAAGGCTGTGATAAACAGTACTGGGTGGGCAAAAGAAGGTAGGAACCAACTGGATTTTTGATCTATAGATATTAGTTCTGGCAGCTAACACAAATTTAAAGAAGAAACAAAACAGCAGGCAAAGGGAAACATCTGCAGCTCTTTGAGAGCCTCTCAGCTTTGAACTTTTAACTTCTTTGTTTCACCGGTTTAAATTAAGCAATTAGTAATGTGCTGACAATTTTTTTAACGTGCTTCCCAAGCAAATGTTACCCATGAGCCTGTGATAAGATGGCAGCACAGAAAGGGCACTTACAGGATGACTCTGAAATTTGTTGGTGTCACATTAAAGAGATAAAAAGCCTTTTCCCTGCCACAGGGATGAGGAAAACCAAAGTATTTGAATTAAGTTAGCCTGCTGGATACCTAAGAAAGGTAAGTGCATGCAGAGTGTATTGACCACATGCTGTTCTTGCAGGGGGTTGATAGGGAACATATGTGAAGACTTGATGGTGCTGGAAGGATCTGAAGACCCCACCAGCAAGGTTTCTTTTGGCTGCACAGTTTGAACCTGGTTCAGTCCCTCTGCTCCTGTGATCTCCACCACAACACCTGTGCAACCAGCACTAGGTTTCCCTCATGAAAGCAAAAGTTATGCATCATCTGCCTCCTGGAAATGTTCCTTTCAGCAGTCCTTCCTTCCCTTGGGTCTTCCCTGAGCCCCTCTGCTGTTCCATCTCTGTGTTGGTTAATCCCCCAGACAATTCTGCATGTGCTTAAGAGATGCCTGGGAATAGGAAACTTTCTCTGGCAGGAAAAGGAAGAGAAAAACAGAAGTTATAGCTCAATTTAAAATGTTGAGTTGGCTATTTTTTATGTCTGGGTGGTAAGTCCACTGAGACAGCATCAAACTGCATATTTCTTAAGCAGTAGCTAGCACCAAAGCCTCAGCTCCATTCCCCTTAGACCTGGGAGCTTTGTGGAACAGAAGACTTCTCCCATGAGACTCCACTTCCCAGGAAGGTTTATTTCCCCGTAGCTGAGATCTGAGACCACATGCCTGGAAGCAGAGAAGGGAGCCTTCCCCTTCATCTTAACCCTTCGTACCACACAAGCCACTAACCTACCAAGGTCCCTGACCTGCTGTGTTTGCTCCAGCTGCATATTGCACTTTCCAGGACAGTAGAAAGGCCCTGGGAACACTTCATGAACATGCCAAGGGCAATGTGCTGTGCTGTGTGTTTACAGATTTGAACATCCTCAGTATCTCACATAAAGCAAAAGCTAAAACAGGCCCCAGTTGCAGCAAGTGCTGTATCTTGTCGTATCACAAACTCCACAGGGCCCATGCAGTCAAGATCCGATCCATCCACTGACACCTCCCCACCTTGGACACCAATGCACGAACCAAAGTCACTCATTGAATCCACTGGTTTGTTTTAAATTCTCTTTGAATTAACCCAACATATCCACAAATGCAAAACCTCAAGCTACTCTGTTGAAGATTTAAAGAGGGCAAATAGGGCACAGCTATAATGGAAATGACAATTCTTAGCAGAAAGGACTTTTTAAATCCACAGATTGATGTCCTTTTTATAGCTTCTATTTTTGAAAGTCATGCAAGCATTGACGACAAAGCCAGCACCACATGCAATCACAAACTAAAACTGGTCCAAAGCCACAAAAAAATGGGCGCCGAGAAATGCAAAGTTACATTACTGCCTGGTTGTTTTTCCTCCCCAGCTTGAAGGAGCCATCATTGCCTCTGCCACCTCTACCCACCAGTGAGAGACAATGAGTGAATGGCTTGTGCCTTCTCTGGACCTTCAGATCTTGGAAAGCTCAGCGTGGCCTTGAGCAACAGTGGCAGACACTTCTCTGTCCATGCCTCCACCATTTGCTAGACAGTGCATTTCATGTTCCTGCCTTTGGGTTTATGCCTTCCCACCTGGCAGACTTAACCTCAATGCCCTGGAAAGTTTGTGTTGCATCATGCCTGCAGACCCCAGGCCAGGGAAAATTCATGGGGGGAAGCAGAAGATTTTCCAGAGGAAAACCCCTACAAGCAGATTTTTGGGAAGCAAGCCAGGCTCAGATTTACATTTGTGGTCCTAAGTCAAAAGACAAGGGAAACTCCAAGTGCTGTAAGAGCAGCATTTGCAGGGTGAGCACACTACACCTCATCCTGTACGTGGGAAAGGGCTTAACTGCACGAAAACTTGTCTTCCTTTTTCCCCTGGCAAAACTCTATTGCCTACAGTTAGAAAACTCTCTTCTCCTACAGCTCTAGACCATCTGGCTGTGTTGGTATTACTGGGATCAAGGACTTCCAGCCATGGAATCCAGCACTGCAGGCAGCTCTAGGAGGAGAGTTTTCCCCAGGAGAGGAGATACGTCTCTACTCAGCCTCAGAGTTGTGAACAAGATGGGCTGGCAATGCCACAAATTATTGATTCAGAGTGGGCCAAGGTTCTTGGGAAGCTGAAAAAACTCCTCTCTCTGTATACATGAGGAGCCTGACACCAGAAATGCAAAAAGAATTTGGCCTGCTTAGAGAAGATGGCATTTGTCTCTCACTCCTTTGATACCACTCTTCCCAAGTTTTAGGCTAACCACAAAAATCTGTGCTTTTTTGCAAAGCTTCTTTTCTTGTATTGGAATGAATTCTCACCAACACACCTTGAAATCTCCTAGAAATATAAACTTCTGGCAAGAAGAAAAATCAAGCCACACAGCCTGAATACAGTCCAGTCAGCATTAAGGAAAAGAATTACTAATTAGGTGAAACAGAAGTACCTCAGCCTGGCAGTGCAGAGAGCCACAACTAATGAAGTACCAATGCTGCATCTCAGGTGATCAATCTCTGTAACTTTTCAAACTCTTTGTTCTACATTTAAATATTTTAATATTAATTTATTCTAATGCCATCTCAAATGAATAATGAGTTATATCAGAACTGTGGTTTATAAAAAAAACCTCCAACAATAAAAAAAAATCAGCTCCTTGTAGATCAGTCTGTCCTGGTTATTAAAACCCAGAACACCTATTTTAAGCAGGAAATCTGCCTATAATGGACTCCCAAGAGGGTATTCAGCCAGCTAAAAGAATTTTATGTTTACCTTGAAAGCAGCCATCAGTATAGGCTTAATGAAGTCTAAAAACACCCCTAAAATTGTGGTTATAGGCTCAATAACTTCTATATCTAAAATAAATTCAGTCACAAATGCTCTACTAAGAGCAAGAGTGCAATAAATAACAATTAACGTGCAGGCAAAGTGCAGCTAAGGTATAGATGGGATAGGATATTCCTGCAGGTCCCTGTACAATTTTTTTCTTACTGCAGCAGTTCTTCCAAATTCTGTCCTTCCAAAATAGAACAAGTCTTTCCCAGAGTTTCCACAGCAGTCAGTTCCAAAGATGAAAAAAAAAATAAATAAAGCAAACAAATCCTGAACTGTTTTTTTGCACTTTCTGAGGCAGTCAGAAAATGCCAACCAGGTCATATTTGACCCCTGAATGGTCGAAATGATGAATTTGTATTAGTTAATCAGAGCATAAGGAAAAATATAGTACTTTTCTTTTTCAGTTCTTATCTTTTAAACTTGTAAAAAACTAATCCCATATTTAAGCAATTTCCCCTTCTACATAAGAGGGGGGAAATAAAACCCATCTGTGTGCCTGCTTGAAATCATCTCTCAACTCCACCCACCAGTTTAAGAAAATTATTAACTCTCCTTTCAAAGTCTTCATCTTTGCCAATGTCAGCAATGTCTGCAGTCTTCACAGCAATATTTGCTTGCTCTTTATTCAGCATTTTATATGTTACAATTTTTTTTTCTATTTGTCTTCCCAACAGCAAATAATGAGAAACAATTTTAAGGAGAAGGAGGGAGTGAGAGGAGGTAAGATGTTCAGAAAAGGGGAAATCCACCTGAATTTGCTTGTCCTGTGAGGTAGCAAGCTCTGTGGGCTGGCTCCTTGTACAAGAACTTAAGGAACATGCATTTAGATGTTTCTTAAAATGTCAATTCAGTGCATCAAGTTCCCACTAATTCTTTTTTTTTTTTGAGTTTATGAGTTCCAATCATCCTGGCATAAATATTTCCAGCCCTGTGGCCAGACTGTTGATGCTGAGTCTACTAATTTCATCCATGAATCCGTGACAGCTCCTTCCAACAAGTGTGGCATTTGGCAGAAAGAAGGAAATGCAGTCCAGGAAATCATCTTCATTTATGAACTGCTGCCTCCTTAAGGGAAGAGTTGTTTCTGTTTTCTCCTTCCATCGTGGCTGGGATGGAAGCCTGCACGTGATCCTGCTATACCAGCCTGCTTGCATGTCTGCAGTATTACATAAATCCCAAATTTTGGATGAGGCCACGGGAAATGCTGGATTGCCTTGTGGCTGTTGCTGCTGACTATAGTGTGAGGCTGCCAGGTTTCAACACAGCAACTGCTCAGCTTCTCTAACACCAAAATAGAGGCAGGTTTCAAACATGAGTAATTCAGCCAAAGCACCATTCATGCATTACTGTTCTGGAAAGTGAGGTGAGGGACTCCAGGAAATTAAACCAAGGTGCAAAGGATTGAAGTCCGTCCCACCTTTCCTGGATGCAGCTGAAGCAGCAACACCCCTAAGAAATCAGTGTTCAGTAGTGCAACCAGAACTACCCAATAGAACAGAATATCACAAAATACCAGGACATAGATGGCTGGGGTCTTACTAGTGCAACTTGGCTTCTGCAAGGATCAAAGCATTGTGAAATGGATCAAAATGAATAATTAATAACCATTGCCTGTACCTCACCAGCATGAAATTGCTCATTTAATTCTAATCAAAGTTAAACCTTGGTTTCCTAAAACCAGACTTTTTATTAACTTTACTGCAAAGAACTAATGTTCCAAAGATCCAATGCTATTTGCAGTTTGGTTTTCATAACATCCTGAAAGGTTTTGTTCTCTTCATTCCTTGCCTCACAGAGATGAATTACACAGCAGTAGCAACCTGCAGGATGCCCAACCATACTTGTGGCAGTCAGAAATCCAACAGCTGCTGAGCATCTTGGCCTAGCAGTACATCCATCTAAGGCTGCAGGGATGGTGTGTCAGCAGAAGCTACAGGGGGACATACATGAGAACAGAAAGCAAGATGGGGATGTAGAGCTCAGACATGGATTCCCTTCACAAACCATGTTAGTTTCTACCTGTTCAGGCACTGTCTTTCCTTTTCCTTTATGTGCCCTCCTTCTGTAGAGGCAGAATTAACAACTATCACTCACAGCTGGACCCTTCTCACCTCCCTGGCTCTCCCCCAGTGTTCCTGGCTGTAACACTCTCCACCACCAGCCAAACAAGATCAGATGCAACTCTCCAGAACCCATCAGAGAAATAAAAAGTCAGCCAGAAGAAAGCAAAACAAGCCACAAACCAGGAGGTTATTCCAGAAGAAGTCTCTATGGACATGCTTGGACTATTTTAATAGATTTGTTGGCTTAAACAGAGTTCACAGTTTGCCAGTTCTGAGTTCTGCCTTCCCAGAGGAAGCCCATAGAGACCTTGTTCTCATGTTTTCACTGCTTTTTTCCTTTGATCCAAGGACAGAGGCATCTAGCTGATAAGAAAACTTAAATTCTAATAAATCTGTGAACTTAGTATTTCCTAGAATGGTCCTTGAAGTCTCTGTCCTGGGAATATGGCAACTTCTATTATATCACAGTGACCATCAGCAACACAGCTGACCTAAAAATTAATCTACTCTTTATATTATTATCTCAACATAAAAATGAGTTCTAGCACTAATCCCACATCCTCAGAGCTTGTAACCTTTAAGAATTAAATTATACAAAAGAATATAGAAAAAATGGAGGAAGCAGAAATATCTGCTTTCCCAGTTGAAACAATCTCCAAGTAATTTGTTATATGGGGGCAATTCACAACTTAAATAAGAAAAAAATTTAGAAGAATTGAGTACTTTCTTGAAATAGCCCAACATCTAACCTTAAGGGTCTGTTACACTAAGCAAATTATGACAGTGGCAAACAGGGAGTGAACATGTTGCCAGGATCTGACCAAGGGCCTCATCCCTACCACAAAGCACTGAGGCAGCCTTTCTGAGGGCTGCAACATTCCACCTGCATTATCTCCAGCAATCTGACATCCCAGCAGAGGACTGCAGGTGGGAAACTGCACCGACTGTGGGAACTTAGGGCAACAGTAGTGAAGTTTTAATGACTTGACCAACACTGCTGAAAAGGAGGAGGACTGTCTGTATGTGTTTGCATTCCACCAAAGGCACGCAGTACATTATGTGGCACATTAGACTTAAAAGCTCCCAGTGTATGCAATGAATTATGCAGCAGTGTTTATTGTACAATTTTACTAATAAGCCATCCTAGATTTAAATAATAATAATAATTTTGCATACAAGGCATACAGTAAAAATGAATCATGCATTCCAAGTGCCTGGAGCAAAGCATACCTTCCCTAAGAGGAGGCTCACTGGGAGCACTGGCTGAAGGCTTCCAGCTATGGAGAAGAATGAGGATAGGGGAACAACATGCCCCTAGCTCCTCCTGCCATTTCAGCCATCCTAGAGCCAGCTTTGCACTGGGAGCTCAGGACTGTAAATATTACAGGAGAGTTATTATGAGAGTGACTTAGGGGCTGTAGCAGGCAGCTGCTGATCATTCTTTCTCATACATCTACTGCTAAATGTAGCCAGAGATGAGCAGAAGCTGACAAAACAAGTGAGCACTGAGACTGTGAAGTGATAATATATTGATTTTGATTCAATTAATTGGGGAATCACTCAAATATTCCATCAAACCCATCAGGAAGGAAAACCAGAATTTTGCAGCACTACTCAATGTGCTGTGGGGTCTTAATGACTTCTGTATTAGTATAATGTAACACTATAATTTGCTACAATTATGTAATTACAGTAATATTACAAAATATTATAACGCATAAAATTAGTATAATAATGTTGCATAATTATAATTTGCAATCTAATACATGAACTGATTTGTATACTATTCAAAACTACATTATAATGTTACATTCTGGCTTTTCCCATGCTCCCATTGTAAATTGCCATTTAAAGCATTCACTTAAGTCCTTATCCACAGCTCCCTTGTGCTTCCCAGCCTACCTTAATTTCTTTTCTATCTTCATCACATAGTTTCTGCCTAATCTGGCTTGCTCCCTGGCTCATATTCCACCACAATGTTTTTGCCTTGGCACATGCAGTATTCAAATCTGGTCCTGGTAGATTATAACCCATTTTGAATGACTGCAGAATTGTTCAAGAACATAATCACAAAGCTCCATTAAAATAAAGCTTCTCCAACACTCGGGGCCAGGCTTTGTCTTTTTCACTAACTAGAAAATAATTATCTTTTGGAACTATTAGTGGAGCATAGAAACATCCTTTAGTTTGAGTGATACACTGTAAATTAGCATATCTGCATACTGATTGTTGAGCATATCTGGAACCAATGGATCTGCCACAGTCTGTAGCAGTTGCCTTATAGCTCTATTAATCATGATAGCAATGGAGCCTAGCCCTGGCTCACCCAGGGACCTGCCGCCTCCTCTCCAGCAGCCAATCTTTCAGAGGGAAAAATCTTTTCTTTTTTTAATATTAATTTAGCGGTAATAATTAAGTGCATTGTTGATTTGTGCTTTGAAAATTTAAGTCCAAATACATCATCTGTATTACTAATGAATATATGTTTTATTCCAGTTTTAGTTACCTTTTAAAATACAGTTATTTCATGTTCTCCCCTGAATTTGCATAGGATTATCTATGTAAATAAGGAAGCAAATCCCAGAGGCAGCCAGAAATTTTGTAAGAACTTTTTTCATTAATAATTGAAGGACTTTACCTTTTTTATGAGAAATTTCACTATTTCTGGGAAATTATAATAAACCCCAAAGTTCTGGACACAAAAAATCAGAAATTGGAATTTCCTGCCACATTAAACTGGATTTGTAGCTTGGGTGGCTCAATCTTCTCTGGATTAGAAGCTGTCACCAGAATACACCTGTCATGAAGCATGATCAAGGGCTTCTCTAGTGCTTGAGCCAAAGAACTGGACAGAAGTTTTACCATCCAGCCACAAAAAGAAAAAGCCAGGTACACTTCTAATAGCATTCTCAATGTTTTGGAAGTTTTCCATTTCAATTTTAACACAGAAATATTATTTTACACAGAATTTTTAATTCTGCGCGTCTCAAATGTCTTTCTTTCCCCCACCTACTGCAGTGGTGAAGATAAAGCTTCTCCAAGCCGAAGGTAGAGCAGGGAGCTCAGTGCCTCAGAGAACCAAAGAAAGCACCAACTCTGATCATAAATGATTCAGCATTTGACAAACAGGCATAGCTGAAAAGATTAATTTTCAACTTATCTCTGTTTAATTATTTTATTTTCAATGGCTTTCTCTTGGTCTCAGTTAATACAGTCAACTTGGTATTTTTGTGAAGTAAATGTTTCCAGGTTTTTCCCCTCCTCCATCAATTATAGCCTATTCACTGGAAGAGAAAGGGACCAAAAAAACCCTTTTTAATTAATCCAGAAGGTATCTTTCATCCCCCATTAACTCCTCTTCCCTCTATTTATTCATCTAATGTTCTATACAGCTCAGCCTAGATTTTTGTGACTGGATCACATCTTTCAAGGGAAGCCTTTCCACAAGCTGTCTGTGTTTCAGTTGAGGAGCAGAGCTGCCTTGCCCGCTGTTCCCTTGGGGAAGCACCGTGCTTGGCTCACCACTTTGGACAGCCAGTGCTGATGAGATGCACCGTTCTGCTTTCTGACCTTAAATACTTTAAAGAAGCCAAATTATTAAACACCACCGAGCATCCACCCCGTGACAAACGAACATCCCTAGGGATACGATTAGCCAAGTAATTAATCAAACACTTGGGGCAAAATTTGGTATGTGTATGGTAACACTGTGGTATGGTGTTAGTAGCGATTAGTAGGTAAATGACGCTGGTATTATACATCAATATTGGTATTATTGATAAATATTTGGTATTCCGATTCCCATCTCCCTGCCGTAGCCGGGCTGTGCTCTCCGGTGATTCCCGGCTCCCTTCAGGGCTGGCGCGGCCCGCGGGCTCCCCCCGCTGCCGCCGCCC
>NW_005054333.1:5235080-5279883 GCF_000277835.1 Geospiza fortis | reverse complement strand
GGGCGCGGTGCAGGCTAGGGAGCCGTAAAAAGCCCTTTTCGACCCGGCCTCAGCTCGCCCATGCAGCAGCGTGAACAGTACAGAAGAACACAAAGGTACGGCTTCACGAATGCGGAGACACGCTCTATAACTAGAAAAACAAGTTCGCAAACTTGGAGCGAGAACTAAACTGACTTCAAGGTATTTAAAATGAAAAAAACAAAACCAAAAACCAAATCTTTTCTAGACTAGAATTCCTCAAACTGCTAACTGAAAAACAGCTCCTCTGTCAAATGCTGGGGGGCTTTGGCTACAGCAGCATGGAGCAAAAATGCCCACGTCATGCAACCTTCAAAGCACAATTAAACAAACATTCAGAAACCCGCAAAACAAACAAGTCTTTTAATAAACCTCACAGTTTTGACTACAGAAAATGAGAAAATGGGATTTCCTCCCTACCACGTTGGCCGGTGTTTGAACCTCCCCTCTGAACTGGGAGATGCCAGAATATACCCGTCACCAAGGACTTTTCTGGGGTTTCAGTCCAGATATGCGTGATGCCTTCCAGCCATAAAATTGTTCTAGATTGAGGCATGAGAAATGTACTTCAGGAAACAGCTTCCCAAACAAATTATTGAAAGACTATTCTTCTGACAGCTGCTGGGGTTTTTGCCTATGGCACCCTACATCAGGGCTGGGAAAAGACAGGAAAAGGCTGGAACTCCAGGTAGAGTGCCACAGAAAACCAACTCTGGCATGGCTGCATTTGCCTCCTGCAGAGGCCTGATGGATGAATTTTCTTACCTTCATGGCCAGGGTTAAAAGAGAGCGCAGGGCCCCATGAGGAGTGGGGCTGGAAGAGCCCTGTCAGGAGATACATGATGGATTCAACGTAAAACTTGCTCTTCTCCATTTCCCTAAGGGTGCCTTACTGACTACCATTTTAGGGAAGCTGCAAATCAGCTTTGGGAATATTTTTCCTGCCATAATTACATGCAGCTGCATTTTTAGCCCCTCCATTAAGTACATATTACCTCCTTAAATCCCCTGGGAGCCTTTAAAACAGATTCTTATAAGAGCTTTTTTCCCATCCTTTATTTTTTCTTTAATTAGCCATTTTTCACACAAATTGGGCTAATACCAAATGAAAAAATATTTTCATGGAATTCACCACAGACAATCCAAAGCTTCTTTTCAACATTATTTCTGTGCAACTGGGGCTGTGTTGCCCTTATTCCCAATTTTTTTGTGGGCCCACATTTGGCCTGATGTAACTATGTGGTATTACCACCTCGACTTTACTGACGCCTGAGACGCTGCCCAGCTGTCCTTGATAACAGCACTGTGTGGCCCTGAGAGTCTGCACCGTGCCCATGAACTGCTACAAAGCAAAGGTGTGAAATCAGCCATTTTCCCAGCCCCCTTCTCTAAACACAGTGAAGTATGCTTTTGTGTGCTGCTGTCACTTCCAAACCATGAAAGGGCTTGGGTTTTCTGGAGCCAGTAGTTTTCTTTGATGCCAAAATACTTCTTGTTGAAAAGATGCAGTGGTGTGTGTGTATAAATGTAAACATATATATATATATATATATAAAACATATATGTGTCTATATATATATATATGTTCCAGTACAATATGGGTTGTTTGTGGGCAGTTTTTCATAAAACAAGGACCACGTCATGCTCAGTGTGTTCAGAACTGAGAGATCTCTACTGCAACAGGAGGTGGGCAGGAGACCAATGTCATCTCATACCATTCTAAAAATTAAGGACACTCCCATAAAGACTTATATTAAATCTTGACTATGGATTAGGATTTGTATAAAGCTGCCCTAAGGATCAGCAAGCCAGTTGCCTCACAAGTGAGCAAATTTTAACAAACTTTTGAGCAAGCCCTTCCTAAGACTACCCTGTCAGCAACAGTTCAAAGGCAGGGCCAGCAGCTGGGGCTGTAACACCAAAGGGGGAGCCACAGCAGCTCTGGGCCTGGGAGAAGAGGGTGAGAATCCCTTGTACAGCCCCAGCAGGGACTCGGCATGCACTGGAGCCACTGCACAGCTGCATCCTGACCATCCTGGCTGGCCACCACTAAATGCAGCAGGGACCTGTGCAACATTGCTAAAGCTCCTGCCACCCTCAGCTGTATTCCAGAGAGGTATCCCAGCCCACAGTGTGTGATGGGAACTGGATCCATGGTTAGCAGATACTTGGCTTAGTGTTAGACAATGAGAGGGGACTGAAACTACTGAAAACCTACAATAATCCCAGTGCATAACAACATACTTTGCAGCTCTGCTTGCAGACCAAAAGAATCAGAACTGGACAAGACTAGCATTTTTAATTATGCAACAATACATTCTATGTTTTTGCTCTCATATTTCTGTCTACCTCTAGTTCCTTTACCACCACAGAATATCTTTTTTTGGTTATCTCAGTTGTTCCAATTTCTGCTCAGAAAAGGACATTAACTTTACAGAAAAGCCTAGAAACAAACTTGGTTTACACTGAACTGACTCAAAATCTCCCAATTAACCTTAAAGAGAGTTGAGGAGAGCTCTGAAGTAAAGCCTATTCTGATATCTGGGAACCGAACATGGGAGAAGCAGGCTGTGAAAGAGTCAGACAGCTCCTGACTAAGCTCAAATAAAAAAGGAAAGCACATAGAAAGTAGAAGCAGACACAGGCTGCCCAGGACAAATATAGAAACTTGGCTTGCATTCACAAGAGTGAAGCTATGAAGGCCAAAGCTCAACAAGGTTAGAATGTGTAACAGGTTACATTGGTCAGCAAGAGAGGTTTCTGTAAGCACACTGGCAGCAGCAAGGAACCTAAGGAAGACACAGCCCTGCTCTGTAGGGGCCAAGAAACCTAGTGACAAGTACAGAGTAGGCTGGAGTACCCAATACTTTTCTTTCTGGCCTTAGATTACATCAAAGAAGGCTGCCAGCTGGTCTCCCCTTTCCCTGATCCCACCAAGCTATTCTGTGGGAACATGTCAGCAGGGACCAAGGGAAGGGCTCCCCACTGGAGAGGGTGAGACATAGGTAAAAACAGCACAAACAGTGAACTTACCATTAAGGCATGGCCCCACAGCCCCTGAGCAGGAAGAGCAACAGGTTCCATCCCATGAATCAGGCAAAAGCAAGGTAACAACCCAGATCCAAGATCAAGCCAGGAAATCCAAGAAATGACTCATGACAAAACAGGGCTGGAAAAACATCCTACAGTTGCACCATAGCTCAGGAAAGGGCTACTGCTCTTGGGTCTGCACTTAAATATCCTGGTCCCATGGTCACTAGTGTGTGGGTGAAGGCCCCATGTGAGAGTGGTCAAAGCAATTGAAGCCCATTAGTGCACTCAGGGCCCTGTTAGAAAGTTGTTTTCACAGGTGAGGACTGGAGCATTGGAGCCAATTGGATAGATACAATTTCACAGGACCAGATAGGATGCCCCTAAAAGTCATGAGGTTTTGACTGTATGACCCCTCTCTATCATCTTTGAAAGGTCAATGATACTGAGGGAGATGCCTGATCAGAAAACAACACATCACAGCTATCTCCATCCCAGGGAAATGCAGGCCAAACAGCTTTGTCTTGGGTCCAGAGAAAGTTATGGAGAGAATCCTCCTGGCAATCATTCCAGCCACAAGGCAGTCACAAAGATGACTGGAAGCAGCCAGCATAGATTGTTCAAAGGCAAACCATGTCAAAAACCTTTATAAGGCACAGTGTTTCCTTTGCACAGTATAAACCAATTGAAAGACTTCACCTATGTTTTATCTACTCTGGTTTCCATCCAGTAACTGTATCAGTGTGTCCCTTTTAAAGTCTTTTGATGTTATATTTATTGTTTAATGAAGTAAATTACTTCTGCCAGTTGCCTTTTTATTGACTTTACTTGAGCAGCAGAGTCGGGAGGGAGGTGTTGTTGGCTGGGGTCAAGTGGAAAGCTTGTGAGAAGAGTCAGTGTTGATATCTTGGGTTGCACACAGTGTATGTGGCACCAGGATGATCTTTCATTCTAATACAGCCAGGGTCAATGAAACATACGAATCAACCTTTTTTGTTAACTGAAAACATAGATTGTCACAGGAGTGCATTCAGTGGGACTACCTTTGGAGTAACAGAGGGGATAGTTCCTTCAGGATCTACTGCGAAGCAAAGGGAATGAGCCCAGATGGAACACTCTGCAGTGCAGAATGCCTCTTTGTCGTGCATAGCTTTGCATGAGGTCCTGATGCTTTTCCCTGAATGTCACTGATGCACCCCAGACCCATAACTGAGGGAGATAAACTAAGCATTGAGTTAACAAGTTAACTTGTTCTTCTAGAGCCAATGCAGTTCCACATTAGACTTGCAGCAGCTTTAGTGGAGCCACTTGTTAAAAGAGGAGGAAAGAAATATCTTTGTAAAGTGCATATATGGGCATTGAAATTGGATGGCCTCTTTGATAAAGGAATGTTTCATCCATTAAAGGAAATATGATAAATTATGTTAATGCCTATACACTATTTTTTTTATTCATGTGTTAGCATTTAATTCCTTAAGTGTGATTATATAAATCCCCTCAAAAGTCACATTGTTTTTCAAAATGTAAAGACTAACACTTCTTATGTAAACCTTCAATGTACTCTAAACCACAGCAAACAGGTTCCTCTGTGTTAATCTTCTTTTATGTTCAGATGATACTTCTACAAATGTGCAAGACAAACTATACCAAAGTGACAAATTATTTAAATATCAAAAGAAGAAAATACAATGGATTGAAAATAAAGTCTTACATAGGTTTTAAAATTAGGATCTTATCAAAGATAAGTGTTTCCCATATCTAGTACTCCGCAGAACAAAACTAATCAGGTTATATCTAAAGCTGAATACACACACACACCATTTTATGCAAAGTTCAAATGTGACTCAAGTGTGACTTGAGTGTTCAAATGTGACTCAAGTGTTCAAGTGTGACTGGAGGCTCAGGGCTGTGACTGGACACCTGATTCCTGGACAGACTCTTGTGACTGCTCATGTGAGCAGTTTTAGCACCAAAATATTCTCCCTTGGAAGCCTGTGGCCTCGTACCCCTCTGAGAACTATGCATGTCCTTAACATCATGGGATCACAACTAAGGGACATTCCCTTTGGTTTCTGCTGTGATGCGGGGACAGCCTCTGTGCTGGCACCAGCACCAACAAAAACTGGAGTCTCCATAGCCTGGTAGGCTCCGGCTGGATGTCACAACTCCGGGGGACAGTGACAGTAAGAAGGAGACATGATCCACCTGTGCCCTTCACAAAGGCCAGAACACACCTTACAGTTAAGCCTTTCTCTTGCCACCATCTGGAGCAACTGTCTGCTTCAGCTTCATTAATGTTTAAGGCTAGTGTGTTTTAAAAGAGGCCCTCGGGGATTTTTTTAATGGGTCGTGGAAAAAATGAAATTGTGATGATGGATGTGCCACTGGAGTCATGCTTATTGCACTGTACCATTCTCTCCTCTACAACTGCATGCTTATTCTTCAGTGGATTTTACTGGGATCTGATGTAGGCTGTTCTCTGACGTTTAGGGAAATTCCCAAATTAAAATTATTCCAGTACAGTTTCATAATTCCATGAAAAGTTTCATAAAATGCTGTCCCTGAAACCATCCTCATAATTGCAGAATGTGTAGTTACAGTAGAAAGAGGAAATGGTTTGTTAAAATACATACTTTTAAAATATATATTAACTATTGTTACAGCTAATTTGCAATAGTGCAAATATTGTAAATATTCTTGTTACATTGTATGTTTTATGTATTGGCATACATGTAATTAATAAATATGGTATATGTATAATGTGTTGGGTACTCATCTGTTGGCCTGACCCACTTCTGAGGGAGGTGTGTTGGCTTCTGGGAGTCTGGGTCAAGAATGCTACTGAGAAGTTGCCAAGCCTGATGAAGCCCACAGATTGTTACCCACTATTAATGCTTCATGTGGAAGCTGATATAGCTGGCAGTGCCTCCCCTTCCAAGACAGGCTTCTATTCAGCCTGGAGAACCTGGAGAAAAGAAGTTTGCATGGAGACCTCATAGCAGCTTCCCAGCATCTGAAGGGGGATAGAGGGAAGCTGGAGAGGGGACTCTTGATCAGGAACTGTAGTGATAGGACAAGGAATAATGGGTGTAAATTGAAAAAGGACGAATTCAGGTTAAATATTAGGATGAACTTTTCTCATGTGAGGCTGGTGAGGCACTGGAACACATTGCCCACAGAAGCTGTGGCTGCCCCAGCTCTGGCAGTGTTCAAAATCAGGCTGGATAAAGCCTTGAAAAATCTGGTCTGGTCAGAGGCGTCCCTGCCCATGGAGGTGGGGTTAGAACTAGATGATCTTTAAGGTCCATTTTAACCATTTAACATTCTTTGATTTTATGATACAATATGATCTCTGATTAGAAAATACCTGGAAAATACCTGCAGTGTTTGAAGTGGTAGTGGCCATTCTGCTTCTCTGCTGTTGTTGTGTTGTTGTAGTAGCAGAACTCAGCCAGGATTAGGGCACCAGAAAAAGGTCCTGCAACAAGTTCAGATAGTGCAGACAAAGCACACACACAGTGCAGGTCGGGCATTGGAAACAGCAGAGGAGCAGGGTCACAACATTATGACTTTGGCACACAGGGAATTGTCCTTAGTACTAGCACACACCAAGCCCAGTATCTGCACATGCTTCACATCCACACACTGGGTGCCATTTTTGCACTGATGCAGGCAGACACTCTTCCTCTAACAAAGGCTGATCTGTCAAAGTCATGTCTCAGAAGAGCAATTCAAAAAGTCCTATATTCACCAGACTAGAAAACTTTTCTCAGTGTATTTTGCCACTGTTCAAAAGAGAGGAAAAATAACTTTAAAACAAATTTTTGAACAAATGTACTCAGACAATTAAAAAGGCATAAAATTTAGGACAGAAAAAGTTCTTAGAAAGAAATCCAATTATGAGTAGGAGAGTCTTAGAGATGGAGTAGTCTGAAGTCAGCGTGTAACTGCAGCAATTAGATATGTAACAAGATACTGAGCATCTTTTAAAGTCCTTATAGAATAAGAGATCTTAACAAAAACAAAACACCAAGCAGATTGGGTTCTTTTCCTCAGGTTAACTTGTGGTTTTATTTCACTATTGCTTTCTTCCACCAACTGCAGAACTCACCACATAACTTGCTTTCATTTTCTTTTATGAGCATGTTTTTCCTTGTCCCAAGTGAAACAGGATATCCATCTTTCAGAATTTCTGCCCTACCTTTTGCAATACCATCATTTGTGTGTGGTAAGGGCAAAAGCATTTAGCAAATCCCATTGTGGTTAAAGGAAATGTGCAGCTTTACTATTATTGCAATAGAATAAAGCTTTATTGAGATACAAGATTGACTAATGTGGGACAGTTCCTGCTTCCCCTTACTTTGATGTCATCTGTTTAAAAGACAAGCAGCAGAAATAATAACTCTATTTTGTAGTTTATTTTTCTACCTTGCCATGGCACTGACTTCTAATGGGAAGAGATTTAAAGAGCACACAAACCTGCTGGAGGTGCCCCTTTGAATCCCCTGTCATCAGGCAGACTACCTCAGTGCCCATAATGAAAAGGATTTGTCTTCACCCTCTTATTTCCTTTTAAAACAAATTAATGACAATTAAGTGTCTGTGCTGCATTATCATTGGTAACACAAAACAGATAAAAATCATGATGAGAAATTGAAAAATAAACTGATATTGTTAAGATTTTTGAATTACATGTAACATGCTATGACAAGAAGAATATACATGATAATTTCTTAATAATTTTTTCTCCAAAACTTTAGTTTTATTTTGAAATTAAAGGAGTCACCGAAAGAGAACTATAAGGCCTGTTTCTTCAAGGAAAATACATGATGGTGAGATGGTAATTGAGGAAGTAAAGACTGACCCTGCAAACTGAAATTTGAATAACTATAACTTTTTGAGCTAGATTGTTTTTGCTTTTACAGTTTTCTGTTTCCCAGCTTTTCAGCTTCACTAGCTGGTAAACTTTTGGGCTCAAAGAAAAGATGAAAGGTCTTGGCCAATGAATCAACATCTCTGTCCCTTCAGCATGAGACCTTGCAAAGCCTGGTCTCAGAGTCACCCAAGAGATTTTACACTAAATGGGAAAAATCTTGTCTAACCTGTTCTATAGGCTTAAAGTAGAAAATGAAAAAAAAGAGGATGAATTTGAACGGAAATACCATGTTTTTTCATATACATTAAAAAGGAAAGGAAAACCAGTATTACTTCTGTCTTTAAAAAAGAGCTACCAAAAGTTTTGAAAGAATTTTCTTTACTTGCAAAGGCATTTTGATTCAAGTGAAATCACCTGTGTATGTGCCCTTTAAAAAGTATTTTGTAGAGATGATGAAGGCTCATCCACACCAAGACCATATCTACTCTCAGTGGTGAGTATTACATACCACTTCAAGAAAGGTGCGTTAGAAGTGTGTCAGCAGGCCTGTGTGATGCTGGCTCCTCCTGGGTTTATACATCATGAGGTTGCCATTATTTGCAGGATATGAGCTGTTTTCTCTAGTGGATTCTCACCTCCTGCACAGTCCAGGATGAGTGCTGCTTAGGGAAGGGAACATCGGCTCAGCCCTCTCACTGTTTGTCCAACAGCTGGTCCCTCTCTCACCTACTGCCATCTGTGATTTTCCTGAAATTTCCTACACCTGAAATGGTGGAGAGGTGCCACAATAGGACTTCTACCACAGCCTTCTAAAACCTCAGAATTGTTAACTTATATGAAGGAAATTATGGCATTAATATAATTCCCATGAAAAATTGAAGACAAAGAGGTTTTCCTGAGGCTTTACATAGACTGAACCAAAAAATATGAACTTTTCTCATAAAATGTTTAATTCTTTCAATTCAGCAAAGTTGCCTTATTTGTGAAGTCAAATGTTTTACAGACACCTTCACCTACACAAATAAATTAATGGTAGAGAAATCAGGTCTTTCTCCCTTCTGATACTGTCTCCATTCCTTCAGATATCACAGTTTCTTCATAAAGATACTGAATACTGCAATGAATTCAGCTCTAGCTATCTGCAAAATAAAAACCACCACTGTCGTTTAAGCTTCTAAAGCCTGGCTATTATCAGTGGCCAACAGGGGCTCCACAGCTAAGACACTGCCAGTGGTTCACTTTCTTTATTACAGGAGGTAACAAAAGGACCATGCCTAAATCCTTTCTTACTGATGATAACTTTGAGAAGAATCTTCCAAGGGAAAAAAGTCTTCGAGAAAAAGTGGGAATTAATGTGTCTGCAAGTTCAATAAACAAAGGTCTTTCATTTATTTTTCATTTTGAACTAAACATGTCTCTCAGTATTAGGTTTAGGGTTCAGTAAGGAGGAGGGTCATTTTGAATATCCTCCTTTAAGCCTTAAATCTTGAATTGCAGCTGCTGTACCCTTAATATGCAGTGTATAAATGATTATAAAATACTTCAGGGAAAATGATATTTTGAAATATTCAAACGACTAAACCTAAACAAGAAGAAAACAAGTTTTTAAAAAAAATTAAAAGAGATTTTTTGAAGAGTGCTTCATTGTTTTTAAAAGGGTCAAGACCATTTCACAGAAGGAAATCAACCTTTGGGGATATTTCTTCCTGTAAAGGTGGTTACAGCACCACAAAACTTTCCAAAAAAGTTCCCCCAGAGTTCATTCCAAAACTGCTTCTTCCTTTTGCATGTAATTTCCAGCAGTGAACAAAGCCCTGAGGATACATAAACTTAATTAGTTTTACATGTCCCCCTCATAGCCCCTGACTTGTGTCAAGTGAGAGTCACTCTGCTGACGCACCTCTCGCCAGCCAGCTCTACAGCACAGTGGTGGCTTCCCCTGCCCTCATTCTGCTTTCCCTTTCCACTTGGCAGAGCTACAAGTGTGGGATTTCACAGGCTTGTCTGCCAACTTTGTAATGAGAGATGTGTCCAACTACTATTGGTTACTTCCAATTTTTAAGGGCTAAAATAACATTATTTGAAGCTTCAGACAAATACCAGGAAGGAAAAAAACCCCTCCGCTGTTGATTTACTGGAACACACTATCATCAAGACTTGAAGGGAGGGAATTTGAAAGGAACAAATTGCACGGATTGCACAAGCTATTAATTCTACACTTTGGTGAACAAGCCCAGTAACGTATGCCCTAATGTGAGAACGTAGGTAGCAAGCACCACAATTCACAGCCATCACATCTGTCTTGGACTGGTCTTTGCATAACTTCCCAGACTAACTAGCTACTACACTTTCTCAAAAAGCAGCTGAATCCACCCCTTCTTCTCTGTCTATTGCTTCCTAAGTCATTTCCTTAACAGAGTCAGCACACAGCTAGTCTAGTAAGAATTTTAGAGATTGAGCTGAAGATCATTGTAGTATATCCTGACTGGCTACTAACATTACACAAACTCTAAGAAACACACTAAACCTATATTCAATATGTGAACTGCAAGTTGTGTTTCTTATATACAGTATCATACTTCTTTAACATAGTATATCAGCCAGGGTGTCTTATTCAAGAGTCCTCATAGAATTTTTGTGATTGTTGGAGCAGAAAGAAGAATAACAGGTTTATTAAACAGTGAACCTAATGTTAAACTACAAAGCAAGACTTTGCACAAAGACTAAGTGTCAGATGTGTACTTCTTGCTCATCAAAATCAGCAGCCAGAGAATTCCCAAGATGTTAAAGCAAATTTATAGAATAAAGACTCTTTCTAAAAACATGCCTGGCAAGTTTTGTAGCAATATTGTGCAAGATACAAAGTAGAAATAACTCATAAATAAGTTAACATAAGGAAAGTGTTTCAACTATTTTGGTCAACCATGAATCCTGCTATTTAAATAGGACTCTGAAAATTTTGTCTATTCTTAGTATTTCCTAGGCAGTTATCAATCAGCAGCCAGAGAGGATCCCATGTAAGTTTGATAAAAAGAATTCTTCCTGGCATGAGACTACTGATTAAGTGCTAGAAAAGTATAGGAGTTCATGTTGCTATTTTTAAAACCTTCCTCCATTGATCCAAAACACCCACGCCATTCCTAAGAAATGCAAAGTGTTCTGAAAAACTGAAAAAAAAATTTTTTGTGGTTTTCTCCAAGCAGTTTTCCTCTGCCAAAAAAATGAGTAATTTTTGAAATGAAGTAAATAATTTGTTATATAGTTTGTTTTTGCATTGTATCACAGACCATTGTTCCTTGTACCCCAGATGGTCCTAAAAGGCTACCCAGTATAACCATGGTACAGCTAAAACACTCAGCACCTTGCAGATGATTTAGTGTTTCCCCAGACCGGGGCTGTAACCCCAAGTATTTCATCTAGTGCTGCCTTTTACAGCCTCCCCTCCCACCCCAGCCCTGCTTCCCCCACCTCCCCCAGCTTCTCATGCCCTTCTCCAGGCCAGAAGCATTGCAGAGCCCAGTCGTGGGAGTATCTCATGGCTGTCCTCCAGAAAATTCGCCTGCCTTCCCAGGAGATGGAGCATCAGCAAGACATTCTGGAGAAAATATACATTTGGTGGGGAAAGGAAACTGAGCTGCTAAAAAAGAACCATTTGCCCAGCTCTGCAGGGGAAGAATAAGTAAAATCTGTAGGGGCCATACATGAAGATGGCTGCTGGTCTGGGCAGCATCTCTGCATGTCAGTCTTCCACAGACAGTTTAGTCTTCAGGGCATTTCCTACCCTTTTATTTTGCTTATGAAAGTCAATACAAGATACTGCTAGAACCAAAGACTGACTGCAAATCCCAGCAAAGGGGAAGTTGTCATGTGCTCCTCCATTCCCTGCCTGATGGAAAGACCACGTACAGTGCTGACATTCTGTTCTAGCAGCACTTTTTTAAACATAAGATGTAGGCAAGAATCAGACCTTAACTGCAACAAGTTTGATATTTTAGATAGCTGCTATACCTAAGCTTTTGAAGTAATCATCGCAATACTGAATTTAGGATAAGTGCTCAATTAACTCCACAGATTTCTAAGGAAGTTTTGCACTTTCTACTGAATCTGATTCTATCATGAACATATTGCCAGAAGATGCTCAAGAGAGCTACTTCATGCAATTACCTGACTCATTACATTTACTGCCAAAATCCTGGTGAAACCCTTTTGCTACCACCTTCAATTTCCAGTAATTTCCATTCCCAGAGCCTCCAAGACAAAGACTGGCAGGTTTTTACCCTTACTAAGCAGAGGTCAAAGAGAGTCAGTCTGCTCCTTTCCAGGCCAGCCCACAGATGAAGGATGTGAACATGTAGGTTCTCAACCCCCTCATTTCCCTGTAAAAAGTGCTGAACTCCCCTTTCAGAACAGGCAGCATGCTTAAAGCTGACAAAGATTGTATTCCATGTTGAAAATGTGCTTAATTATAATGTCATTCTTTTTTCCACGGTCAGCCCAAGAGTGATCCTTGTACTATTTTATCTCATAGTAATTGAATAGTTTGGCAACAATATCATTCACCAGCTGTCAATGGGGTTTGGTTTACTCATTCTAAAGAGAGGAGACATTTTTCAACTGTCCATTTTCTAAAAGTTTTGGAGTTTGTTGGGTTTTTGCCAAAGAAATGGATGAGTCATGTTTCCAACAGATAGTACATGCAGATCTGCTAGAAGGGAATTAAACTGTTCCTGGGAAATAGCTGTGACTTCAGAGCCTGACATAGGCAGTGTGGCCTGAGCAGAACAGGCGTTAGCACATGAATCATGGTGGAACCACAGGTAGCTCCACACACAACAGGATATCACTGTCACATCAATGTTTGGGGCAGTATAAGAAAAAATAAAGGCAGAGTCAGAGTACTGGATTGTTCAGCCCAGTTACAAAGAGTTCAGAGAGCAGCAAGAAAGCTGGTGAAGGGTCTGGATGACAAATCTTATGAGAAGTAACTGAGGGAGCTGGGGTTGTTTAGCCTGGAGAAAAGGAAATTCAGGGGAGATCTTATTGCTCTCTACAAGTGCCTTAAAGGAGGCTATGCCAGGTGAGGTCAGTCTTTTCTCCCAGGCAACCAGTGACAGGAGCAGAGGATACAGTCTTAAACCGCACTAGAGGAAGCTTAGATTGGAAATTAGGAAGAATTCTTCCCAGAAAGAGTGATTGGGCATTGGAATTGGCTGCTCATGGAGGTGGTGGAGTCACCATCCCTGAAGGTATTTAAGGAAAGACTGGATGTGTCACTCCATGCCATGGTCTAGCTGGCACAGTGGTGTTTGGTCATCATCAAGGCTTAACTTGATGACCTCAGAAGTCTTTTCCAACATAATTTATTCTGTGATTCACGCACACATGTTGCCCTACTGTCTGTATTGCCCTTTAGGGCACAGCCCAGAGAAACGCAGTAAGTCAGAGACAAAGCTCAGAGCATCCATTGCCCCTGTAAACCTTTGGCAAACAAAGAGAGACTATTTGCTGCTATTTGATTCTGGCATACAAGAAAAAGGCTGGAAAAAAGACAGTGCACAAAGAAAGGGAATAAGGTAGCCTCTGAACATTATTATGAAGCATTTTCTTGTCTCTGTAGCTGAGACTTAGGTGGGATGAGGACATCAGGAATGCTTGGCAGCCTTTCCAGGCCCTGTGCTACCTTGGTCCATGACTTGTTCCACTAAAACTCTGATGGAGAAACTTATTCACTTCCTAACTGCTCACTACCCATCTGCCTTCTGTGTGCCAAACTAGCCACCTATCCTCAATGTCTGCTGCAGCAAGTAGAAATACCCGAGTTTAATCTATTCCAGAGAAACACTACAACACATTCAGAAGTGGAAAGACTTGCTTGTTCAGGGATCTAGTGACCCAGTAATATAATGCTTCTGCTCCACCATCATTTCCAGAAAAGTATTCAAAGGCACCTTTTCCAGAGGAAAATGTCTTTTCTACAAGGGTAACTCCACTATAATTCAGGAGGTTATTGAAAATATGGTTTCTGAGGAGTAGGATTCACTGAATGAGGTGCCATAAAATTTTCAAAACTGAAATCCAGATTGTCAGTGTTGGTTCTTTGACATAATTAATCTAATACAAAAGCTTGATTCAATAAGGTTGGTTACCATTTAGTTACCATCTTAAGGGCACCGAGACACAGCCTCCATCACCACCAAGAAAAAAAAAAGTGGTCAAAGAGGGAGCTATGGTAAGGGCACACAGATTTCGGACCACTGCAGTAAAAGTGCATCTTAATTCAGAAGAGGTGTTGGTGCATGCAATTTGTTTTTCCTTTTAACTGATATTAAGTTAAATAAAAGATTTCGTGACTGGGTCACTTTCTCCCAGATGGGAAGATGCAGTGGTTAGAGGCTGTGATCTCACTGATTCCAAGGAAATACAGTAACAAGCATCAACTGCCAAAGAGAAGGCAGTGAGCCAGGCCACTTTCATTTAGAAATTTCTCCTGCTGATGTATGCAGAGCTGCCAAAACCCTTGGCATGTTTCATTGAGAACTGGGGAAGTTTTACACCACTTTCCAGTGACAGGGGACAAGCATCTTCCCTTATCTCCTTAGAATATGCTTCAGTAAATTAATTTTTCAACTAACCCTTGAAGAAGGTTTTGTCAGTAAGAATTATCCATTAAGGACAGAAACATGTTAATGTTTCAGCAGCAAAGACCAGCAGTGTGACAAAAGGCCAGTTTTAGCTGGGCTAATTTTCTTCACAATGGCTGGTATGGGGCTGTGTTTTAGATGTGTGCAGAACACACAGGGCTGTTGATAATATAGAGAAGTTTTGTTACTGCTGAGGGGGGCTTACACAGAGCCAAGGCCTTTTCTGCCTTTTGTACTGCCACGCTGGTGAGGCTGGGGCTGCATGGGAGGCTGGGGGGAGACACAGCCAGGACAGGTGACCCCAACAGACCAAAGGGATATTCCAGACCATGGGACATCCTGCTCTGTATATAAAGCGGGGGGGAAAAGGAGGAAGGAGAGACATTTGGGGTGATGGTGTCTGTCTTCCCAAGTAACTGTTAGATGTGATGGGGCCCTGCTCTTCTGGGGATGACCTGCTCATGGGCAGCAATGAATTAATTCCTTGTTTTGTTTTGCTTTGTGTGCACAGCTTTTGCTTTCCCTGTTAAATTGTCTTTATCTCAACCCAGGAGTTGTCTGGGTTTTACACTTCTGATTCTCTCCTTGAGCCAAGTGGTAGGGGAATGAGAGAGCAGCTGTGTGGGGCTTGGCTGCTGGCTGGGGTGAAACCACCACAGCCAGTGCTAAAACTCGGCACTCCTGCATGTATCAGGAAATTAGAAAAGATGAGAGCTTTGGGGAAAATATGAAGAATTAAAACTTTCCTAGCTGAAAGGCCCAAAGCCCCAAAACCAATCTAAAAAGCTGTGGTTACATTGTGTGGTACATGGTAATTAGATAAGAGGGAAGCTGGAAGTGATTCTGGGATGAAGCAATCACCAACACTCATGGGAAACAGCCATGTTCCGTGTTCTTCCAGACAAACCCAAAACACTTGTAGGGTCTTGTCCAGTTTTGCATGGTGTCTGTAACCCTGTTACATTGCAGCAAAAATCACCATTATTAAAAATGAAGTAGAAGAAAGATTAGACTTGCAGTGATAGACTTCTGAACACAAAACTACAGAGAGGAATGGGATGGTGCTTGTGAACTGCAATATAGGCTAAATATCTTCCAATTGTAATTCATATAACTTCTTTCAGTGAGTGCCATCTACACTTCTGTTCTAGCCTGCAATACCTGGAAGCTTATTACAATCCCGCTAGTTTGAGATACAGCCTATGTTACCAGAGAAAATTCACAAAGCTCAGGATCTTTTAAAAACTGTGGCTTGTAGCAAACCCTGAACCTGGGGGAATGGAGCACAATATTTAGTGCTATGACAAAATATCTATCACAGTTTTCACGTGTTTAAACTCCAAACACCTGTTGGTCAATTATAACAGAGTCAATATTAAGAGTGTTTTTGTAAAGAGTCCAATTTTAATGAGTCCTACTCTGGATGGTGCTGAGAAAAGCCTGCTATGTAATTGCAATGTGCTCTACTGCTTTTCTGATTAGAGCTGTCTGGGCTCTTTTTTAGCCTATGCTACCACAGCAAAATCTGCATATTTGCATTCAGCAGATTCATCAAGGGTATGGCTATTTCTTTAAGAAACCCTGGTCATTGTAATGCCATCTCTAGAAAATAAGCAGTGAATTACCCTGGGTTCAGGGTCATTGGTTATTGCATCTTAAGATAAGGCATAAGGTTTTCTTACCTTCAATTCTAACATCAGACTTAGGAATTTAAATAGTCACATGGTTTGAATTATCAGTAAAGACATGTGACTACAAAACGTCAGTTAAATACTTTTGATGATGCATCTAACTGGTAATGTGGGCATTTGAAATTTACATTTGGCCTCAAGAATTTTCATGTGAGCTTTGATACTAATTCATTTTGTGTCTTTGGACAAAAGAGCTTGCATTTTCAATTCCCTGCCGGTACAATGAAGGGACCAGCTGTAGATAACCTACTGGAGACTGCCAGTTTGATTAATTATTGTAATATCCCTACAACTAGCAGCCATAGAGTCAGCCAGTCACTGTTTCTTCACGCAGGGGAAGTTCATCATGGTCTCCATGGAAGTTCATCATCTTTTCTTCACAGAAAAAGGAAGTGGGAGAGGACCCTGCACAATCCTGGAAAGCTGTGAGCAATGGCTCTTGCCCTTGGTCTGTGAGCAGTCACTGCTGTATTCTCTTGGCATTTTCCCTTTAGGGGCCCAATGTTACATTCTCTAGCCACAGCTCTCAAGAGGCACTGAACACCTTTGGGTGAGTTATTTGGTGAGTCATCTTCAGCCTGTGGAAAATCAGAGCACAGATCTTAGGAAATTAGGAATGGATTTAAGGAGATAACATTCCCTTTTTTCTCTTCACTGGCTTCCCAGGAAATACAGTGAGAGCCTCCAGCATGTTAGCCAGCTGCAAGCCTTTTTATCTTTTCAGTTTCACTCTCAGCAGGTACTTCTGGTTTCTGGGCAAGGCGCAGACATTCCTATTCCCTTTTTCCTCTGAAACAGAACAAAGTATCTGCAAAGTAATGAGACTGAAACCACGTCAATCACTTTCAGGGAGATTGAGCAAAGTTTCCTGAAATCTAACAGGATGTGAAAGCAGCAGCGGCACTTTCAGCAGAACTGCGCAAGCCTCTGCAGCAGCAGCAGCAGCAGCAGCACTTCTTGCTGAAATACCAGGCTGCCTGGGGAACTTCTGTTCATGCAACACACCTCTTCTAGCGATACCTTACACTAACTAGTTCATTGCTTTGAAGTTGCTGCTTATTTATAAGGTTTATTGGATGGCCTATCACAAGTGGTTCCCCAGGGTTCAGTGTTGGGACAAGCTCTGTTCCAGATCTTTATCAGTGATCTGGATGAGGGGATTGAGTGCCCCCTCAGCAAGCTCACAGACACCAGGCTGGGTGGGAGTGCTGACCTGCAGGAGGGTAGGAAGGCTCTGCAATGGGATCAGAACAGGCTAGATCAATGGGCCAAGGCCAAGGCTGTGACATAAGAGGGTGGAGTGCTGAGTCCTGCACTTGGGTCACAGCAACCCCAGACAGTGCTACAGGCTGGGGGCAGAGTGGCTGGAAAGCTGCCTGGCAGAAGAGGACCTGAAAGTGCTGGTTGACAGTGGCTGAACACGCACTGTCAGTGTGCCCAGGTGGCCCAGAAGGCCAATGGCATCCTGGCCTGGATCAGCAATGGTGTGGCCAGCAGGACCAGGGCAGAGATTGTCCCCCTGTACACAGCACTGATGAGATCACACCTCAAATCCTGTGCTCAGTTTTGGACTCCTTTCTACAAGAAAAACATTGAGGTGCTGGAAGGTGTCCAAAGAAGGGCAGCTGAGCTGGTAAAGGGGCTGGAGCAGAAGTCTTACAAGGAGTGATTGAAGGAGCTGGGGCTGTTTAGCCTGAACACTCAGAGATTCAAGGAGACCTTATTGCTCTCTACTGCCTGAAAGGAGGTTGAAGTGAGGTAGGTGTTGGTCTCTTCCCCCATGTAACAAGTGACAAGAAAAGAGGAAATAGCATTAAGTTGCACCAGGGGAGGTTTAGATTGGACATTAGGAAATATTTCTTCACCAAAAAGGTTGTGAGGCATTGGAACAGGTTGTGCAGGGAAGTGGTTGAGTCACCATGCCTGAAGGTATTTAAAAGACATGTAGATGTGGCACTTGAGGACATGGTTTAGTGGTGGACTTGGCAGCTGGGTTAACCTTTGGACTTGATATCTTAAAGGTATTTTCCAACCTAAATGATTCTATATTTCTCTGATGCTCTGACATCCAATGTTTGGCAAGGTAGTCTAAAGTGGACAAAAAAAATCCCTTTTTTTGTTTCTTCTTCTTTTCATATTTAGGATAATTGGAAATATCATAACAATTGCCAAATTTCATTCACATTTCCCCCACCTTCCTGTCCTGCTAACCTTACTGCAGACCTCAGATACAGTAGATTCAGCTCTCATCCAGATATCCATCCATCTTAACTTTCTGTTGGTAGCAGTGTTGTGACAGCTGTTCCTTGTGTTAGGACTGACCATCTGGAGAGAGCACAGGAATATGACAAAAGGGCCATTGTGACACCGGGTTTGTACAAAGGAAATTAAGGAATATGTTTCAAAGACAGTTAAATTTTGACAGCTCTCCAACTTGCATACAAACACTTTTCCTCATGATTTCCTACCTGTACTGCTCTGCATTTTTAAAATTTTTAATCAAGCCCTGGCTACAAGACTCTGACTGAAAACAACTTTGCCTTCCCTCCCCAGTGACAGAAATTACACCTTCCACGAACACGGAAATGTTTGGGCCTCCCGTCTGAAAAGTTTGGCCAAGCTATGGTGCCTTTGTGTGCCTCATAAATACTGTTTTTCTATGGCTTTAGCTATGTTATTTTATTACAGGAGAGCTCACAGATTTATCTTATTACAGGAGAGCTCACAGATTCACTGGATGAGCTTTCCACAGAGTCTTATCCAAAAAAGATAAAACCCCGACATTTTGCTTTCTGAAACACGTGATAAATAGAACAATAAACCACTGACTCATATCAGCACCTGCTTTACTAAAAGCAGGATTTGAACCTCACAGTTTACTTTTAGACTCAACCTGCTTCAACACACACTGTTTGCTGGTGCTGAAGCAGGTGCCTCCAGCTCCATGACTCGGGAGGTTGGTGTGCTCCTCAGTGGCCCAAGTGAGGTCAGCCCAGAGATGTCAAATCCAAATGTTTCAAAACACTTGAGTGAGAGAACACAGCCCAGGACCCAGATTCCTGCCCTGGCTTAGTCAGGGCTGGGTTGCAGGTTCTGGAAAGCTTATCCACTGATGCCAGGAATGATTTAGCCAGTGACAGTGTGTGGAAAGCAGCTATGCAAGCTGTTGCAACATACAGTAAGAGCTGCAAAGGAGTATTACAAGTCCTGTGCTACCACAGCAGTTTCTGCCAAAGAAAATCCCCATAAAGAGCATTTACAGACATTCTCTGGCAGAGGTTGGTTAATAAGATGGATAGTAAGTGGGATAAGTGGCAATCCCCTAAGAGAGCTGCAGTTATTCCCATGCTCCAGAGACAAAGCAAGGTGTAGGCAATAGCCAGGAAAAAGGGAGATGTGACATAAAAAGGAGAAAGATCTGCTTTTGCCATGACCCAGGCACTTTCTTTAGGGCAGAAGAGAGCACAAATCAGAAGAAGAATTGCTCTTAGAGAAGGGATTAATCACGAGGGGAAAATGCCTTGTCATGCTGTGACTCAGCAGAAAATGTTACTTGCGTGGAAGCAGCTGGAGGACACAGCAGGGACACGGCAGTGAGTCAGGAAAATCTGGGCTTTGGGCTGCTGCCTTCACCCTTCCTTCCTGCCTTCATTTAGCAATCTGAGCATCTAGGTATGCAGTGATTGCTTATAAAGAGATACCTCATATTTCCTTGTGTAGTTGGGTTGGATTTAGATTGCACAGGAGAAATGGAAGTACAGATGATATTGTTGCCCTTTTTGGGAAGTGCTTTTTGGCACTGATCTTTTTACAGCAGCTCCTATGATATGGTGCTAAGTGAAACAGGATTGTGAAACACAGATGAGCCCTCTAACATGTACCATAGTTTGAATTCATGGCAACATAGACCTGGATCACCAGCTTTTCCACTGGAAGAAAAGAAACTACCACCACAGCCTTATACTATGTGGTAGTTTTAGGGGAAGACCCCTTCAAAAAGACCCTTTAATAAATCATATGTTATCTTTTCAGAGAAATAGAGCAAGGGGACCAGAGTGTGTTTCCAAGATGATTGGCTAATTTGACTTTCCATCTCATGGAGTGAAAAAAAAGATAGGAGTAAGATTCATCCCCAAGAAAGACACTGTGAGGATAAGATGCTATCCAAATGTTCTCTCCCACGCGATTGCCTTAAGTGGTGCTGCAGAGCAATGAATGGTACCTGAATACAAACTCATAACACGAGTTAAAGGAGTTTTTCAGAATTTTAGCCTGTCCTGCTCACATCTTAGGAAATGTTAATTTTGCCAAACCCTTTGAATGAACCTACAGTGTTTTTGTTTTCATTGTTTGATGTTACACAGCAGTTCTGAAGACCCCAACCAGAAGCAAATGTCACATCTCTAACTCACTGTGAAGTTACATAACTCACCAGAACTTCCACCCCTCTACTCCCCCACCCAGACCTCCTACCTTGATTTTATAACCCAAGATGCAGACAATAGGCAGCAGGTAAATAGGAAAGGGAACCTAAGTAAAATAAACAGCCTAAATAAAACCTAAATATAACTAAATAGCAGAAAAGGGAAAGGTGACACACAGTGACATTAGGCAGCTGTGATTACATTACCTAGTCACAGCAGAGACCTGGCTAATTGCAAACTGTTTCTGGATCCTTTTTGTGACAGACAGCATGAAAAGGTAGGATTTGGTGAAGACAAAATGATGTTGTCATGAATTTGAAATAGTGTAATATACAAAAGCTGTGAGGTCTCTTATTTACTTGATGCATTCATGGATTTACTGCAAGTCCATGAAACTCAAGCTGAGATCTGCAATGTCATTTTCATCAGTCATTGTGAACAATCACTTTCCTTTGTTGCTGTATTTCTCTTTCAAGCCTCATTGCTCAGCACTCTGCTATTTTCTGAAATTAAAATGGGCAATGCAGGTGGGTTTTTCTCCTGAAAATTCTGCTGAGAAACCTTGGCAACATCTTAGAATACCTTAGTTGTGTTGGGCCACTGATAAACAATGAGCCAAGAAACTTCTATGGGAGGTGTCAGCATTCCCTACAGAAGAAATTAGAGGCATGAGTTAAACAGCTTCACAAGCACTAGGCATGCACACTCACAGATGCAGCTAAGTCAGGCGCCTGGCTCAGGCCCTGGTTTCTAATCTGCCTGAGCAACTCAGTTTCCAACCGAGGCTGCCAGAGGTCATCCCAGGCCCACCATGACTTCACTGCTGCCTCTCCTGGGGACGGCCATGCACGCAAGCTCAAAGCTGCACGTAGCTTCTCTTATGAGTCCTCTCTGAAAAGCAACCCCCTCTTCAGGGCTGGTTACAACACAGGTCATAGCTTACCATGTGTTAAAGAAAGATCTATTCCAAAACAGAGGAGTACGGCATAATCCTTCCTGAACCACATTGCTTATTACCTATTCATCTTCCCCCGCTTTTGCCTGCTCTCCAGCAGCAGCACAGGCATGAACCAGATCTGGAAACTGTTTTATCTGAAATCCATAACTCACTATGTGTTTCTCTTTATTGGGGGCTTACTGTTGGTTGAACACACATCAAAATTCAGTCTAAGAAAAATTTAATAGGCTATTCACCAGTCTACCGACTTACTTGCACAGCCATTCCTTTGCTTTGATCCAAAGGTAAAACATTGCTCCCCAAAACTTCAAAATGAACTACAAGAAAATAACAAAGAAACAAAAAACAAACAAATAAACAAACAAACAAGCAAAAAACTCCTGAAAAACTCTATACAGACTTTTGTCTCATAGGTAGCTTGGAATGCATGAATCCATGTCCATGTGAGGTTCCTCTCTGTCACATTAGGCTGCTGTATGTCATATATCTCACAGGCTTGCTGATGGAAGTGGCTATTCATAAACTCAGAAGAACATGCCAGGTGGGAAGAGAAGACTGATAAGCCAACTCAGAGGCTTCTGGAGGGTGACATGGAGGTGAGTGTATGTGGGTTGTCCTGAGTAGCTGTAGTCTTTTATTTCACAGTTTGATGTGAGGGTCAAATCTGTGGCGTCTTTTCTAAGCATGACAGCAATCCCTGTAGAATGAGTTTGTGGTCCAGTTGGGGAAGGACACTGGCAAAAGGGCACAACAGCAAAGCAGCAGTTCATAAGGCTCAGATGTAAAAAGGGCAGTGGTGATTTCAGGTTCACAGTCAGCTCCTGGTCTTGCCCTGAGGGGAGATCACCCACACTCCTGGGCAAGAGTCTCACCTTCGCATCTGCGAGGTTTGTGAGGCTGTGCCAAGGAGAGTGCTCTAAGGAGACCATGGTTCTTACTACCAGAGCTACCACATCAGCCTGAGCATCAGCATGGAGAAGAGCAAAGGAAGCACCTTGTCTTCAGAAATCCAGTCAAGATGACCTGTAAAAACCATGACAGATGGTCACATGACTGTAATTTGTGCTTTTGAAAATCTCTCCCTACAAGTTTATTAATTCTCAAACACATCAGGAACATTAGGGAATGGAGAATCCCAGACTCCCTCAGACAACCAAAGACTCTGAGTGCAGCCAAGAAGCATTATATTTTCTTGAGATATTTTCAGTTCTTGAATGTCATGTAACTTTCATTCATCCTTACCATGTATTAATACTGTGAATGGCAGAAAGAAGAGAAACATTTGACATTTTACAGAGCAAAACCCAGCTATACTAGACTAATGACAGCAAAGATGTTTCCTCAGTTGAAATGGGACCTAAGGTCCTTACACAAGCTTGACAGGATGTTTAACTTTTCTTTGACAGTAATGGTCCCTGTAATTTTATTCTGAAATAAACCAGCAGTGTTAACTGCCTTATGTTTCCCTCCTTAGGCAATTTATCTTCAGGGAAATGACTAAAACACACTGAGGGCAAGCATTTATTTGCAGTCTCACTCATTTTAGAGCCTCATGACATCCCACGACTTTATTGAGGGTTCCAACACGTGTTATTTAAGCTATCTTGGAGCTATCTTTAAGGACTCCCTTAAAGTGGACTGGACTTTCACTAATTGTAATACTACTGATAATTGTAATAAATAAGCAATTGTAAGTCTGTGTTCATAAAAGCAAATATAGGAAATGAAGACCATATTACATATTTCGTGTCCTTGCTCCTTGGGATGTTTGTTTAATGCATGGTGTGAGAGTGGCAATAGTGCTATTCTATCCTCCTGATAAGGCTCATGCTGTGAAACCACCTGCAAGACACAACAGAAGTAGGCAAATGGAATAAATGGGATGAGCTGATTGAGTTCCCTTCTTTCAGAGGCTGAGAAATAAAGCAGAAAGGTGGTGAGTTTGCCTGAGGAGGCTCTAGTGGAAAGGGAAGAACAGAGGTGAGGATCCTCTAGCTTTTCCCATCTCTAGCAGACTCACCCCCGACAGCCCCTTTGGTAGCTCCGCACAGCCCAACACCCAGGCTGGTGCAGCAGCCGGCATTTCACTGCCCTTCTCTCCTAAGGCAGGAGTGGGAATTTTCTTCCCATCTTGGAGCAGTAGCAAAAAGAGCATTTCTTTATCTAACTTGCAAGGTAGCTCCTGAATGTTATTTGCATCTTCAAGTCCAAAGGAGAAGGCAATGAAATTCTTTTTCAAGGTAAGACCCATTTAGTGCAGGGCCTGAAGCAGGTCTTTTGTGCAGAGCGAGGGTCAGAGGGAAGTGTTTTCGCAACTCAAAGAAATCCCAGGAAATGGTTCCAGTAAACTTGCCTGAAATTACTGAAAATGGATGAATGATAAAGAAGGGAAAGATTTTTTTTCCCCATTTTAAAATGGGAAAGCTTTAGCTTCTCCACATGCCAAGATCTTTTCTAAAATTACATAAACAGCCAGGATAAAATAAGAATAGGGTTCAACGGAATTGTTTGACAGAGTTTTATCTTTTCTTTAAATTTCATTTTAAAAAATATGTACTAATTTATATTTAATGTTTATATATGTGTGTATATATATCTCTATAGATATAAAATAAGCAAAACTTTTTCTCTAAAACCATTCATGCAAAAAAAAACCTTAGTAAATCTGTTTCAGTTTTCTGCTTTTTAGCATTTAGGCCTGGAAACTATGTTTTCTTTTGTTAGAAAGCAATTCACATTCCAAAAGCAGTTACAAATTACAGTTTATCCTGTTTTGGTTTTTTTTTAACAAAATATGAAGAATACATTTTTAAATGGTAAAAATAAGTTACCAGCACAAATCATTAATTGCCAGACAAGAGCCATAGGCTGGTGGTAACATTATTGTGGAGTCTGTATAAAGGATGCCATGAAAAATGCAGTATTGTGTGGCTCATTTAGTTTACAGCTGTTCTGCATTCTTATCAAGCAGTGTCCTGTGTCAGAGAATGGCAATTTTAATTTCCTTTGCTGGTTGCTCTGTTTAGATCACTTTGACGCAGATTATCGCTTTTACAAGAACATAGTCCAGCCGGAGGGCAAACATATCTCCTCATAATTTTTCTTTCTTTTTTTAACTCCTGCTCCTTCACTGTGTGCAGCAGCAGTCCAAAGCCAAGTAGTTTAACTTGGGTTTGTAATAGCTAATTTGATATTTTTAGACATTCAGGTGTGAAGTTTGGACCTTAAATTACAGGGCTGTGATTCTAGCTCAATTCAGAGAAAAGGATATAATGAGGTAATAAATAAAATGGTGACTGGATTAAGCAATATCAAGAAACATTTAAAGCATAAATACAATTTCAATGCATTTTAGGCATGTATTTCACCTACTGTGTGTATTTAATTGCTATCTCCAAGTGGAAGTTTCCCTGACCTTAGGCCTATGCTTCCAACCCAGGTAACTACATTGAAGCGACTGATGCTACTACTATAACAACTGTCAACAAGAAATCAAGGCAGCAAAGCTGACCAAGCAGCTGTAACACTCATTTAAACTTCCTCATCTGGCAATGGCACGCTCAATTGGCCCCCTTTTACAAGGGCATTTTGGTAAAGAACTCCTTTGCTCTCTGCCATCTCAGACCTGACAGTCCTGAAAAGGCCCTGTGCAGCCAAGTTCCAAGATCTACACTGTCCCCTGCCTTCCTATGCAGGAAGAGTGTCCTGCATCCTTCCTGGATGACAGTGTTTCCCCTGAGAAGTGTTTCTCTTTCCGAGGCAAAAGAAAGGACCAACATGCCAGAGACCGTGGTGTTTTTCCAACAGGGCTAAGACTTTAATATCTCCAATGTAAACATGAGCCAACACATCAGAAGCATAAGGTGACACAATGGAGGATTCATCTGGCACTTGGGGTGATGTAACCGTGTCTCTGCTGGGGTGCATAAGAAGGGCAGGTCACAGCACAGTGCTCCAAACACAGGCTGTGTATTCCAGTGGTGTGCCTGGGCTATGGGTCCTTGTCACACTGTGCCCTTGGAAAGCTGTGAGTACCAGATGTATTTGGCACAACTGGTCAGAAAAACAAAGAAAGGCTGTGGCAGTGCATGGCAAAGGAGGTAAATAGAGATCTGGCTCTGGGTAATTACAAGGTAGGATCCAAAGAAGTCATCGCTCAGTGCAGTAAATTGGTTCAATATAATTAGAGAATTACAGAATTAATTTAGTTGGAAAAGACCTTGACATGATCAAGTTCAGCCTACGACCAAACACTACCATGTCAACTAGACCATGACACTAAATGCCACATCCAGTCTTTCCTTAAACACCTCCAGGGACAATGATTCCACCACCTCCCTGAGCAACCCACTCCAATGCCCAATCACTCTTTCTGGGAAGAAATTCTTCCTAATTTCCAAACTAAACCTCCCCTAGTGCAGTTTAAGACTGTATCCTCTCCTCTTGTCACTGGATGCCTGGGAGAAGAGGCCAATCCCCATCTGGCTACAATCACCTTTCTTTTCTCCAGGCTAAACAATCCCAGCTCCCTCAGTTGCTCCTCACAGGACTTGCATTCCAGACCCCTCATCAGCTTTGTTGCCCTTTTCTGGACAAGCTGGAGCCCAACAATGTCCTTCTTGAGTTGAAGGGCTCAGAACTAAACACAGGACTCGAGGCGTGGCCTCACCAGTGCCGAGTACAGAGGGACAATCACTGCCCTGGTCCTGCTGGCCACTCTGTTGCTGACACATGCCAGGATTCCATTGGCCTTCTTGGCCACCAGGGCACATGCTGGCTCTTGTTCATCTTCTGTCAACCGGCACTCCGAGGTCCATTTCTGCTGGGACACTTTGCAACCACTCTGCCCCCAGCTTGTAAGAACTTCATGCCCAGGATTTCCTATTTCTTAGGCAGTTTGGCCAGGATTTTCTTGCTCTAATTTATGCATCAGAAACTTTACTAAATATCTAATGCCTCAGCATTGCTAGTGAATTGTGACTAAAACCATTCTCAGGCACTGAAGCTCATATTCGCAATATTAAAATATCTCACCTTCCAAACTAGATTGGGTGCTCACAAACTACCTCTTAGGAGTGGCCATGGATTGATCTTAACACCCAAACCATTCCCAAAAACTGTTTTGGAGAGTGATATTTGTCTTAGCCTGAAGTGGGGACACGTATATTCTGGTTACACAGAGGTCTGAGTGTCCTTGTCCAGGGACACCCCCTGGCAGCCTCCAGCACCTTCACCAGTAGAGATACAGCCCACCATTGATTCATTTCATTCATTTTCTTTCCCTCCGTATTTCAATCTCTCCTTCTCCTGAGCAATGTTGGCCTCTCCCTAGAGTAAGTGAACATCAGGAATACAACTGCCATCTGTAGAAATTATGCCTTCTTGTCAGATGTTCCTGAGGTCCCTGAGATCCATCCACCATGCAGTCCACAAGAGGCTTGTGGTGCTGCCAATGACTGATTCTTCATATAGTTCTCGAACAAAATCTCTCCCTGTCCTTGTGACCTCTCTTCCAAACAGCTCCACAGTCACTTCTCATCCTTTGCTGCCTCCATACACACTAAGTTCAAACACCTCCCTCTCTCTTCTTCTCTGTAGCACACCAGCCATGACCCTTACTTCCTGAGGTGGCACTGGTCTTTGCAGGCACTGGAAGTCAGGTCCAGCACTGGATTCAAGTTCCTGCAGAGGAGTCCTTGATGTCCTGGAGATAGCACAGCTTTCTTTTCACTGTTTTTTGTGTGTGCTGCAGTAGCACTGCCTTCAAGTGACATTGCATCCTCCACTGAGACAGACAAGCCACAGCCAGATCGTCCACCAAAAAAGGTGGATCAGACAAGGGAAAGTCTTTGGGATCCAAAACAGGAGATAGGCACAGAAACCACACTGCAGGAGACAGAGCCAAACAACTGAGTGACTGAGTGCTCCTAAAGCTGAAAGGAGGTATCAGAAGGCATAGCAGCAAGAATGTATTCAAGAGGTGATTTTCACAGACCAGAGAGTTTAGAAGAGGCTGCAAAAAAATTTTTTAGCCACTCAGAGTATCTATCCTACTCACTATAGCTGTGGTGAGAAAGAAAGTGTGTCCTGACAGGAAACGTGCAATATAAAGACATCGTCAGAGGCACATATCTGCAGCTGATTGAGGTAGCTGCTTTTGAGACAGTTACTCCTTTATGACTATAATGGAAAAGGGAAACCTGAGTATAAGAGAAGTGAAAGAAAGTAGCTGAGAATCCCTCTTTCATACAAGCACAGACACATTTCAGTTTTCACTTGGCCTCTCTTGCCAAGCTACCACATTTGTCTGTTGTCACATCCTCGGGTGCCAGGCAATACATTCAAAAGTGGGTAATGTTTTCCCCAGAATGACGTGATGCTTTCCCCAGCATGACACATCTTCCTTCTGCAAATGAGCCACGGAAGTCCTTGAGTCACTGGGGAGAAACCTGTCCATCCACTCTCATCTGCCTCTGGGCAATGAATACAGAGCACTTCCAAACAATTAGAAATATTCTTTTTTTCTCTGGGGAGGTTTCTGTTTCAATTCTCTGAACTGTGTCACTGCCCATGGCTGTGCTGGGAGAGCAGGGCATCTGTCACTTCAGCAAGCAGCCCCTGTACATTCTTACACACAGCAGGTGATGTGTGCAGAGCTCCCAGGGGAGGCTGAGAGCAGCAGTACTGGTGTGTGTGCTGCCAGCAATCTGCTGAGCCACCCAGCCCCAGGATGGGCACTGAGAGGCAGCACACTGCAGGGCACCCAGAGATAGAGAGCTGTGCCCTGGCTCTCGGTGCAAGGCTGAAACAATGCAAAATCAGAGAAAAGCGGGGGAGAGGATGTAGAACCATACAAGTCTTGCATGTACAGCTGTCCTGCACCTCACAGAGGCTAAGACTTGCTTGCCAGTACAAGGAGAATTCCATCATGAGTCAATGAAGGTTTATACTTATATTTTGGGTCCAGAGTTTAGGTTAAGCTGAGCTTGAGTACCTCTTTACTGTAGCCCAATCCAATTACCAAAAGCATATGAAATTTTTCCTTTCAGATTCAGAAAAATGCAGTGAATAAGATAGCCTTTCACATAAAAATATCTTTTAAATTACTCATGTTTCCCCTTGTATGTTTATTTTTTGCCTGACACTTCAATGTTAAAAAAAGGAAAGTAATTAAAAAATTTTCCTGGGCCTCAAATTATAATATTTCCATTTAGTTCAGAAAAGTATCAGCCCAGTCCCTGCACATGTACTCCTGTGTTAGTGGCATATCTAATGGACTAAAAGCCAAATTGCCTGCATTTATTTCACTGGAATGACACTGGTAGAAAACTGAGTTACAAACAAGAAATGGATTTTTCCTGCTGATCTCAGGGATGGATGGGCCTGAAGAAACAATTGCCTATTTCTTCTAGAGATGGTCCTACCAGCTCATACAGCCTTACTGGGGAAGATGAGGAGTCAGGGAGAGGGGACTGAGTAAAAATGTTATTGCTGTCTCTGTCTAGGCTACAGCCCCATCTTTTGCAAGCTCTGTAATTCCACGACACAAAATAAAGACCAGGCCAATCTGCTTCCCCACTTCATTTCACTTTCTAAATGATTTATGAGAGGCTGAACTACTGAACCTACCAAGCAAATTCAATTTTGCAGACCTCTTTAGCAAATCTGGACATCTTCTGACTTTGTCTCTCTCCTTCTTTTAAGTCCCTTTTGATTCTTTCCTTTTCCCTCCACTCCTTTTCTGTACCTGAATTCTGCTTCAGCTGTACCCTGTTTTATTGAAAAATTGGATTTTTTTTCAGCTCTCATCACCTCTTTTTTTTCATTACTTGGCCATTCTCTGCTCTCTGGTAAAATATTATGAATTTTGTGGAATCTATATTGAGGCCTTTTGCTTCTTCCTCATGTGCTGCAGAAGATATCTGGGAATTTTTTTGTTCTAATGGAGCATGGGATCATTCAGGCAGGAGGCAGCCCTGGAGGTCAGCTAGGCCATCCTGTTACTGACATATCTATTTTGAAGTAGGATTAAGATGCTAAATGCCTTATCCAGTCAAGTTTCACACTCCTCCAAGGATGGAGGTTCTGCAGCCTCTGGGCACTTTTGCCAGTGCTTGACCAGTCCCACTGTATAACATTTTCTGGTTAGAAAATTTGTTCCATGGCTAGGAAACACTCTTCTACTTGAAAAAGACACATTTCTGTTCAAGGCTAGATTGGTCCCCTCAGTTTGTTGGCACCCTCTCTGGTACTTACACTGCTAATAAGAAGCAGTCTTGGCCCCCTTTGAGGCTTTCTTCCCCTAGACTAAACATAGTATCCACTTCCCACTTCCTTTCCAGCACAAAGCCCTCCATCCCTCTGACCACTATTGGCATCCTTCAGTTATAGTTCACGTCTGCAAGTTCATTGCTCTATGTTTGACATAGAGCAATCAGAAGCATATGCAAAATTGAAGTGAAATCTCACAAATGTCTTCGAATTAGAGCAGTAAGATTCTCCCTTTTCTGCTGGATATACCTCACCAGACTACTCTAAGATCACCTTAGCAGCACACCTGCCATAGACACCAGCATCCTTCCCTTCCACAGCTATTTCCATAAGGCATACCTGCTGCCATTAGAACACCCAGCTCATGAATTCCTTCCTCGCCATCTGCTTATTAACACTCAGCAGTGCTTCTCCCTTTCAGCCAGCTCCATGCACACCTAATCCCCATTTCTCCCTGCTCCCTCCTCACTGCATCCCACAATACTCCATGAAAAGGCTTAATTGAAATTCCCAGGAAGGAAACATGTTTCCTTTGTGTAGGAAATAGTTTCTCAGTGAGGGTATTAGGTTGACACACTCCAACATTGCAAAGTCATGTTTCATCTTATCTACCTCCCAACCTCTATTTGCCTTTCATTCAAAATTTTCCTGAGAACTTTGCATACCATTGCAGCCAACCACTCAAGGCTGCTTGGGTCACCTCTTCTCCCCACATTTTTAACTAAAGGGCCCACGTTTGCTTTTCTTCATATGTGTGTTACTGTCCTTACATAAGAGGTCTGAAATTAGAAATACTTGCTACCAGAGCTATGCTTTCATGTACCAGTCCCTGCCAAATTTAGATCACACTTTGTCTCACAATAATCCAGGAGTTTTCTGGGAAAAAAAATATGCATTTGCTGCATCTTGAACAGAAGTGCCAGAAAGATAATCACAGAATCACAGAATCACAGAATCAGCTGAGTTGGAAGGGACCCACAGAGCTCACTGAGTTCAAATCCTGGCCCTGCACAGCATTAGCCTCAAGAATTACACCACGTGCCCATGAGTATTGTTCAAATGCTTCTTGAACTCTGTCATGTTGGCGCTGTGACCACTTCCCTGGGGAGCCCATTCCAGTGCTTAAACACTCTCTGGGTAAAGAACCTTTTCCTGATATCCAACCTAAACCTCCCCTGAGTCAGCTTCAGGCCATTCCTTGTTGCTGGTCACCACAGAGAAGAGACCAGCATCTGCCCCCCTCTCCCCTCACAAGGAAATTGTCCTCCTGCTAAGCCTCTACCTACAAGAAAACATCTAACCCCCAATGGCACATCAAGCTCATTCTTATCACATAGTTGACCCTAGCCCCTGACCCATCCTAGGAGCAGCTGCTGCTCTACTAACTACCTCAGGCCTAACAATATGATTCCATTATAACTCCCCCCGACTCCTCATCCTAGGCCTACTCTCAACCATCCTCGTCATATTCCAATGATGACGTGATATTGTACGAGAAAGCACATTCCTGCAGTGAGGTCTCCCCTCAGCCTCCTCTTGGCCAGGCTGAACAGACCAAGTGACCTCAACTGCTCCTCATACAGCTTCCCCTCAAGGTCCTTCAACATCTTTGCTGCTCTCCTTTGCCTCTCTAGCACTTCAATGTCTTTCTTACATTGTGGCACCCAAAACTGCCCTCAGCACTCAAGGTGAGGCTGCCCCAGCTGAGAGCAGAGTGGGACAATCCCCTCCCTTGCCCAGCTGGGGATTCTGTGCCTCGTGCACCCCAGGACAGGGTTGGCCATCCTGGCTGCCAGGGCACTGCTGAGTCATGTTCAACTTGCCATCAACCAGGACCCCCAGGTCCCTTTCCATGACACTGCTCTCCAGCTTCTCATTCCCCAGACTGTACTTACATCCAGGACTGCCCCATCCCAGGTGCAGAATCCAGCACTTCCCTTGCTGCACTTCATGTGGTTGGTGATTGCCCAGGCCTCTCATTTGTTGAGGTCTCTCTGCAGGGCCTCCCTGCCTTTGAAGCTCCTCCCAGTTTTGGATCAGCTGTGAACTTGCAGTTCTGCATCCAGGTCATGAATGAAGATGTTGAAGAGCACAGGGCTGAGGATGGGGCCCAGTGGAACCCCACTAGTGACAGGTCCCTGCTCTGATGTCACCCCATTCCCCACAACCCTTTGCACCCAACCCATGAGCCAGTCACTCACCCATCGCATGACGTATTTATCCAGCTGTGTGCTGGACATTCTGTCCAGAAAGATCCTGTGAGAAACAGTATGGAAAGATTTACTGAATTCCAAAAGGACTACATCAACTGGCTCCCTTTGATCAACCAGGCGGGTTACCTTCTCATAAAGGAAATTGGGTTTGATAAGAAGGACTTTCCTCTCGTGAAGCTGTGCTGGCTGCGACTGATAATGAAATTATTGAGATCCAAATTTACTTATGATTAATCTAAAAGCATGCTACAAGACACAAATTGTGCAATAGCTGGCACTATGTCCATAGCTGTGAAGGCAGGAATTTCTTCAACTATATTTCTATGGTTAGAGCTTATCTGTTAGGTTATGAAGATCCAAAATGTTGCGATAGCTCTGCAGTTTCATTTTGAGTTACTAACTGGAAAAATAATGTTGGGAAGAGGCAAAATCATGAATGAGGAGTTAAGCACCAGTAGGAGAGATTTCAATTTCCTTCTAATCCCTTTCTTTGCTGAGACATGATTATCCCTGTTGTATTATCCTTTTCAATCACAATTCCCAGCAATATAATTACCAGCACTGCTTTTACAATACTCATAACTAAAATAGTTTTGCAATATGGAGAATGTCAACAATACGCATTTTGTTGGCATCCCTTCAGTTTTATTGAGCACTTCTTGAAGTGGCAAAACTCTATCTGGTAATATTTAAAGAATCTCCATGTAGAAATAGATTTTTAAACAAGATATAACATGATAGTCTACATTTAAATAGTTTCACTTACTAAGTTCAAATAGAGTTGTGAATGAAATCCCTGATCCTCTGCTCAAAACATACTACAAGCACCCTAATTCTGCAATTTCATCCTAGTAATTTAAACCAGACCCAACTCTTTCATCTGTTTAGTCCTTTACAAAACCTTTATTTAAAAAATGCCTAAAGCATTTTATTTAAAAAACTGCCAACAACAACAACCTCAACTTCTGTTGCAGCTCAATGGTAACAACACTTAGCTTAAAAGCTAAATTTTGTGCATACCGCTATTTGTTTAGGAAAAAAACTGTATCTATATTGCATGAATTGTCAAAAATTAAATCTATCAGTACTGTAAACTAACAGTAATAAATAAAATGCAAAAGACTGGACAGTCTTACGTCAGCAGAGAGAAATGACACAAACCATTCATATGTGAATGGTTCTTTGTAATGGGAATGAATTACATCATTTATGTAAAACAGATTATTTGCTATGCCTAAACATGTTGTTATGTGCCAAAATATTGCACGGTTTTTTCTCCTGGTGCTCTATTGCTTAGTCTTCTGAAGTTTTCATTTGTTTTCAGGAAACATTTAACATATTCCTGCCATGTTGCACAAAATTGGCAAGGAAGGCAATTAGATCCGCCAGCTCCTTGTGTCCTGAAGTTAAAGGCTCCAAACAGCATTCCTTAAAAAAGCTTTGTTGGAGGACAAAGGGCCAGCAGCCATCCTCACCTGTCCCACTGCTGTGCGACCCCACAGCCACCAGCACACAGTTTGGCTCAGAGACATGGCCTAAGCACCTCTTTGGGCTGGCCAGAAACATGGTCTAAGCACCTCTTTAGGCTGGCTCACAGACATAGGCCTAAACACCTCTTTGGGCTGGCTCAGAAACATGGCCTAAACACCTCTTTAGGCTGGCTCAGAAACGTGGCCTAAGCACTTGTTTGTGGCTCTTCCTCCACACCTAGGATTACGCTGTGAAAGGAGCTGGGGAAATCGATCTGCAAAGAGGGGCACTTCAACAGTCAGGAACAATTCCAGGCCATGTAAGGTGCCTGTGGCTGCTCTGGTCCCTTCAGAGCCAACACTAAAACTCGCCTTGGATACCCCATCCCTCTGCCAGAGCTTCCCCACTGCAGAGAGGAGTGTGATCGCTATGCTTTCAGTCCCACAGCAGGGAGAGGAGTGGCTTCCTCTCAGTTTGAGTCTGTAAAACACCACATGGTGTTTTCAGCAGCTTCACTGTGAATCAGTGAAGGAAGTTGGAACCCAAGGAGTGGGAATGCTCTCCCCTCCCAGAGGAGGAACCACCTCTGGCATTGGCTCATTCCTGTTACTCATTATAGCTGACATACAGTACATCCCACTATACCACAGTGCAGCATAACACTGTCCACAGAGGGGGTATCGGACAGAGCTGAAGAATTCATGTTCCTTTATTATATCAGGAAGAGGACAGCTCTGCCACTGAGGATGACATTGCAGACGTCAGGAGCTGTGGTTCGGAAAGTCTGTTCCTGTGGCTTCTGAATCATCTGCTTTGTGGCAGCACTTGGTGCCAACCAGGCCCTGTGGCAATGCCAGCAGTCCCTTCCACAGACATTTGTGTTTGAGGTGTAACATCATCACCAAGCTCCAGAGCAAGGGACATCATGAGCCAGTGGTCCCCTGTAGTGATCACTTACACATCACTGAATATCCATTCAATTTGTAAATAGCCACCTCATTAAATATGCCCCATTTTAGCACCAAAAAACCCCATTCTAGATTCTCATTCCTAATTCACTTTGTCGTCAAGACAAAAAATCTGAACAGCTATCACAGCTTTCCCACAATTTGGACATGCCAGGAGCCATTCATGATTTTTTAGGTCATCCACAGATAAAAAGAAATATTTTCTGTTTCATGTAAATAACTCATGATTTACTAGAAGTATTCCAGATTACTGAAGGGAAAAAGATGGAGGTGATGAAAACTCTTGCTGATATTTCCTTTCCAAGGCTGCAGAGTAGCCTTGGCTTGCCGTAGTGTAAGGATGCTTTTCATGTGACCTTGTTCTTCAGGATAAACTGTTGGTGAGAATGACAGGCTGCAGATGCTGAAGCAAGAAGCAAAAGTGAAAAACACAATAGGAAAGAGCAGAAAGTAGACTAAATATGCGCATGAGCTGCTCCAAAGGACTTCACTGGTGCTTTATCAGGAAAATAAATATTGTCTAAGGCTATCTGAGGAAATTATATTCCATGGCTTTTTCAGTCCAGGTCAAAGCCTAAAGTTGTCTATACTTTGTAGTGTGATGCTGTTTTAAGACTGAAAGGAAGTCTATCACATGCAATACCACAAAAAGGAACATCCTAGGCAAACGGAGATTTTGGGGAAAACACATTTGGTAAAGCTTAACCTAGGTGCAGGGAAGGGGGTTGAAGATACAAAAAATGTACATATCAGTAGGGAACTAAGAGCAAACTTCAGAAGTATCAAGGGACTGTGGGATTACAGATTCCTACAGATGTCAGGGGAGCTATTCAGGAAAAGGCCTTTACTGAACAAATTAGAAGTGTCACAACATTTTTTTCAAATTAAAAAAAAAAAAGTAATCTATTTCAAAATCTTTAACAATAAGTATCACTTCTGGCAAGTGGCCACAGAAAATCTATTTCAAAATAAAGCTTGTTACTACAGAAAACCTGTGACTTCATTTTGGAATTATGATATGTCATGATCCCATAATGTATTTTGAAACATTTAATCTTCACACTCTAAGAAGAGTTACTCCAGGCTACATCATGATTACTAGTGCTTAAGGGACCAACTTGAAGGGACAAGTTGTAGAACAGGCAGAGTGACTTTGTCACCTGGCAAAGAAGTGTCCTGCGCCCATGGCAAGCAAGGGATTTCAAACAGATATCATCTAATATTTGCAACTAGTAATTCCTCCTTTTCTGATATCATCTGACTTATTTTGCTCCTTGTGGTATCTCAAAAAAATTAGTATATTTCTTACTATGCTAGCCTTGGTTTTGATGGTGCTGCTTTTAGAAGAGTTTCCTCAAAGCTTGCTGAGAAGGAGCTTAGGCTCAGAAGAGAGTGAACAAATTCTACAGATTTTAGGAGGGAAGGTAGGAGCAATTTCCCACTTTGTCTTTCCTTTTACATATAAGAGAGTGCCAGTTTCATAATGAATTCAATAGAAATGTTGCCATTAAGTTCACCCTCTTACAGCAATTTTACACTGTCTTTGAGAAAGTTTTAAAACAACTTTTCCTCTCTGTGACACTGATCTTACTCTTCTGAGAAGCAGATATTTTCATTACCCCTGTGACCAACTCCCTGAAATTATTTACAAAAAAATTCTCAATAGGGACACAATAGGGAAGATACAAAATGTGGGACAAAAAGTAATGGAATTCTAGAAATGTTAAAAGAGCCTTCCAACCATTTTTTACATCTTCATCATAAGCCAGGAAAGTCAGCTTTGTTTTCCTGACTGTTTGCAGGCTTTTTATTCTGCAGATGTTCTCTGTACACCCAAGAGCATGGAGAGCTCTGGTTAAACCATATGTCCACACATCAATGCTCCTTTCAAAAGCTGTGTTTCCAGGGGTTATCAGTTCTTGAAATTTGCTGTCTGAAGGGTCTTGCAACCCCATCACATTGCTTAGCAGCAAAAGTTGACAGCTGTGGACTTACCCATTCAGATGGCAAAGTGTGCACTGACAATGGTCATGCGTCTGCATGACTGTCTTTGCTCTTTCATCAGGCAATCGAAGTTCTATCAAAATCAACAGAGTTACAACAGTTTAAAACACATGCAATAACTCTCCATGGACAAGAGTGTAGAGCTGACCAAAAAGACCAGTCAGGGATTATTATTATTATTATTAATAATAATAATAATAATAATAATAATAATAATAATAATGATAGCAATTTGTCTGGAGTTGAAAGCAGGTGAGGAGACAAAAGTCCTCATGAATTTAAATTGACTTTAGCTACTATCTTTGTTTGTTAATAAAAAGTGATGCTCACATCAATGTCTTAAAACTTTCTCCTTTATTAATCTGTTGCATTGAGTGTGCACTGCTTTGGAGGTGTGAGAGATGACATTTATTTTGAGATGAGGCATAACATTTTTCATGCTCAACAAAAGAACACAGTGATTGTAATTAATTTGTTGTTGATATTCTCCCAGGAGTCAGGCATTGCAGCTTGCTCCATCATACCGACAAAAGTGTTCAGGCAGACAGGCAGAGTCACCCAGATCACAGACTGAAACCTAATGAAAACTAATAAAATTCCTTTGGTGTCTTATTTTCCAGCTAGATCCGCCCTCACAGTCTGACATAATGGCTCAAACACCAGTGCTGACACACATGGGAAGTGGTGAGAAAAGGTGACTCGTGGCAGAAGTCAGACTACAGACTGGCAGAAATACTCCTTTTTGGTAGCATCCTCCCCTCATGTGTACCCATTTGATAGCATGTCCCCTCTTCCCAGGAGTTAGCAGGGCTCGTTGAAAGAGCTTTAAACTAAATTTGAATAATAAATAAGCCCGGGGGCAGCACACTAATGTATGATTCTATGTTTCTATATTAGCTTATAACAGTTGTGGAACTACATGCTAAATGTTATGCAGAAAGCAGCAGATTTCATTTAATTTCATAGTTGTGTGCTGCCCAGGCTAAATGGGAGATTTAACGTGAAGTTGGTAACTGCATAGGAGTTTTTCCATGGAGTCTTCTTCTATATGACTTAAAAAAAAATAGTAGAACATCACGCTTTAGAATGTAGTTATTTTGCAAAATGTATAAAGTGTGCAACTTCCCACAAGAAAAATTGGATAGAGTATTGCAAACAAATAATGAAAATTGTGTGAAATGAAACACAAAAGTGTAATTTACCCTTCCTTAAAAATGTCTGTAATTCTGACCAAGGCCTTTGCTCTCTGTTCATGTTTGCCAATTGTTCGTGTATCCATAGGGAATAAAGACAATACCCCTTGATGACAGACAATACCCCTCCACATCAGCATCTTTTGAAAGTCTAGGCACTTTCAAAATACTGACAAGTCCAGACAAGGAGTATGAGAAAAAAGAAGACCATAGAAATCTGAATAGTTGAGCATTTGTGAGTAACAATGAAAATCTAAGTAAGAGCAGCAGGGAGTGATGGTTGATGATGCTGAGCTAAAGTGCAAAGGGAGATTTTTAAGAAGTTCCCTCTCCACACCAAAACTGCCATTATCACAAGTAGCTTCAGCTGTAGGGAAGGGCTGGGAGGAAGGGGACGGTTTCCTATCAGAGCAGTTCAGCTTGACTGCTTCTGGTTTTTATTTTTAACTTCTGGACTCACAAGTAACTTTAACATCAGCAGGGGAAACTAAATACATTCTGCATTTTTCACAGGCAATACCAGGGGACTTCACAGGGAGGACTGCCTGACCCAAGAGAGCAGGCAGAGCTGCAGTGTTCCCCTGCCAGGCACATACAGAGCCCTGCCAAGGAAGGGGTATGGGGGAGCTGGTGTGCTGCTCTTGAGAAGCTCTTGCACCAATACAAAAGAAACTCCAGGGAGAAGAGCTTTTTCCCCTCAGGAAGCAGGTGTGACTCCCAGGTAGCCAGGACCCTTTACCAGGGAGGACCTGCCACCCAATCCTCCTCAATTTCACCACAGAAACCAGCTCTTCCTTCCAAAAAGCAGCCCATGGAGGAAGTGAGGCCTTCATTTCTGCCCAGGCTTACTCAACAGCTCTGGGGTCAGAGTGTCCCTGGAAATCACTTTCTATTTCTGTCCAAGGTCTGATTTTTTTGTACTACATATTTGAGCTAACTTCCCTTGGAATCCACTATGGTGGTACACAGGCTCCTGATCTTCTCTTTCTGACAAAAAGAAAAGGTTCACTTTAAGAGGAGCAGTAGAAAAACATCTTGGCCAATATTCTTCTTGGGAGTTGGGAGACTTTCCTGTAAAGAAGTAAAACTAAGGTTCATAATCCATTTAAATAAGGAAGGGATATGATTCAACATCTCCCACATCCTGGTTGAGCAATCTAAACAAAAAAGCATCAGACCATCTAACTGGCCATCTGAAGGAAAAAATTAGTTGGACCTCTACCACTCAGACCCTCTGGTGATGGGACCAAAGTCTTTATAGGTAACCTGGCCCCCAGGACACTTGCTTCAAGACCAGCAGTGTGGGAAGAGTGACTATTACAGATTCAGCACAATTAACCCTATTATAGTGTGCTAGCACGCAATTAGAAAGGGTTCCTTCTATGGTAAGTAGGTTCCCTTTCACAAATTCAGTTTAGAAGAATAAAGAAGTTTGCTAGAACTCACCCAGAAAGGAAGAAAGGCTCAAATACCCCAACGTGCAAGGCAGCACTTTCTGAGTAGGGATACTCAGATTTCTCAACAAAATGGTAGGACCAAAGTGGCAAACCCCACAGCAGCTTCACAGTGTCACTACAGGATCCTTGAGCTAGAAAACCTTTATGAAAGCACACAACACTAATTGAAGGTGCACTCTGCATTTTGGTTTTCCAGCAACCCACCTGCTAAGAGAAACTTCCAACACATATAAAGTGCTATTGAAAAGTTATCTCCCAAAAGGAATGTACTGAAGCCTTGCATCTCATTCTGACAATGGAGTTACAATACTTTTACCACTGATACTATCCAGTTTCTGTTCTCACTACAGAGAGAAACCACTGCTTTCCAGGAAAAACCATAGAATTTTCATTAAGTGACTTGGCTTATGTGTAGGTAATTTACAAAGTCACAAATGCAATCACCAGGAAAGGCAGAATGAGAACGCAAGAGAATGCACGGCTAAATGTCAAACCAAGTGAGACAATAATCTGATAATGAGATTATGGGCACAAAAACATTGGGCATGGACAAGGGTAAACACAGTTAGATTTACAGATGTCTCATGGAACAATGCATGAGCTTTTATTTAAGAGTGAAATAGATCCTCTTTACAAGGTGAGCTAGAGTTGGTATGCATTCATGAGTGGGATTATAAACATTGACACCCTTGAGTTTCCCTTGGCATTGAGCAAGTTCCTTGGAGGGAAAACCCCACTTTTGAATGCTTTGTAAAACACAATCTACATCTAATGTACCATGTTAAAAATGGTAAACAATAAAGATAAATACTTACACCATTCAGTACCTCCCATACACTCAGGCTCCTCAGTGTTCTCTTTTCAGCTCTGTCATCTTCTCTGGTGACTGAAATACCTCACTCCTCTTCATCATATAACTTCCTTGAATTTTCATCTTTCATGCTTAGAAAGCAAGCTCAATGGGAACCGAGAAGTTCCTTAAACACAAGTGGAACTTACAGTCAAATAATTTTTAAAAACAGGCAGAGATTTCTTTTAGAAGTACAGCCCTACAATAGTTCAAAACACAATGCTGATAAAATGGGATCCCTGTCAAAACAGTGTGTTGTCCTCATGGGTGATGCTCACAAAACAAGCCAGATAACAGCATGCTGCTTGTGAAAGACCCAAGGCCATCAGTATTTCTAACTTGACCAGCTCTCTGCTCTGGTGTCTCAAGCAGCCCTAAAAGGGGCACCATCCACCCCACCAGGCACACTGTGCTGTGATAGAGAGAAAGCAATAGCTGCCTTCCTTCCATGAGAAAAGTTCATCAAATTGCTTCCTGATGCCATTTAACAGCGCAGCCACAGAAGCAAAGTGCTCCTAGTGAAAATCTAGTTTCACTGTCCGGTGCCACAACATTCCCATTCCAGCATTAAAACCCCTGCAATCATTTTGACTTGAAGGACATGTACCATTAGATATGTCTTGCAGCATTCAGATATTCCCCAAGAACCATTATATCTAGGACCTCTTTCACCTAGGACTGCATGGCTGGAAGTTGTTGTCTGCTGGAAGTTGGTTAGAGAAGACCATAGCATTATTTATCTTCTTGAAATTAAGCAGATAGAGCTGAAAACCAGGACATAATTTAAAGGTAAGTAAAAAAATTTCCTCTAAACCTCTGATCTAGATTAAGGCAAGGAAATTTATGGTATTTGCATATGATGCACTCAAGAAAAAAAATTCAAGTCTTACCACACATCTTAGCCTTTTTTAAGAATGATGCAAGTCTTCCTTTAGGAAAGAAAAACGAGCAATCCCCAAAGCTTTTCACCAAAAAATCCCCAAAAAACTTTGAAGTTACTTGGCAAAAAACCAACAGAGGAGGAAAGAACTTGCCAAGCCACAAAAGCCGACAGCCGTTAGTCAAGTTCACCAGCGCTCTTTGGTGACATGCAGCTTGTCAAAGTAATGTTTGCTTATGAGAAACATGAACACAGGGTATTACTGACCTGTTCAACCTGTTCACTTCAAATACAGCACAGGGCAGCTTGGTTTGACATTACAAAGAACTCTGACACTCTTTACAAGATCTGTAAGAATTCGAGTTCTCTTGTTAACAAGCTTTGAGGAATTCAACCAAAAATATGTCAGGGGAATCAGCTTTCCTCCTCATTCAAAATATTTGGAAGTTATTTGCTTAGTGATTGTCATGATCCCAGTTCTGACAATTGGCATTTTCTTCCACACACAATCTAACACTTCTATAGAAGAACACCACATTTTCAGTTGTATTTCTTCTCTTACTACCAACAGTACTATTTTAAGTCATAATCCCCAAATAAACATTGCTGGTTTTCTTACTACTGTAAAATAGTGGAGATTAATAGAAAGAAAAAGACAGTCAAACCAAACACACAGATTGGAGTGGAACTTACTGCACCCTAGTAATTCTACTTCATTGAAAGATCTTATTTTTCCATGTAGGAATGCCATTTATGTTTGACTCACAACACTCAGCAAGCAAGGTCTCATGCTGCTGCCAATGGCACTGGGTTTTGCCCCTGCACATGGTAGGGCTCCTTGTAGACATGTGCCTGATGGCTAACAAGAGAGAAGACAAGCTTTGATCATGACAGCTCTGGCAGTTTGTTGAACTCTTCAGTGGTAATAGCATTTCCATGTTGGTATCATCCACCTCTCCTGAAAACAGGCTCCTTTCTGCAAATCTCCCAGGTTATCAAGAGCAAAAGTGGCACAGGCTTGCTCTCAGGCAGACCAATGCTAGAAGAAAAAGAACCTTTTCCAGAATGGGTCAGTGAGTTGCACATTGATCCTAGAAAACACACATGGGATGATCCTGGATTGACTATAACTTGACCGGAACCTGGAACAATTTTCATGTGCGACAGTTGGAGAGATTTTTTACAACGTTCAGAAATGGTCTCTCCGCTCCTACAGAAATGTGTAGTACTAGTGTTCATTTGTCAGACAGAAGAAAAAGTTGGGTAAACACTGAGAATTTCTGAAATCCCACCTTAGGAAGTTTTTACATACCAGGATGCAGCCATCTTGTTGACAGTATAAATGAAAAGAAAAAGAAAAAATTTGTACAGTGAAATATAGTGCAATAGAAATAAAAGGATGCAAGAACAGTAATCTACAGTATTACAAAGATGCTATGCAAGAAAGAAATTCCTTGGCATCTAGAAACTATGCCTCAGTGTCTCAGTTATAATACTCCTACATTTTAAGTACCAGGATCTCCTGATCTGTAGGTAACTCATGAGCATGTGCTGTTTGTCCAGGGCTTATTAAATTTTGAACAAATGACTAGTGATGAATCAGTGTAATTCAGTGCAGTACAGTGCCAAGTCATTAATAATACAGTGCAGATCTACTTTAAACCCTTCCCAAAATTTAACCATTATTACAGATAGATCAGTGCAAAAGTATTTCTTCTATGTGCAGTACCAATTAAATAAGTGATTTTCCATAAGAAACTGTCCAAAGCAATAAAAGTATTCTAATGCTATTGTGTGAATTCCAGTTCCTTCTTCCTTTGAATGCTATGCTTTGTCCTAGATTATCAAATGGAGTTCCTAAGCCATTAATGAGCACCTTTCACTGGAGCATGTAAGTATACTTTGTACTTCTGAAAAGTCACATGGACATTCATATAAAAAAAGTAAACAAAACCCCAAAATGAGAAAACAGTAACTGAAGGCTTAGAGACTTTTAGATGAGGAGCAATTGAAACTTGCTTTTATTTCACTCTGCAGATGCAACTACATACATCAGCAAGACTGTATAACAGTGATCAGCACAAAAATGTTCTCTGAAAATTTCTAAGGAACAGAGACTTTCACAATACAATGAGGTATGCATAAAATAAGTTTACAAAATTAAGAATTACAGAGCTACAGAGAAGACTAAATTACAGAATGCTTGCTGAAAAGATATTAAGGAAACACAGCCTTCTACCAAGTTTTCCTCATTTTAAGAATAGTACTTTCACTTAGGTTAGGTAAAGGAAAAGTTTGACTGTCTGCAGGGAACAGCCTATGAGTCGTCTGGCAGCGGAAGGAAATCCCTGAGACGTACATCCATGTGCTATGGATGCAAGTGGAAAAAGAGGTAGGCAGGAGTTCCCTCCCTGATGTATCTGCCTGCCTCTGATGGTTATGCAAAAGCAAATACCAGGCTTTGAGCTCATCTGGCCTGGCTGTTTTAATCCTTTAGCACATTTCAGTTGGATCTTTTCATTGATAATAGTCAAATGTATTGCTAGTGGCATGCTTTCTTCTATGCCTAATGCCACAGACCTGACATTACAGCAAACACTGGTCTGGCAATATCCCCCCTGCTGCACTCGGGGACCTGGGCAGACATGGATTGCTGCTATTGAAAACTGCTCTCTCACACTTGTGTTCCAGCTCTAATATCTTTCCACTGGGCAAAATTACCACAGCTGCTTTTCTGCTACTGACAGAAAGAGACATTAAATAAAAGCCAGTAGCACCTTACTTCTTCCCTGAGGCTCTCTTTTCAGGCTGTGCTTAGAAAATGAAATATCTGGGGTATTTTTCAGTTTCTGCATTGTCTCTAACACCTCTCTTATGCCCCATGTTCTATTCTCCCAACTCTGTACTCTCCTGTTAGGAGTTCCCAATGCAGCCTCTGATCTTTCTTAAGTGAGAAAACATAACCAACTTCATACTAAAGAAAGAAAAAAAAACCAAAAAAGGGAGTTTGGCCAAAATCAGTTCAAGACATTCCACAAGTTCAATGTCAGCATGCCTTAAACAGTTTGACTCAGCCTGCATTCTACAAGATTGATCCCAACAGGCACACTTGCCCTGGGTGAAGAGTCCCCATGAAAGGTTAAAATTCCTGCAACACCTACCAGGTGGGCAGAAAGAGATAAGGCAGCAGATAACAGGAAACTTCGTGGCATTTCCTGCAGCCACCCTCCCGTAGGAGCTGGCTTTGGTCCACTTAAAGTATTTGATGTATTTAATCCTACCCACATGTAGTTCACTCAGAGGCAACTTGCAACTTGTACTACCCAGCACCTAAACAGGAGCGTTTCTTTTCACATATACAAATAATAAAAATAGCTAAAATACAGTGATAAATATACATCATACGAAATCCATAAAACATTAAACCACGTTAAAATATTAAACCATACGGAAGTGTATCGCATATATAAAGTATGTGTGTATATAAGTAGGTATGCATGTATAGTTTCCAGGTGCGGCTGGAGCTGGCAGGCTCCGAGGAAAGCCGGACCGGGGGGCTCCAGCCCTGGCCGGGACCCCGCGGGGCAGGTGAGCCGGCGGTGGATGCGGGGAGCAGCCCGGGCCTCAAGGAGTTACGGAGGACGATTACTTCATGTTCCCACCGGCCGCTTTCGGCCGCCCCCCCGGCCCGTTTCACAATCCCGGCTCGAGCAGCCCTGTCAAGCCCGGCGCGCGGCGAGAGCACACCCCTCCTTATGTGCTTCATTGCCGGAGTTTCCCAAAGCCATGAATAATCTCGAAGCCCCTCAATAAATACACGTTCAGAGATGCCCGGAGCTCATTCAACCCGCCAGCCTCG
>NW_005054333.1:5218932-5234841 GCF_000277835.1 Geospiza fortis | reverse complement strand
CTCGCTGGCTCGCTCGCTCACACGGCCGGCCCGGCAGGAGCAGCCTCCTGACAAGGTGCGACCAAACCTCTCCGTGTCTCTCCCCAGATGTGCGAGAAGTTTACCGTCTGCCAGAACAGCGTAGAAATCCTCCTCCACAACAACCTCAACCTCCCCAAGGTGACGAAGGAAGATGGGTGTCTGCTCGCCGGCTTTAATGAGGCAAGGAACAGCTCTCCATTCCCATCTAAGCCTGTATACCTGGGGCAGGTTTTACCTGCTCAAAAGAACTGTGGAAGTTGACCTAAAGATTTGTGCCGGCTCTAGCTGGCGTTGGCCAGACCTCCACACTATAGAAGCATCATTGAGATCAAGGCACTTTGAACTCTAAATGACTTTCTCACCTTTCTCTCATTTCAGGATAAATGCTTGAGAAAAATCTCCAGCGGACTTTATACATTTCAGACATACCTCAAATACATACAAGAAACTTTTATTAGTGAACACCAAAATGTTAAATCGCTATCCTATAATACAGAGCGCCTGGCACACATCATAAAACAGATGGTGAGTTGGTTTTAAATTCCCTCTGATGATTTTTGTGGCTTAATATTGATGTGAAGTCAGAAACAGAAGATGCTATGTGAAATACAGCATGCTATGTTTCAGTTCCTTGAAAAAACAGGTGACAGTTCCTTATGGTCTGATCTTACCCTTATGACTTAGAGGTTTTACAAAGTTTTGCTTTCTTTTCTTAAAGAAACAACTCTTCTTCCTACTTTCTATTGTTGTACTTTCCAAACCACCAAATGCATCATTGTTTTAAGAACAAATATACTAAACTGGCTGATAGAAATAAGATTTCTCAGAGAGCTTGTTTATAATTGCAGAACTGCAATTCAGCTTGTACTAATGTTGGAACCCACTGAGAAGTAGAAGTCAGCAACTTTTTTTTAAAGCCCACATAAAAAAAAAAGAAAAGAAAAAGCCAAGTGTATTTTTACAATATTATTTATCTTTAAAACTCTCCAAACCAAACTTCTAAGCCAAGCTGTATGGTATATTGAGATGTTGCTGTCAGTATATCAGATAGCTCCCTACTGAAAAATACATCTTTTGCTTGCAAAAGATATTCTTTCACAAAAATACAAATTTCTCTCTTGATTTGGTAAACTAAAATGCCATTAATTTCTGACAGACATTTTTCGTGTTTTGGAGGGCTTTGAAAGATCACACTTCAAAAATTTACTTCATTCATATAGTTCTTGCTCATTTTAATAAACCTTAATATGAAGACTTCCTTTTGTCTTTGGTAAAAGCATTTGCCTGATTTAAAATCACCCAGGTAAGGACTGCAGAAGTCTTGGGGCATTATTTCCTTCCAGGCAATTTTCAGCATGTGAAAAGCCTATTGTGCATTGTGTGTTTGCCATACCTTTCTTAACATATTTATTTATGCCCATCATTCTTTATGTGAAAGGAAGCTGAACTGCTTTTTTTCACACTGTGCTAGCTGAGAATAATAGTCCTGTCATAAGACAGCAACTGATTACTGGCTTCCAGCTTGATGTACGAGTTTGCAGAAAGTTTGTTTCATAACTGAGAGAGACTAGGTTTGTTGGGTTTAGGGCTTTGGATTTTTTTTTTTTGACCAAGGTAATCAAAACAGGCAGAATTAAACACAGTGACCAAAAAGCAAAACATGCACTTGTAGAAACTGTGGAGTTTTTGAGAAAAGGCCATGAACTTCAGGTTGGAAATTTTTCTTTGTGAGAGAAAAATATGCTATTTAAGGGAAAGACAGCAAAGCCATTATCCATCACTTGTGGTTAAACAGATCCACCAGTATGATACCTGTCTGGATATCCAGATACAAACTTTAACAGAGCACAACAAAGAGCTGGGCATACCAGGAAAAGTGGGTGTGATCAGAACACACTCTCAAGTAGTCTGCATAGGAAGAATATTTCTGTCTTGTATTTCACAAAAAAGATGTTCCAGAAGGAGGTTTGCATCTTTTTGCCACTTGTCAAAGGGTAGGAGTGATCCTAAACACAGGATTAAGCAGATACTTACTAGAACTTTGGACTCCACCTAAAACAGCTCCATGATTTGGGTATGTAACTCCTGTTTTCAGAAGTCCCACTTCTTGGGACAAGTTCTTCAAAGGCCTTTAGGTACTGGGTGCACAGTGCTGTAAGTCAGCATTAGATAAATAACTCATTAGAGAAATAACTTCTACTCATCTTGTAGTTCTGCTCTCACATATCAGTGAAAGTTGGTGGCGCTTAGTCTCACGTGACTAAATGCCTGGAAAGTAAGAATTAAGCAACTAAACAAGTTTGACATCTTTGGAAACTTGTTAATCTGTTACAAAATGTGAGAGTACTCCAATGTCAGCCGATTAACTTAGGATGGAGCAGCGCAGGTTAGAACAAACCATGATCAGCATCTCCCTACCTAACCAGCCACATGACTGCCAGAGAGCAGGAGGGGTGTATTGATCTGCTCAGAGCCTGTTAGACCATAATGACAGAGGCATTCAAACCGTGACACTACAGCCCAGATTCCTGCGCAGCAGTCATAGCAGGCACCAGCATTCCTCACACCTCTGCACAGAAACAGGGTTGGAGGAAAGCACAGTCCCAGGAAGGGCTGCTGTCTGCAGTACAGAAAAAGTGGAAAAGTGCAGCAGGCTGGGAAAATACAAACGGATGCTCTCCAACAGGATCAGTGACAGTGCTTTAACCAAGGCCCCCCAATATTGTCTTTCTCACAGGTGATCAATCCTGAAGAAGTGATCATCCCAGATGCAGCTACCCAGGAATCCCTCCACACAAAGCTGAAGTCCATTAAGGCCTGGACAGAGAAAATCACCATCCATCTCATCCTCCGAGACTTTACTTCATTTATGGAGAAGACAGTGAGGGCTGTGCGCTATTTGCAAAACACCAGGAGTTTCAGTGCTTGAATGTTTTAGTTCAGGCACAATCCTTTGGTTACAAATCTGTCAGGTGGCAGATAACAGTGTTGTTCTGTTTTAAGAACTAGAAATAGTAACAATGGTTGGCATCTATATACATTCCCATTTCCTTTTAGGAACTTATTTATTGTATTTAAGATATTTATTAGTTTTTAATATTTCTTATTTATATTTTCAATATTTAGAAATAATTTAAACAAATTATGTATTTTATTTGCTTTCGAATGGTACTATTTAGATATAAACTTATTTAATATGTATTAAAAAAAAATTTTCAAAACCCAGAAAAATTTTTGTATCATTTATGTTTTTATACATTTGAGAGATGGTATTTATCTTTTTTATCTTTTTAAGACAAATAAAAGCCGATTTTTTAAAAAAGCTTGTATAACCCCTGTGAACTTTAAATAAGACTAAAGCACTGTAATATATCCAGCTTTTAATACCTGCAATTATCAGAATAACCACTTTCAAGAACTTCCCTGTATGATTAGGCCAGTTCTCTACATAGCACATATGTACACACGTAGACAACTCGATTACCATGTAATTCTTAAAATGGGATATGAAGGAACCAGATGCACTGAAAAAGGCACTTAATGAACTAGATAAATCATCAATGCTCCTGAGAAACAAATGGAAAAGCGCCTTATATTTAATAAGGAACACCCAATAAAATTATTTGTAAGGATCTTCTTACAAGTCAAATAGTCTCTTTTAAATAAATAAAGTGGTGAGACAACCACATTAACCACTTTGACATGAATACTATCCTCTGATTAGTTTTATTGCTGTCATCCAGGGGAATTTTCCAAGTTTGGTTAAACATTTCTGGCCCCTACTGCAAGAAGTAGAAAAAAAGAAATTTAGGTTATTTCCTTAAGCAACCTAAATCAACATATTGCTGCTGAGCAATGCAGCAACATGCATTTGTCTTTTATAATTTATATTTCACTAGAATGGACAAGCCACATATCATGAATGCATACTCTTGTGTGAAAAAAATAAAAAACCAAAACAGAACAGCATTTAAGCCCGAGTACCAAACCACTGAAACTTTCCTTGGCTGCATCATCTGCAGCACTGTAGCTGTGCAGGCACCTCATATACCCAAACTCAGAGGAATTCACGGACCACACAGAGGATGCAGGCAACAGAAGTCTCTCAAGCTTTGTCCCTAAAAATGGTAGATTATTAATTACCCTCACTTTTCCTTCTGGCACAGTGGTGAAGATGCACAGATGAAAGGCATGCCTTGGAATGTGGATAAGGATGTCAGCAAACTCTCCGCTTCCTCTGAGTGATCTGATTGTCCACATATGCATTCCACCACTGGAGATGCCAAAACAGTGACCAGTCCACCCACTGCTCACATCTCAGATGCTCAAAACAAAACAAACCACTGCTTTGCCCAATATGGTAAAACTGTCATCTCAAGTTGAGCAACATCTGGAGAAGGAATGAGGAGATCTCAAGGAGATCTTGAAAGATGTCTGTGGTGAATGGGTTTTCTAACAGTAAGATCCTACTTTAACTGTCCTGGCACACGCTCAGGAAACATAGGAAAGCCTGGCTGGGCCTTTTCACTGCTTATATTCACAGGAATTTTCTTTTAGGGACCATTTGTTCAGAGACCTTTCTGGCCTTTACTATGCCAATAATAGCTAAAAGACCCAAAGTAGATCCCACACTGTACCTAACATGTGAGAACAGAGAGGGGAAAAAAAAACCCCACAAGAAAAACTGACCAAAAGGAAAGGCATCTCCTGGTTTCACTTCTCCCCAGTAGAGAGTGGCTTCCTGAGATCACCATTAGTTACTATGTACACTGCATCTAAACAAACTCACACTGATCTCCTGAAACACCAAAAATCGTGTAAGAATTGGAGTGCTGAAACCCCTTGCAACTGACAGAGAAGCACTGACACTTCCACCTGCACCCTGCAGCTGATGGCTACCCCAGGCTGTCTGCAATTCCAGTAAATATGTAAATGCTGCCACGTTTTAGGGTGCAGAAGATGAGCAAAGATTACCACTTGTTGGGTGGGGAGGTCAACTTTAAAGTCCTTAACTTTAAAGTCCTTCCTGGAGCAGTGTTATCCCTGATGGTATGACTGAGCTGCCATTATTTCATCTGTGGCTCCTCCACAGCTCTCAGGGTCCCTCAATGCAGCAGCTGCCTTGCTGGCCATCAATCTCCTGTCACAGTGGCTGTCCCAGGATCAGCACCACTTGCTGAAACCAACACTCACTGGTGCTTCTGACACACAAATATTTGCAGTAGGGAACTGAGATGAAATCAGAGAAGACCTAAACACTGCTGAGCATGTTACAGGGCCTCTCAAATGAACCAACATATCATTCTTTTTCCAGTTTACTGTGTAGAAACTATTTTACATCAGTAAAACACACAAAGGCATTTATTTTACTTGGCAGACCAGCACAAACACATAAAAAACCTAGAACAACAGTAAAAAGTGAGCAATCCTAACTACACTCAACAACAATGGCTCAACACTTGTATTGAAGAGAGCTCATCGTAACTGACAGCCAACTCACTGAGCAAAGAAAACTAAAAAAAAAAAACAAAACAAAAAAACCTCCCACTAACACAACCCAAATAAAAAAAAGACCTGCTAATAATGACCTAGAAAAATAGGAAATTACCCACCAAAGCAGCATCTTGGCTGCTGCTGTACAGGACCGGCCTCGCCCTGCACATCCCAGCTAGCCTTTCCCCACATTTCCATTCATCCTCAGTCGTTAACCTCACACTGAGATTCTGGAATGCTTCACAAATGACCAGCTCCCTTTATCCTTATTTTAAATTCCCAAAGAAGGAAGAAGGTAAAGCTATGTTGAAAAGCATGCATACATTATACAGTATGCAAGAAAAGCCCACAGTATTCAGAAACACTGTCTAAGATGAGAAACAAAATATCCCTAAGAGGAGCTGCTGTAACACCAAAATGCTGGACAAGAGAGAAAAAAACCAAAACAACCCCCAAAAAACAAAAAGACAGAATGCAACCTAAAATTAATGTCATCTAAATTAGAAAACTGAGGGGGTGGGGGTAAGGGATAGTCTCTGAAGTACCATTTTTTAATTTTTTAACCATAATTTACTGTGTAAGAAACTTCTAAGGAAAAAAAAAAAGAGGAAAACATTTCAGCCTGACCAGCCTCCCAGGCTGCAGTACCATTCTCTACCTGGTATTGGTGTAAACACTAAATTTTAGCAGAGAGAACAACTACTTGAATGAGACTGCATGCATCTCTAGTGCCTCCACAGATTTTATCAACAGCTGATGGTGAGATTAGCTAAACCAAGCTGAAGCTACAAGAGATGGAAGAGTTACACCACCAGTAAAGCATGACAGCAGCATCCCTTTTCAGCAGTAATGAGTCAATAGGTTGGCTTAGCTTGATGGCAAACTTCCCCCTATGTTTGCCATTGTTATTTGTAACTAATAATATTTTCCAATTTCAATTTCAAAGATTAAATGATGGAAAGGTAAGTATGCACTAGTATACATCAAAGTCCTCATGGTCAAGGTATTAGCAAAAAAAAACCCCATATACATATATATATATATAACTAGAAACCTCGTGACTAAGCCCTTGCTTTTCAAGTCAAATGATTAGATAACAATTTCTGATCGCTCTCAATGAATTTCTTTCCTCTTCTTGATAAGGGGAAAACCAAAACCCACCTACTCCTTTACTCAAAAAATGCAACCTCTGTAGGCTTCGACCTTGAAGTACTACCTCCATGAATTACGAGCAAAATCAACCAATTTCTGTAATTAATCAGATTAAACCAAATCCTCCTATATTTTCAACTGATTTTGGCAGTCAGCCGAAAATATTCTACAGAAGTTTTGCAATCTGGATTTCTATTCAGTGACCACAATCTAAGATTGCCTTTCCTGAGAAAGTAATTCCTGAGAAAATGTTTAAAAAACCAAACAAACATTCACCATCAGAATCAAAACAAAGTGAGATTTGATTTGCCCTGCCATATTCTTTTTCACACAGCAGATAAACATTCCCTCCATCTAACTCATCCTCTAATCCTAAATTAACATAACCACGACCAAGAAACGCTGTATGTAACCCACAAGCTTAACCAAGAAATGGCTATTGCATCACACACCATCATGGAAAAGTATTTAGAAATTGCAATTAAGTCATTATTTGTAAAAAATAAGTCATATGACATTAAACAGGATGTGGTCTCTCCTTTTGTGGTGAAAACAGATGTAATGAGCTTTAATTTCCACATAACAGTACCATCATAGCTTAAATTCCAAGACTGTAAGAAAATTATTTCCAAAAGCATCCAGGGTATATACAGTTTGACTTAGCAATTTTCCTGATAAAAACCATTATGTTAGATGTGTGTTTCATTTACCACACAATAAGCAGCTCTATGTCACCTACAGCCATTTTGGAAGACAGCCATACAAAGTAGCAGAAGACAAGTTTTATACTTCACCAAAATGGGCCTCTTGTGACAAAATTCTGAACATTGATTCAGTCTGCACACTTCATGTGTTTAAATGTTATAGTTCAGCCAATAGGAGCTTTGCTCGTGAATTCATTCAAGGAAAAAAACCCCACACAGGCTTTGTTTTTTATCTGTGAGATACAGCACAGTTACTTTGTACCAGCTGTGTCTACGCCAGGAATTTGCAGCAAAATTAAAAACCTGTTACAAATTCCCGATCATCTTAATTTTGCCTCAAAAGTGGCCAGGCCTTGAAAAGTTTATGGAGCACACCAGTTCCTTTGAAGATTAAATTATTAAGAATAAAATTATACTGAAAGCCAGATTTTTTTTCCCCTTTAGTGATGACACTAAACTGACTGTCCTCTTTCTACCCTCCTAAGCAGGATGTCCACAGTCCATACACCAAGACCAAGAAAACCACCAAACTCACAAGACTCCCTCTCTGTCCCTTGCACAATTGCCTGTCACCAGGTACAACAGGCTCCAGTGACAGGTGGCATTTCCCTGACACTGAGGCAACCACAAGCACACTCCACATCCCTCCACTTAGAAGGCACAAAGTAAAAAGCCAAACAATCCCTATCTCCAGGCTATGATCAACACAATACCCCAAAGTAGTACAATCTCCACCAAACTCAGGAAGGCATCAATGATTTTATTTCACACATCTACACTGCAGCCTTGAGCTCAGCTGTGGTAGCCAGAGCCCATTTTTTCAGTAAACTATGGTCACTGGCTTTATTCCAACACTAAGAGTTCACAGGACTCCATCACAAACCCCATCACAGAAAATAATCTACACCTGGCTGCAGAAGGCACTGATTCAGTGACAGAGATCAATTCAGTCAAGCAGGAAAACTTGTTCTTTTCTAGGTGTCTCCTACGTGACAGTAAAATAAAATTGTTCTCAAGTTCTATTGGAAGAAAAACAGAAAGGAAAAAAATCAGCTTAGAACACTTGAAATTAATAACACCTAATTAAAGTCTCCAGCCTTGACCAACATGAGTTCTTCCACCTCACTCCACAGACCCAACTCTCTTCTCCCTAGCACCATCAAAAAAACCCCAGTCTTGCTAAAACTAGCATATTTCTGACCTTTCTTAAGGGAATTAAGATTCTTCACAGGAATCTCTTTAATGTATAACTTCCCAAACTACTAATCTGTTCTTACATCCAAATTTTGTGAAAATGACAAAAACTGCAAAATAACTTTACAACATCCATACCAAAGATTTCTTAATTTTCAAACTTGAAGAAAAATACCTCCAATTTTTTTTTTGCTACCTTACAATTAATTACCAAGATTTAATGATTAATACTTGTTCTTTTCTTTCTTTTTTTTTTCCATCAGGGAAGAATATAAATGTTCATTTCAGGAGAAGCTTCACTCACTTGTTAATTACAGTAAGAACACTATTTGGAATGAAAGTCTGGACATATAAACAAAAAACATTATACTACATACTGGCATTCAATTTAACCTGACTTGAAGGTAGTATAAAAGACTTTTTCCACTCCTCAATCTGAAAACCCAAGATTTCTATGCTAATCACTTTCCTGAAACATACTTCAGTAGCAGTGAATTACCAAAAATTTCCTATCCAATGTGCTTAAAGTAAGAATTTCATAAGCAATATTCATCCAGGAATTCCAAGTCACAAAAAATCTGAAACTAAACTATTTTTAAGACAAACTTTCAGCATGGACATGTCACAGAATCTGGCCTGTGCTTGACATATGCATGCTTTTGTAAAACTTTTAATGAAAGAGGAAACACTTCCCTCTTTCTCTACCTCTTGCCAAATACTATAATTCTTGGAAAGCAGCCAGAGGAACCATGTGGCGGTTACCACCCACAAACCACATGCCCAAATGTCAGACACACAACAGGGCACATGCAATACACTTCTGCAGGTGTTTGGGTCCATTCACCCACTGCTGCATTTTGGGTATTGTACACCCACGCGAAATGTAAAATCTGATTGAGAAATATGAGTTACTTCACACCAAATACTGTATCTCTTAATATTGAATATCTCAGGTTACCGCACAAAATTCAACAGAAGAAAAATGTTCGTAATCATGATTAAAGCCACTACCAAGTATCAACAGATTATTTCATTACTATTACCATTAGGATCACTCAAGAAAAAGAATCAAAAATTTAATTTCTTTCATAATTTAAGACTATGAGCAGTTAGATTAATCTCAAGTTACTGTAAGAGAAAAGGCACGAGGAAGGCTGCACTAGCAGGATACACAGTCACAAGACACTGTTCTGCATTCAGCCCTTGCACTGTTCCACTGTCAGCAGTCTATCGCCATTAGCCATGCCAGTATTTCACGGCATTTGACTGAGTTATCATGATTAATGGAATTTTAAAGAACATGTTGGTTTGCACTAGTTCTCATAAACATTTTCACTTTTTTCTTTCCATTTCTTGTCCTTCATTTTAAGTTTTTTCACTTGGCTCATTTCTCCCTGTTTCTCCAATCAGAGACCTTAAACACAGTAACATTTTACTGTGAATTGTAATGGTAGATTAAAAACTGAGGAATCTCCTATTCTTAAACATTTAATTAACGTGAAAAAAGCCTGAAAAATCTGTGACATTAAAAAAAAAGCCTTATCAAAATCTAGAATACCTTTGTTGCAATGATAATTTGGAGACAATAACCATTATTTTTAAAAAATCACTGCAGAGATACAAACTACCCTACACAGTTCTGGAAGGGAGAGCAATCTACCCAAAACAGCTTCTATTTAACAGAAATCAAATAGTCACCATTTAAGTGCTTGAACTTCAGTGTTAAAAGGGAGAAACCCAATTGAAACCAAAACAACCATGGTCCAAAGAGCAAGACTTCAGCATAGAAATGAAGCACATACCTTGTTTAGTGTACTTGTTTTCTTCCTTCAGTTATACATTAGTAACTTTCTCTTACAGTATGAGCAATTTATACACATACACACAGAGCACTCAACTGTTGTGTCCTCCCACCCCATCCTAAATCCCAGAAAACATAGAGATCATTTAAAGGTAAGTTTAGCAGGAAAGCATAATTTTTTTAGTATCTGACTGTGCTAGAAAATACAAACATATATATCCCTCAATCCTTACTATATCCACAGATAAAAGAATCCACAAGAAGATAAAAAATCTGAAGTGGATCAGCACAGTAACCATCCACAGAGGCTTACCAACACTTGGGCGAGGAACTTTTGAGGAATATTGAAGTATTTAAAATGTTAGCTCAATTTTCTGGTTACTGTGTAGGTAAAGAGGAATCTTTACCCAAAAGGCAATCATTAACAGGGACAAGTATGGGAGTTAAATATCACCGTATTTTGGAAAAAACACAACAAAACAAAACCCCCGCCAAGGGTTTCTGTAATAAATAAACCACTACATTATATTATGTAAAGACTTAAAAACAATATGCATCCATTCAAACAGTATTTATTTAATTACACCGTAATGCAAATAAGTAAGGTCCATATAAATTTCATTTTGTTGTATGTACAACCTATGGCATTAGCAAGCTGATTGAGCCAGCTGGTCTAAGTGTCGGCCTCATCCTCTGGAATGTACGCATCTTCTGACACTCTGTCCATCGGCTGCGTCTACAACAGGACCACCACAGCCTTCAGCCCCAAAGTAGACTGAAAGGGGAGGGGGGAGGAAATCAAAGTCAGATTTGCAGCAGGTACTTGTCTTTAGATCTATATTTGTAAAACACGAGCCTGGAGGAACAGCCCTACAAATGTACAGAATAAACACTAGCCCCCAAAATCCTGAAATAATGCCACCTTTAAAGTGGTATTTAAGGCTACAGAGCACCAACATGTTATCACAAAAATGAGCATCTGTAAGCCTCAGATTAGACAAAACATCTGTTCATCGTATCTATGCATATATATTCTGGTACAAAACACATCTTTTACACTGTAGAGATGCACACCAAAAAAAGAAGTCTCAAACCACCAGTGAAGCTAAACATAGAAACACTGTCAGCAAGCAAACAACTGCAGTAACTTAGTTATTAAGACAGCAATAGATTCCACTGAAATTGTAATATGATATTACTACTTTTTTTCCCATATTTTCTACTCTTTCTACCGAATAATTGAATTTTAAAAATTGGATTTCTATACACTGTAACTATGTAAATCAAGAAGAGTTAATCTATGACTTTGCAAACAATACAGTCCATCAATTATTTGTTTTAGGAATTCCTGGTCCCGCACAGTAATCAAAGGCATTTCTTGAAAAACAGGAGAACCACCCTTTCTCCAAAACTTTAATTAGTTAGACCTAAGGAAGCCCTTCAATAAAAATTAAGTGTCACTAGAATGTAAGCACTACTAATGCCATAACATTGCAGCATAACAAAGAGTCCCACAAGAAAGAGGCAACACGAGCCAAATGCACTTTGCTTCATGACAGTGACTAATACTGAAGGATACAGCCCTTTATTTCATGCACCTGCTATTATGCAGTGTTATTCCCTCATTTGCCAAGGCAGAAGGAGATTGGATTTTGGTTTCAATTTGTGCTAGAAATTGGAGAAGTTATTGTTCAGTGCAGAAACTTGCACAAACTAGCTCTACAACAGATTAGAAGGGCAGCCGTCATGGAAAAGACACAGGAAGTTCCATATCTTAAAAACCATGCAAGATTAAGAGAAAGGTCTTCCCAAGAACTAGAACTTTGCTGACTTGTCATGTGAATTTCCAAAGAAACAAGAACCACAACAATTAAAAACACGGGATGGAAGCATCATTCACAACTGTTGCTGGCCAGAAATAATACCCAATCCAGTAACTATCTGCACTGGGTTTGTGCATACATTTGGAACCAATACATACCTCCAGATAGTTGGCTCAGGCATTCCAGGATCTGCACCTCTTTTAAAACCTGAAGTGAAACATACATTATATACATATATAAAAATAAACAAGTATGTACAGATTCCTACATAGTTAAATCTCTATGAAGTTATTCCAGCCCATTAAACAGCAATAAAAAAGAAAGCTACTGAACATAGAATTGTGATTCATGAAGCTGTGCACTAGCCTGAATAAAAACTGCACATTCTTACAAGGGTTAGAAAGCAAAAAAAAAAAAAAAAATACCAGTGTACACTTTTCTTGCTTTAAAAAGTCTTACCTGCATCCTTACCCGACCTAAAATTCAGGATCAACTAACTGTGTGAGACAAAGGAAGTCATCTATGCCAGAGATCAAGACATAAATACTTTTACACACATAAACCTACAGATGTTAAATGCTGTCCAGAAAGCAACCTAGCAGGGCTCTACCAACAAAGACACCTAAAACTGGTATAGAGTAAGCACCTTGAGGCCTAACAGGCAATTCTCCAATGACATCTGACACACACCTTAAAAGCAGTATTTCAGTAACAGTTCACTCAATTTAGCATGACAGAATGCTAAATGTTAAATCAATTTAATCTCAAATCTATTCTGATTGGCACTTTTTGGAGAAAGTTACATACTACTAAAGCTTGCAAACCAACAAGCTGTTTTCTAGTACCCAGGAAAATGAAATGAAAGTTAACTACAAAGAGTTCATCCCCAGCCCCCAGTGACTCAAATATACCAAGTGACTTAAGTATATGTATACTAGGGAAGCAGCTGAAGGTTTAGTATATCAAGTGTCTTTGCTCTCTGGACTGTAAAACAGAAGTCTTGAAACAGAATAATGCAATTCAAGCACTGTTCAATACTGCACTGGCTATCTAGAAGTGAACGTTTCATGAAAAATATATTATTTCCCTCGTTTACAGAAAATAAATAATTAATGTCATGTTGCCTGAAACACAGGCCACAAAGGTTGATGGAAAAACTTCCGTTAACTTCACAGGCACTGGAAAAGCTCTTTGAAGATAACCTTGAATGATTTGGGACTATTAGACATCCTGACCCAAGTTCTTTGGCTGGCATACTGTCCAGCAGCACAGCTTAAAAATTCATGAATTGCAGCCACACTGTGTGTATGAATGTTTCTGCCTCCTTCCCTCACCCCCAGTATTTTTAAATAAGCAAACCAGGTTTAACAAAACTGCATTGGTCTAATTTACTGACTTCAAACCAGGGCAGCCACTTTAAAGAAAGTTTAAAAAAAATACAACAAAACCCGACCAATGACCTATAACGGCACATTCTCATACTGGGCTCCTCGTACATGCCCTGAGCTAGAAAGCCTTACAGAGAAAGGTACAAGCTCAAATTTGCTGACCATTTCCTTGCCTATTTTTAGTTCAGCATGTATTTGATACACACGGGGTCACACCTTCCCTCCCAGATTCAAAAGTAATCCTATTAGAGAAGAGTTCTTCCAATCCTGCAGACTTTGGGTACATGCCACCTCCAAATGTCTATGGCAATCAAGGTGGCATCTGCTCTTCTCATCTGCTTATACTTTCATTACTGCAGATAAATTTAAAAGCAGGCAATGTAGATGTGGTACAGCACACTTATTTTCTGGAGATATGAACCTAAACTACTACAACTTAAATTTCTCACTACTACATAACAAAAAATATACTAGGCACGCTCATGCTAGTGCAACTGTAAATACAGTAAGGTGGCTTTATACAATTTGAAGTAACTTATTAAATGTCACCAATGTAACTTATTAGTGTCACTAATGTGACACTCTGATGTCACTAAGAAGAAAGACCATCTTTCTGACATCCACAAACACTGTCAGGGAAGTAAAACCTAAACAAAACTTCAACAACAAATTAGGTCACAAAATACTGTTGAAATTCCCACCCAAAACTTATTAATTTAAAAGAATTTATAAACTAAAAATGGAAATGCAATGGAAAAGCAGACCTAATAACGCTAATTTTTTCCATAGTTTTTGAAGCGACTTCTTTTGCTTGCAGTTGTTGTTAAAGCACTTCTGTAACAGCTGAAGAGACCAAGGTTTTCCTGGTTGTTATCTATAAACAATCAAAGCCCTTCAAACCAGGCACTGCACTCCCTTCAATTAATCAAAACAACCTCTCAGATTTGACTGGAAACATCAAGCTCCCAGCCCTCCTTCATGTTTGCATTCACTGCAAAGATGCCTGTTTGGTTTAGGCGCTTTTCCCAAAAGGCCTAACAGTTTGGGCAGAAAGCAAGCCAAATTAATTGCAGGGATCAGCCTTCCTGGGCCCCCTCTGTTATAACAGAAGTGAATAAAAGTGTCCAGCCTCTCTTAAACAAGGACAGCTGATGGCATACAGCTCTAACTCAGCAGGAGAAATACTGTGTGGTAGTGATGCCTGGCCAGCCTGACAACAGGAGCAAGCAAAATATATCCTGGGCACCAGGCACAACAGCAAGGCATCCCCTTAACATTCCTCTGCAGCTTGGAAACAGGAGCCACACCATTTTTGGTGGGAGAGAGACTGTAACCTGTATGCCTGTTGCTGGAAATTTAATCTCAGCTGGAGGCTGGCAATGTCCCCAGTGCCATGAAGCACAGCACCCAGCGTTCTGCTCACCAGACTCCCAGCAGCACAAAGCACAGCCCTGACCATTATTGCAGGCAGTCACTGACACAGGGTTAAATCACAGCCCCATTTGCTGTTCGGCTGCTTCAGTGCTCTGCCCACTCCCCAGAGGGGCCCTCACACAGGATTAGCCTCCAGGGAGAAAAAGGGGCAAAAACCTCTTTATTACAGGACCACAGGATTGTCAGGGTTGGAAGGGACCTCTAGAGATCCCCTAGTCCACCCCCTGACAAGGCAGGGTCACCTGGAGCAAGTGACACAGGAATGGGTCCAGCTGGGCTTTGAATGCCTTCACACAGGGAGACTCCACGACCTCCCTGTGCAGCCTGTTCCAGGGCTTTGCCACCCTCAATGTGACAAATTCCTTCCTCATGTTGAGGTGAAACTTCTTGTGTTATAGTTTATGGCCATTACTCCCCATCCTGTACCTGGGCACCACTAAAGAGTCTGGCTCCAATCTCTAAGCACTTCCCTATAAGATATTTGTATGATTTAATGAGATCCCCTCCCAGTCTTCTCTTCTCTGGACTAAACTGGCCCAACACCCGCAATCTCTGCTCATAAGAGAGATGCTTCAGTCCCTTAATTATCTTCGTGGCCTTATGCTGAACCTCCTCCAGCAGCTCCTCGTCCTTCCTGTACTGAGGAGCCCAGAACTCGACACAGCACTCCTCATGTGGCCTCGCTAGGGCCGAGTAGAGTGGGAAGATCACATACTTCTTCTTTACAAAAAATAAGGGGGGGGAACAAACAAACCATATAAACACACAAATAAAAAACCCAACTGTAACAAAAAGCCACCCCGTCTCAGTTCTGCCAAGGGCAACCCCGCCCTCCCCTCCGCACATGCGCGGCCATGGCCGCGGGCGGCGGGGGCAGCGTGGCGGGGCGGCCCTGGGCC
>NW_005054333.1:5211385-5218469 GCF_000277835.1 Geospiza fortis | reverse complement strand
TCCCGGCCCCCTTCCAGCGCCGCAGGCTGAGGGATCGGCAGCGGGGTTGGGACGGGCCCAGTGGGGCTGGCGGCTGTGAGGGGGCGCGGGGGCTGCGAGCGCTGTGGGTTTCCCTGCCCGCCTTGGCTCCTGAAATGCAGCAGTCTTGTGCTTGTTCTTCCCCGGAGCTCTCGAGGTGTTGCTCACACGCCGCCTCTGCAGGGTAGGAAGTGCCTTTGGTAAGTGAAGGGTAGAGATGGAGTGATAAGGAAAAGTGTTCCTGGAGGAAACTGGAAATGCGTCTCCATGACGCTGTGTCAAGGAAGGTTTAGGCTTGATATTAATAGGAAAATAATATGAAAAAGATTATTCACCCCGGGGGTCGTTGGGCACTGGAACAGGTTCCCCAGGGAAGTGGTCGTAGCACCAACCTGACAGAGCTCAAGAAGTGTTTGGACGGTGCTCTCAGGCACATGGTGTGACTCTTGGCATGTGCTGTGCAGGGCCAGGAGATGGACTTCGATGGTCCTTGTGGGTCCCTTCCAGGTCAAAATACCAGGCTGTGTGATGTATCCAGACCATGGAAACAAGGAGTTCAAGGAGTGAAAACTTGACTAGGAATACGAGGAGAGACCTGATACCTAAAAACTGGCAGTACAGCACTTGGAGCTTGTTGTCCTTAAAAACCTCAGAGCTCAGATAAGCACTAAAGCATTTTGTTTTTTAACTAATAAATGAGTGGCCTCTTTCCTTGCCGTGCCCTAACCACCAAGCTACTCTTTGTTTGACACAACTTACATGACATCTTGCTGTGTCGTGTCTATGCCATTGATTCAATCGTTCATGTTTTTGCCATGTTTTCATTCTTTCTCAGGTAGCCTCCTGCTTTTTGCTGTAATGCCAGATCCAAGCCAGATGCAGGTTTTCAGATTCTGCTGTTACTAATGCAGCTGCAGCAGTTAACACCATCAGGCTGTATCATGTCTGCTACCTATAGCAAAGTTTTGCATGTTATATATTGGTTTGCCTACAGCAGTTACTTGAACTTCTGTAGCCATTTTGTCACGTTAAGAATAACAGCAAGTCAGTGCTTTTTAGAGACAAGAAGGAATCCAGGGGTATAATAAATCTTACTTATTCAGCTATACCATTTACTCTTCCAGTGTACAAATGCCTGTCCAGTGTATGAATCCCTGTTCTGCCATTTCAAGATGATAAAAATGGGAGCTTTTAGCTCACTACTTGCTCTCCAGGTACAGGGCAGGTAGCAAACTGCAGGCAACATGAGGGGTTCTGGTAGCCCATGGCCTGCTTTTGCCATGGTCTGTGAATGATGAAAGTGTGGGGGATGGAGGAATATTTTGGTGGGGTCATGGCACAAACATGCAGTCATGCTACAGAATGCACAGCCTTTCCTGTTGTACACCAGTCCCAGTGCCCTGTGCGTCCATACACATTAAACATGGGATACACCAGCATTTCTAGTGATAGGACTGACACACATTCAATGATATCTGACAAAAAAAGTAGAGGCATAGAGTTTGTGTCTCCTTTATAAACTGAATAGCTTATCCCTATGGGAAGTTTAGGCACCAGTGCTGTCTATGTATTCATGAACATCAATATGAAGTTAACAGGACTACGAGCCTACGCCTTTCCCAAAAGAACATGCCTTTGGTGGGGAAATTCTAGGAATTCTAACTGAAAATTGAGAGAACAAGTCTTTCTATCCACAGGTTTGTGTTGGATTTCAGTATTTTTGGTATATCACTCGTCAAACTTTCCAAATTAGTATGCATAAGTAGAATTGTACAAACATTCAAAATTACAAATTTACTCTTCTTATGAGCCAGTGTAGTGCAAGAGGCATATTCATGAATCAGTAATGGCTTGTCACACTCAAAAGAGATCTCAAACCATTGAACGTGGTTTTTTGACTTGCAGGAACCTATTTTTCAGCAGTTTGTATTAAATTGGTTTTCCTTTGTAGATGAGGCCAAGATCTGTTTTCACACTGTGGTTACTGTTACAGCTTGTTCTTTCTAAACATACAAAACCAACTGTTCATTACAGCACACAGCTCGTTAATAATCTCTTACAAAATATGGCAATAAAATATGACCCACTGCGGTGGAATAAAATTCAAAAGATATTTTTCCTTCCTGTAAATTTAGTGCAAGTGGGATTCAGAAGGTCGAATGTACAGATCACCTGATAGGAGGGGTTGAACAGTTGCTCAGTCTCCCTTGAGGATTGATTTGACAGTATCATATATGACACAGTCCATATAATGTTATTGTGGGTGCTCTTGAGAAAGGACACTCACCAAAGAGTGCCACATGTACCTCATCTTCTCTTCCCTTCACATATTGAGTCAAGGAGTAATTTTCAGAGCACAGAAACATGTTGGCCTTCATTTCTCATGTCTGCCAGTTTGACTGTTTGACCAAAAGCTTGCAGGTTATTTCATTAATTTAACTACAGAAGCCAGGAAATTAATAGCAAGAAAGTTAGTATTACTTTGCCAGTTTTCTCATGAACAAAATCAGTGCTAGAAGAGCCCAAAAGGTGTATGTTGGTATGCAGATAAACCAGTGTTGATTCTATAGTGACTGCTCGAGATCTACATAGTCTTACATACTGAAGCTGTGAAAGATGTCTGTAAACTGAGAATTGTGACTGGAGAAGAGCACTTACTTCATCATAACACACATCCATAGTCTCCAACTGTCCAGCAGATCATATTTGCACTAAAAGACCTCAACTAGCCAACTAACAAGCTCACAAAACCTCCACAACAAAACAAAAACCAATGAATGGTTGTGCTGACCCCAGAAGTTTTCCATGAGGATGTTAGAGGGTCTAAGAGCTCAGCAGTCCTTCAGTGGTCTGCTGACTCAGACAAAGGGGGAAGGAGAGCAGCAGTCATCAAGAACAGCAGTCCCTGCAAGTTCGTGGGACAGCACTAGTCACATAAATATTGGCAATTAGCCTGTAAAAGCAAATGTGCCTGTGATGGGGCATGAAACAATGAGCTGTTTTGAAGGGAGAAAACCTAATACACAAAGAAATGTGTATTGTAAGATGGAGGTGACTCTGCCTGGAGAAGATGGAAGTAGGATTTTATGGGTGTGCTGTGAGTATTTGTGTTTGTAAGTTATTGTGGTAACAGTTCTATGAAGGATTTTGATTTTATTTGATTTTTTTTTTCTTGTGGCTGATAATGAAGACAAAACTGCTTGGAATGCTGTATCCATTAACTAAGGAGAACAAGAGCCCCAATTGCTGGAGTGACAAAAGAAAATTAGTGATACCATAGATGTTCAAAGTCTTTTGTTGCAAAAAAAAAAAATCTCTTTGAATTTCTTTTGCCTTGTAGCTCCATGTGATCAGCAATAACAACAAAATCAGAAACAAAATTGCAGAGGTTTCAACTGGGACAACAAGAACGTGAATCCCTACTGTTTTATTGACTCAATTAGCAGTAATTCCACAAGTGTTTTCACAGCAAATAAATATCACTAGTACTCATGGTAAAATGGCCAAATATTTCCATTTTTACTCGGTAAATGAGGGAATTGAGATTCTTACAGACATGGCTGAATTGCTGAAGTGTCAGATTCAGGAAATAATGTCACTTGATCAGATGGCTTTAACTTGTCTTTTTGAGTGCAAAGGGTACCTTTCAGGTTAAAGAATTCCAGACCTCTAAAAGCTTTATCTCAGCGAACCACAAAGAAAAGCCATGCAACGGTACATGTAACTCAGATGCTGAGGAAGGAGACAAAGTGCAGTGATACATTGGAGTCTGTGAAAAATCACTGTAAACTTTGTCGGAAATCCCTGCAGGCCTCCATTGTGCACTTAGCAATCTCACTTTTGAGATTTCCCAAATTTACTGACAAAAAGCTGCGTTAAATTCATCTACTTGGGAACAAAGTTTGAGTTTGATCCTATTTAGGAGGAACTTAGATTTCAAAGACACAATGGTGGATGTTTCTTCAGGATTATACCATAAATCAGTATAAATAGCACAAGAACATAAGGAAGAGCTCTTCAACAGGTTTCCACTTAAGGCTGAATCTTCATGATGTCAGTAAAAACAGTAGTATATTATGACTAGACATTCTATTTCACTTCATTGTTACGACTAAACTTCCTATTTTTATTGTATCCTAATAATGATGTTCCTTCTATTCCATTTTAGTATTCCTATTCATTTAGTCTAATAAATCCCTGCTTCTCTGCAGTACCACTGATCTGGGAAATGTTCCTTTTCATTTCATGAAGACAAGAAAGGACAGAGACAAAGGGAAATGGAAAGTACTATGGTCAAAAGAGCAAAGACTTAGGCAGTCCAATTAGGTCATGTGCAAAGTAACCAGAATTCTAAAATGTCTTCTGAATGTTATTGAGACCTAGATTAGTTTGGGGTGAGTATATTTGGGTTCTTACATTTGGCATAATTTCCAAACATGCTTGGAATGCAGAGCTGTAATGCATATAAAAAATTTCTGTCCCAATTAGAATCATCTTCATATGAATTTCTGTATGATGCTTGTTGGATATATGTGGTCACTGCCTGACACGGGATATTTCCAGGAAAAGTCACTGGATATTGCCAGTCACTGTGTGGGTTTCAGCTGAGGTAATTTTCTTCATGGTGGCTGGTACGGGGCTGTATTTTCTACTTGTGCTGAAAACAGGATTGATAATATAGAGAAGTTTTGTTACTGCTGAGCGGGGCTTACACAGAGCCAAGGCCTTTTCTGCCTTTTGTACTGCCATGCTGGTGAGGCTGGGGCTGCATGGGAGGCTGGGGGGAGACACAGCCAGGACAGGTGACCCCAACAGACCAAAGGGATATTCCAGACCATGGGACATCCTGCTCTGTATATAAAGTGGGGGGAAGAAGGAGGAAGGAGAGCCATTTGGGGTGATGGTGTTTATCTTCCCAAGTAACTGTTAGATGTGATGGGGCCCTGCTCTTCTGGGGATGGCTGAACACCTGCCTGCCCATGGGCAGCAATGAATTAGTTCCTTGTTTTGCTTTGCTTGTGCGCACAGCTTTTGCTTTCCCTGTTAAATTGTCTTTATCTCAACCCGTGAGCTTTCTGGCTTTCACCTTTCTGATTTTCTCTCTGCTCCCAGTGTTTGTGAGGCATAGCGAGCAGGTGGCTATGTGGGGCTTGGCTGCTGGCTGAAAATTGCTGAAAATTAGCAGAATGATCAGAGTGGCAGGAACAAACAGCAAAGTGTAGTAATTTTGTATATTTAATACAGTAATTGTACAATTTATTAACTTAAAAACAAACCAAAACTGAGTGGTGACATGAAGTTACAATCTCATTGTTTTTCATTACAGCTCCTGAGGCCAGGGAAGGAGAAACAGCAGTCTGAGGTGAGACAGCATTGAAAGAAGCACATCAAAAGCTTTTAGAGACCTCTGAGAAGAACTGTTGATGTGTTTAAAAATTGAATATTACCTGCTTCACAACTGTAGTGTTGTTTGAAGCGTGACTTTCCCATTCTGCACATCTTTGCTTAATAGTGAAAATTAAATGTTACACTTAGACATGCTGCTACCTTTTGCCATATATATTTTTCTAAAAGTGCAACAATTCTTCAATGCATGTTTTTATAATTGCAGTATTTGGCCAAGGATGAAAACAATAATCTGATTCCTTATATACATTCGGTGATACGCAAAAATATGATGGATAAAAGGATTTTCTGAGGCCAAAACTAATACCCATATTTGTTCATTCATTGTTTTTTAATTAAGCTCTTTTTTAAGCAGCTGAGCAGCAAAGGTTTTGGTAACTCTAGGAGGATTTTCCTCTAAAGATATTTTATTAATGTAAACCTTTTCTTTGTAGACAGATCTCAAATAGATTTTTGTTGCTTAAGAATATGTTGTTTTAACAGCACATATATATAAAGATTTTAAAGGACTTAAAATATGCTTATTTTAGGCAAATTTTTACTATGATTTAAACAAGGTGAGGAAAACAAATAATATATTCTGATTTTCCAAAGTCTTTGACTCCATACTTGCCTTTATACCAATTCCAACCTTAGTAAATTGTAAAGTGGTGGAACAACCATGAAACTGATAACATAAGTCTTTGCAAAGAAAAATGAAATATTTCTCTCTGATACAGGACATAAAATTGCAGTATTTGAAAAACAATAATTCTAACTATAAGTCATATTCTGCTTTCTCTCTTCAATGAGTGTTAATAGTCTTTCTTAGCATCCAACTACAAAAAAAGTGCTGCTGAAACAACTTTTTATGACAGTGAAATATTTGAAAATGTAACTGATTGATGCACAGCACTCACTTCACTGATTTACGATAGAGCTTTCATATGCACACTCAGATTTTGCAAGCTAAAGGTATACAACAAGCTACTAATTAACTCTGGTTATAAGCTAAGAGAAAACATGTAGTAAAGCAAAAAGAAGAACTCTGAGTTGAAATATGCCAGGTAGACCTGAAACAGGTTGGTGTGGGTTTTTTTGCCAGTTTGTTGTGGGTTTTGTCTTAAGTCTCAGTGAAACAAATGACCTGTAATTTCAGTTACTGTATATATTGTTAAGTATAATTTTTTGTTGTAACTTCCAAAACAAGAAGGGTGTTTGTTGAAACTAAATTTTTTTTAAGTATAAATTAAAGTTTAATTCAGTACAGCTTTAATTTCAATAGAATTAAAAGTGTAGCACAATATAGGTTTTAGTGCTGTCATTATTATAGTTTTAACAACTTGTAATGCAAATTACAGAGTCCAAATCATAAAAGGAAAAGTAAAAATATGTGTATTTTCAGATCTTGAGTAAGACTGCCCTGTCAACAAAGGAAATGTGTCATGTACATGAACAAATGGAATAATTTGTAATAAATCTAAAAGTTGATTATTTAAACTGAACATAGGTATTAATTTATCTTCATTGTTCACTTTGGGTGAATTGACTTCAGAAACTTAAGGACAAACCTATTGTCATGCTCCTAATTCAGCAGGGCCTAACCATGACCAACAAAGTGAGGAGCAGTTCACACATCCCCTGGCAGAGTCCCATCAGCATGTGCTGCATGAGCTTCCTG
>NW_005054333.1:5194583-5211183 GCF_000277835.1 Geospiza fortis | reverse complement strand
CCTGCTGAAGGTGTCCCACAGCAAGAGCTGCCTTTCAGAATTTGGAAATTCAACCAGTAAGGACAAAAGTATCAATGTTTATGTCCGTCTTTAGTTTTTGCATTTCAGTAGTTCAGATTTCACTGCAAATTCTTTGAGATCTTCAGCACATGGAAGGTTAGAATCAGTAATTCAGTATCATAATGAAGAGTAATTAAGGCCTTTCCTAGATACCAGAAGGCATTCAAGGAAAGCTCCTTTCTTTCTTTCCAAGTCTCATCTGGTGCTATCATGATTAAATGAAGCGCAGCTCATGGTTAATGAAGTTTTTACTATTCTACTAAAATAAAATTTAATGTCTTAAAATACTTCCCTTTTGCCTTTCATACACAATTTCTGTCCATACTTTGTCTATTTTAGTGGAGTCATATGCCATATTTAGCCAAGACAAATGTTTTTAGAGTTTACTAATTTCAAAACATTGTCAAGTAGACACGCTAGTGTGTCTTCTCTATATACTGTCAGCCTGATTCATGTGCCTGTAAGTTCATCTATGACTCTTTCCACTGTTGCACAGAAAACAAATGACCTTTCAGGGAAATACCTATCACTATTTCAATCACTGCTGCTGCTTTTCAGTTAGGATTATTAAAAATCTCAAACTTACTCTCCTAGAAGTGCAGGACAGCTGCATTTCAGTCATTTTAGATGCTGGAGTCCAGTTTAAGAGGGTGATGTGTAGCAGTAGGCACTACAGTGATTAATGAGATTTCAGTGGCTTTTCCATAGCTTCCTGCCTAGAGCAAAACAAAAAAAAAAAAAAAGAAAATGAACAAACAAACAAAAAAGGCAACCCCAAACCCATAACAGCAGATTAGTTGTGTGCCTTTCACTGCTTCTTGTAAAATGGTAATGGACTCCTAAAGGTTTCATTTTTGAATGAGAACCATTTCAGCAAGAATTTTAGCAGATGCAGAGGACATTCAAGGAACTTGTGAAAATTCCTTATGTTCCACTTTATAAAGTCTATTAGGCACATTTGGCACAAGCTGTGAATCTGACACTGATTTACAAGCATTTAAACAGTCCAAATAAAATGTCATTTCTGTAATACTTTCATATTTTCCTTTTTTTTTCAAGTATATATAAAGTACACATCTGAATAAACAATATTGTACTCCTTTATTTTAGATGTAGGTAACAGTCACAAGAGATTAAATGCTGTTATGTGTAATGAAGCATGAAGATGACAAGATATATGAACCAGCTTTTCAGCTCGATCACATCATCCAGCACATAATTATACAGATTTTGTATTTCAGACACCGATGTCACCTTGGGGTTGAAATCATTCTAGATGAATCTGTGTGAGTAAGTATAAATAAGATAGTTCCCCACACTCCAATTACTTTCCTACTTTAAAAATAGAAACGAAAATGAGTCGTCCTGAGTTTAGAGATGAGTTATTTGTGTGTGGTATTTGTGATGGAAAATTCTTTCTAAAATAAACACAGTAATAAATGATCTTTTTTCCTCTCATATTTTAGGGGGACAGCCTGCTTCTAGTGACAGAGTACTAGACTAGATTTATCCTAGTCTCTTTTAGTACTTGACTAATACATACAGCACTATCTATTAGAGTCATTAATTGTATCAAGCAAAATATTTTTCTGTAGTTTTTCTATTAAATTTCTTTAAAGCCACATGCAGAATGGTACCTCCCATGTTGTACTTTAGTTCCAGCAACTCTAATATGGATGATACACTGATGGGCTTTTTAAATCCTGAAAAACATTAATGTGGCAGGGAGCCTAGATGAGACTTTAAAAATACTACAAATCATTTAACTACTATTACAAAATTTTTATAAATACTGAATAAAGGTGTAAATTAATAAATGTATCAGCCTCTATTAATTTAGTTCCTTCTCTTCATTACAGAAAGATACTATTGATCCAAAATTTATTAGCAGTGTTCTGCTAGAGCCAGAGGAGGGCAGACTTGAATTGGAAACTCGTTTTGCTACTGCAGTTACTTGAAGTTAAAATAACAGATATATTGTGTCTTGAACTCAAAGTCTCATCACTTCTCTACTATTCTAATTACACTTGTGCTGGATAAAAGCCTCTTTGCAGTTGCTGTTTGACAAAACGAGTGTTTTGCAAATGTTTAAATAAAGATGCTAATATGAAAGTGAATAAGTCAGTGTGTTAGCAGCTGTGTGTTACTCATGAGGGATAATCCACACTGCTTAATCCTTAACCATGTATATCTTGAAATGTTTGTTAAAAGCTAGTGAATATAATTATCCCCATTTTACAGATGAAGAAACTGAGGAATAGAGTGGTAACCTTGCAGATTACCCATCTGGGTGACCTACAGAAACAAGAATAAAGTCCAGCTTTTTGAGATCTAATCCAGTGCTTTGCAACATAAACTATTTTAACTCTTGCAAACATTATGGAAATTATTGCTAGCAGCCCAAATTGTGGATCTTACACTGAGGAGCTTACACTGATGAAATAGCAGGCAACCTGACAGTCAGGTTCTTAAGAAGAATATTCTTCCCAAGGAGATGGGTGGCAGTCAGATCAAAGGCCTGAAGATCCACTTTAAAGCAGCATTTTATTATTAAAACAAGTACTTTGCATTTTTAGGCATATTTGTTATTCATTAAATTAGGTTGTAGTCTTTCCAAAAACCTTTATGATAGCCTGTGTCTGACTCTTGTTATGTATAATGTGTTATGGCTTCACACATTTTTAAGTGCTGTGTGAATATATTATAAAAGAGGCCACTTTAGTCTTCTTGGTCGTTTCTCCTTGTACCTTGTGCAATTGTACCTCACAAAGAGTTATCACCTCCAAATTGTCATGACTTTTCATAATTCACAGAGGTCTCAATATGAAACTATCTCAAAAGGGAAAAGATCCATTTACCCTTCTGCAGAACATAAACCCTCCTCGAAATAACCACTAATTGAAGGCATTTGTACACAGGCTCATTTTATAGTAAACCACTGGATGCCTCAGCTCAAGAAGCAGCAAGAAAGATAACGATTCAATTAATGAAAACTGCTGCTTTGAGAAATGTGGTTTCCAGTCTCAAAGTTATTTTATTCATCCCTAATTACACATTGCTGAAAACTGTTAACCATTATTAGGGGCAGATAAGTCTGAGGTTTGGGGGTATGGCTGGTTTTGCCTGCTGTAAGCTTCACGGGTTTACGCCTCTACCTCCATAATGATCTTTTCTTTCACTAATCCTAGTTGGCGTATTTTTTTTTTGTACCCAACTTTCCCTTTTATTTGTAAAATATGTGTGAAATGTTCAAAACATTAGTGATTTAAGAGCAGTTAAGATATTACTGCCTCAGAAACACATCGTTGTTACGTACAGTTGTGTTTGTTGTGCTGAGCAGGCCCAGCTGAATTACAGATAAGGCAAAATAACTGTATTAGATCAGATTGGCCAAAAGCTTGTCCCTGTATTTCTTTACATGGAAAAAAATGAAGGATAGATATATGTACTGTCTGAATAGAGAACATGATGATGTTGTGCACCTATGCCAAAATTAATCCAATAGTATCTTATGGGAAAAATAAACTTAGTTTTGGATTTAAAAAATTTGAATATGTCACGTATAAAATACATATTTGATCAAGATCAGTTCCTCTGGTAATGTTCCTTCAGAGGGGAGGGTTTTAATGACAGGGAAATTACAGAAAAAGATACTTCTACATCTATGGAAGTTAAAACCTGCTGCTGTCAAGTGGCCAGGACCCTTAAATGTGTGTTGAAGTGTCATATTCTTAGTAAATCAGAAATGTTTATACTTGCTGTCTCGAGTAGTAGAAAGAACACCAGCAACTGCTTCCGTGTTTAGAATTCTGTGGAGTCTGCTACTTGTGAGCAGACTCCACTTAAATAAAGTCTCTGGAATTACTAATTGCTAACCTCATTCTTGACATACTCAGCCTCCAACAGCCTGCTACAACTTCTGTTACACTTTCTGGGATTCTATCTATAGCAATTGCTTTCTCTCCCCAGTTGGCTCCAAGCCAGAAATATATCCATTTGCACAAATGCTTCTTAACCTTGTTCATACTGGGGAGGGAAGGGGGGCAGTCATAGTTTTTCTTTCTGCTTGTCTGGTTGGTGGATACTTTTATAGTAAATTCAGTACTTGCCATGTTCACTGTGTAATGGACAAGTGGTTACAATGCCTTTTCTAAGCTACTTTTTGTTTCACTTTAAGTGCACTGAATAAAACAATTTCTCCATGGTCATTTCATGGGCATCTTACTGTAACCTGGGAGTCTTAAGCAAGCACATTTAATCAATTTCTGATAAGGCTGTGTTCTTCCTTCTCAGTAGGGCATTCTCAGTTGACATAGAAAGCCTTCAAGATTTGCAGAGTAACCAGCACTTCTGAAGGCTGAAGAAAACACTAAGGCACAAACATTTCTCACCAGCTACCTGGCAAGTTCCAGTGTCCCTGTCATGAAGAAATTGGTTTATAACTGATAGGGAAGATTGTACTTACCACAGGAATGCTACTGGTACCCAAACTAGCTTGTCTTCATTCTGAAAGACCTGCAGCTCACACACATGCATGTACAGCATCCCCCCAGCTCTGGGGTTCTCAGTGCAGGAAGGACATGGATCTGTTGGATTGGCCACCAAGATTATTAGAGGGATAGAACACATCTCCTCCAAGGAAAGATTGAGAGAATTGGGATTGTTCAGCCTAGAGAAGAGAAGGCTTCAGGGTGGCCTAATTGTGGCCTTTCAGCTCCTGAAGGGAACCTACAGGACAGATGGAGATGGCATGTAGTGACAGGACAAGAGGGAATGGATTCAAACTGACAGAGTAGGCTCACATTAGATATTAAGAAAAAATTCTTTGCTGTGAGGGTGGTGAGGCACTGGAACAGTTTGCTCAGATAAGTTGTGGATGCCCCATCCCTGGAAGTGTTTAAGACCAAGTTGGGTGGGGTTCTGAGCAACCTGGTCTAGTGAAAGGTATCTCTGCCCATGGCAGAGGGGTTGGAACAAAATGATCTTTAAGGTCCCTTCCTAGCCAGGCAATTCTATGATTCTATGTACATGTGTATAAACACCTCTGCATTATATCTATATAAATGTATGCAGAACTGCAGGTTTATCAGAATTAATTGAAAATGAGGCAGCTTGGATATCAATACCAGCACCATTTCTGAGGATATATGTATAGACACATATAGAAGTCCTCAGTGTTTCAGCTACCTAGAACTACCTATGCAAATATTTGACATTGGAAAATTAGGAGCACTTTGATTGGAGTAATTAGGTTGATGCCTAGGAGTTCTATGGTACAGGCAGGAACAGATGGTCCTGATTTTTCTGACTGAAATTTTCACAACAAATTTTTTTTAAAAAATGTTTTCATGCATTTCTGTACAGTCGTGATGAATGCTGTATCAGAGTCCAGTCCAAGCTCTGAAAAAGACAAAAAGGATGTGGTTACAAAAATAGTCACAGACCATGGGTCTATGTTTGCATGCTAGACCATGAACAAGGATTCTGCATTAAGATTGTACATAAGACGATGTGTAGCATCTCCCACTGCATTCTTCTGTGGCATCTTAACCACATTTCACTTCCATTTTTATTAGATCTCAATGTTAGAAAAAAAAAAAAAAGCAGGTTCTAGCTTGTGCAAAATTTGATTTATTTCCAGCTCTAATAAGTCCAGCCTTGCAACTGCCAGTCCTCTCAGGTATCCAAATACTTGTTCCTAGAAAACATTTCTCTGCATTAGAGCTCATAGGGTAAACTGCTGGATCAGTAAAGTTCTGTTCTCTCCAAGGTACTGCATCATGCGTTTGCAATTTTGTTCTCCCCTTAATGCAGCTGGAGTTTCAGACTATCCCATTTAACTGCATCTGTGTTGCAAATCACTGACATCAGAAACACATTTTAGCCCCAGTGTCACAAATAACGGAGTTTGAGAAAAAAGAATAAGGTTACTAAAAGAACAGGTTTTAAGATTCTACTTTCAAATAATAGTGAGTAGCTAAAAAACCCTAAAGCCAGGAGCATGCAAGCTCCTACTGGTCAGTTTTTCAGTTGATCAGCTTTTAATAACTACCTGCTAAAGACTAATTAGTGACTTCAGTGTGCTATCCTACATTTCAAAGTGTCTAATTGCTGTCATGTAGCTGCACACCTAATGCTGACTGCTAACTTGACTTCATACCCAGCACTGGTCAGCACTAGCAAACCTCAGCTTCAAGGTTTAAGGTACAGTCAGCATTTTGCCTCCTGTCAGCAATAATCTATAACTTCTATTGCTGGGAGCAAGCTAAAAGATATTAAACCAGGGGTGGTTTGGTTTTCACCTACTAACAGTAAATTTAGAGCAGCAACTTCATGACATCAGTGGAAGCAGTCTGTGCAAATCTTCCACCACGTCATGGGAAATACAGACTATCAATTTTCCATTCCTATTTTGGCAGGCATAATTTTGTTATTTTTAAAGCTGTTGATATTGGCCACCTCAGTGTTTTCATTTTTTCACACATATTTTGGCATTTCAAGAAGTCTGTGCTTTAGCAGATATAGGGGATATAGTGTGTGTGTCCCAAAATTTAAAGTTTCTTTCACCAACTATGATATATTACATTTACAAGCTTCATTTACACTTCAACAGAGCATTCATCTGTGTGCTGTCAAAGACTGGGGGGGGACATTAAATTAGATATTTTAGAGAGATTATGAATTCTAATAAAAGGGCATCAGGACTGTCTACAGGAGTTGTTGTGATCTGTAACAGCAAAGCAAAGGAAGATGGGAGTTAAGAATGAATGAAAATGTGTGAAAGCAGCAGAGCAGAGGGTTAAAAGGGTAGATACTTCTTAACACAGAAAACCATGCCCAGCAGAAAAATTAAGGAATTGCTCTGTTTATGTCAAGACCAAAGACCTGCACTTTGCAAACAGCCACAACACAGATGACCTGTCAGCAAAAAACCCGGGATCCTGATCCCAGGAGGGTGGTACCAAGGCTGCAGCGTCAGACGCCCCTTGCCTTTCCTGGTATCCTGCCTGGAAAACACACCTGCTGAAAACAGGGAAAAACAGGCAATGGGCAGCATCCTGGCCTGTCATTTGTGGAGAACAAAGTAAACAGGATTCTGAGGTAAAAGATACCAGCTGATGCCTCCTAAGGGGAATGACAGATCTGTCCAGAAATCACTTTGCTGTCCCTAGTCAAGGCTTGTAGTGAGGGCGTGGCAGCAGCACTCCCATTCCTTTGTGTCAAGCTCAAGGGATCCTGGCCAGGCCACTGGGATTCTCTGAGCTGGGGATCAAGAATATACGAGGGTCAGAGTGTCAAAGAATTAACTCTATAGCAGAACGAGTGTGAGTGCATAAAATCAACTTGCTTAAAGATTTTGTAAATAAATACCTTTCATAAGATCTCACACTGAACTTTCTCACACTGATTCCTGTGTTGCAGCAATTTCCCACTGTTACACAGATGAACAGTCAAGCTTGCTGAGGACCATATCATAATTCCCCAACAGAGGGACAGAGATGCTCATGACTTGCTCTAATTCTTGCATTCCTTCCTAGATGTGGCATAGTAGCAAAATCTGTGGCAATTTATCTACAAGTACATAAATGATAATTTCCTCTTAGAGCTTTTCCTGAAGGTTGGTTTGTCCAACACAGATGGATTTTGTACAGCATTTCAGTGACATGGAATTTAAGCTTCTTTGTGGAAACCCATGCATTACTGGAGTAAAATAATCATCGAATCATAGCTGAGTAGTTATTGATAAAAAACAAATTACTCCATGGAAAGCCACATGAAAAAGAAAGAGTTGGAAAGAAAGTGAAGGAGGAAGGCTGAAAAAGTGTAAGACCTGAACAACGAAAATTAGGAAATAATGTGTTGGCCTGATACAATGACAATATGAACATAGCCAGAGTCATAGTATTACTCAAAGTTGGTAGGACATGTGAATAGTGCATTCACACATCCCACACTATTCTGGATCTGTAGTGCCAGAGAAGAAGACTGCTAGAAGGGCTCAGTTACAGCAAGGCTGGGCTGTAGCATGCAGAAAGGGAGATTAAGATTTGTTTTCTTTCCCAAGCTTTGATAGGGTTCACATATCAACTTCTGTAAACAATGAGATTAGGGCAGCAGACTGCACGGCCCTTTGCACCTCCCAGTGAAAACCTCATGCAGAAATAAATATCTTTGGCCTTCTCCTTCACCATAGTAACACTAAAATAAGCTACAATATGTATGTCCATTTACCTTGTGAGCCAGATGTCAGTGAGGCTCAAAGTCCTTGTGTTAAGTACTGCAAAAGCCTTTTCCCAGAGGACTAATCAGATGTTACCTGGAAGCTGGCTGTTTTTGATCTTAGACATGTATCATGGTTGTTCTGACTCAATTATATATTTATTGTTGAAAATTCCTTTTACAGAAAGTAGAAAGTCTACTGTTTGGTCAACAGCCAGTTGGCCCCTGCTGTAACCTTGAGCTGCTGTTTCTAAATGTATTGAGAATGTTCCAGCTGCTAATTTAGCAAGGACTGGTGACAGGAAAGAGGGCAGGTTTTATAAGGAATTGATGCTACTTAGAGATCAATGCCTGGCAATGCTAACCTGATAAGGGTGAAATCTTTGAGACACAAAGTTTGTGTCCAAACATTCAAATGTTTTATCATTACTGACATCACAAACAGGATTTTCTACCCAAGTAAAATGTCTTAAATCCAGCAATCTCATAATTGTCCTGTCTGGAGCGCTTCTATATCTATAGGGCTCAAGAGCAGAAATTGTCTCTGTGTTTCTTCTCTTACAATCCATCCTAGAAGCTTGCCAAGCTTCTGCCTTCATACATATTTGGCACTCAAATCGAAAAATGAGCTCTGGGGAGGGGGAAAGCCTGGTTGCTAAGAACTGTGTCTGCTACACAATAAACTATGTATTTGAGGGGTGAAAAAAGGGATGTGCAAAAATAGGTTTAAATTCAATTTGCTCCCTCACACAGCTGGACCAGGGTAGGTGACCTGAGGGATAGTCTCAGCTGACTACCAAGACCTGCTGGAGGAAGGAGATGACCTGACTGGAAGATGTCCAGCCTAGCCTGTGGTGACAACAAAAGCTGCCTCAGTGGGGGTACCCAGGACTTCCATGTTCATAGCTGACAACATCAGCTTCTGACTTGTCAGGCAAGACAGGTCACCAGAGCCCAGCACAATGAGTAATCCACTTGCTAGATCATCTTCAAGGATAAAGAGTCTTAATTCGGGCATTATTAAATTACAGAGCTTCAAAATTACACTGCTGAAATCTAATTAAGCTGTGAAAGCAGCCAGGCACTGGTAGTGACAGTAATTCAGCCATGCCACAAGCACTCAGTCTCAGTTCTGCTGCAGCTCCATAGTAGGCAGCAAGGCAATAGCAGGAGATTGAAAAAAGAGGTGCACGAGCCACTGCCAAAATGTAATGAGCTCTCATTCAGCTGTGTAACAGCTGTTTTGAAGGCATTACATAAGCATTTTCAGTAAAATATAAAGAAGCTCATTGGAAAACCCTAAAAAGAAAAAAAGCCTCCTGAACCTGCCTCATTGAAGCACAATGTAAAGAGGCCAGCCCAGGCATCACTTGCAAATGAAGCTCAGACTACCAAATCTCCAAGATGATGAGGCACATGCTGAGGAAGAGGTTTGGTGTGTTACTCTGGCTACAGAGGGACAGGCTGCTCTATCATCTGCTGGTAGGTACATGGTAAATACTGTTTTGGTTTTAATTAACTGTGAGAGAGAAATCTGAGGGGAGCTGACTGAAAGGCTGGCACCTCTGACAGTTGTCTTGTGGAGTTTATGTGACAGCAATACAGGAACAATCATGGGCAGATCTTTGATCATGAGGGCAGAATTCAGCTGTGGGCACAGTCTTTGGAAGCCATCAGGAGTGGATCATAGAATCATAGAACAGTTTGGATCATAGAATCATAGAACAGTTTGGTTTGGAAGGAACCTTATAGATTTCCTAGCTCCAACTTCTCTGCCATAGGCAGGGATGCCTTCCACTAGACCAGTCTCTTCAAAGTCCCATCCAACCTCACTCAGATAATTTCCTACTATGTATTTTATATACAACATAGACAAACAATGAAAAAGACACATGCTAGTAGTGTTTCTGACATGCTTTCCTTGTAGAAGTCCCGTTTAAGAACAGAGCATTCTAAAATGCTGGCATTTCTGTGTAAGAAAATCTCATGTTTCCTCCCAGCCCTGAATAGATGGCAAGTGTTTCTCTGATTGCAAAGTCATGATTAGGTCTAGCAAGTGAAAGACAAAACATTAGAAAAATCACAGTGCTGTTCAACAAGCAACTCTATCTGCCCTGACCAGTCCAGTGAGAAAACACTGAAATTATGGAATAAATCCCTTGACACCTAAACTATAGAATACCTTTAAACAGTGGGATAGGTTCCCTTCCTCCAGAGGCAGGTCTGCACTACTGTCAGAAACTCTGGTTTGTTCTCACTCACCTCAGGGCAGCTGAGTTTCAGTTAACACAGAGGAAAGGTGAAAAGTCTGATAAACACTGTTAGAAGACCATCTTATCTGAAAACACGCAGTCCATCCTGCCAGGAGGATAAATTCCATTTACCTCCATTTACCTACACTTGCTGTCTGTGTAGGCTGCCAGTGGTATCAGTGCTGTTGGGTCTTTTTTGACTCTTTGATGGAGATATTCCATTTTCCTCCTTCACAGGAATCAGAAATGGTAGCTGTTCCTTATGCAGAAGGACTCCTTATTTCCTACACTGCAAAACACCCTTTGAGTAAAAGGGAGAAGATGGAATAGTATTTTTGTTTCTGCCTGAAAAAGCAGATCCATACCATAACTACACAGACAAATGCAGGAAGTGGGATGTATAAACACTTACATTTTCAACTCAAATGCCAACATTTCTGGGCATGCTGCCCCAAACAGTCTGGTGTTTGAGTAGACACCAGCTCTTGGATAGATTTCTGCACTTCGAGAAGCAAAAGTGCCTCTCAGAAATGCCATTCATCTTGGCCCTTTGGAGCAGAGAGATCCAGAATGACACCCACTTGCTTCTCTGCTCCTGTGTTCCTAAGAGAGCCGAGGTGAGAGGGAGAAACCCAAGGTCTGGACAAATTAGAGAGGGCTCTTATGCCACAGAGGCACACATGGCTGATACACCTTTTGAGCAGACACCATAGGTATGACTGAAAGATGACCTCCAGAGATGCTCCAGAACCAGCATCACAGCACTAAAGACCCAGGACCAAACAGAGCAAGCCACCACAGAAGCTCAGAGCTTGTGTTAAAAGCTCTGGTTCCCTGAGGTATCTCAGTGCTGGCCTGGAAAAACAAATTTGAAAACCACTGACTTTCAAGTAATAGTCTGCATGCAAGTGATGGGTTCTGGGTTCTTCTAGAAAACTGTGGACCTAAAAAAGGAGGTTTAAGGTAGGTGCAATAAAAGCACAGTCTAAGATGAAGGAGGCCATTCTTCTCTCACAGGCATCAACACTGCCACTCTTACTGAATTCAGAAGTCAAGACATTTGCTGATAGAATACAGAACATCCACCCTCATTCCGGGCAAGTGGAAATATTTTGAAAGGATGCTGGAGCCTCCCATGAGGTGCTGTGAATAGTGACAGAAGAAAGCAATACAGTAGCTGATATACTGAAATCAGATCAATGCTGTGCTCTGCTTTTGGAGCAAGCCTTTCTGGCTGCAGCTGTCACGAGGAAGAAGTGACATCAAAGGCTCTAGTCTAAGTGGGCAAAGCATTAATTACCCTCTAATCTTCCTTTAATTTTTTATCCATGCTTTGGAGTCCTCAATGTAAGTATGTGCAGATATTCAGGCAGATACCCAATTCCCTGTTTTCCAGACACAGGTGGATAAATGAAGGTTTAAGTAGCATGCTTTCTCTTATAGGTGAGGGTACTGGATACTTTCTCATCTTCAAACAACTAAATGTTATAAAGACTCAAGTCCCTTTTTCAATATGTTTCTCACTTTTTTTTATGTTATTAGGGAAGAAAAAGGATTAAACACACTGGCTAATGCACAGTCTAATAAACTGGACTAATAATGGTTTTCCTGCTATCATAAAACATGATATTTTTCCATCCCATTTTCCATACCAAAGCAGAATGGAAGAGATAATCAATCTGTGTTGGAAAGTGCCTTCCTTTCACTGTTAGCCAGACCAGCTTCATTAAGCCACATTCTCTACCATGCTGAATTGCTTTTTGTACCTCACACACATTGTTAGATTCTGCCTGATCCTCACTGATGAAAAGTGCTTACTCAGGGGAAACTTTGAGGAATATTTGGCGATGCATTGTAGTGCATATTGCTTATTACCTTTTTTAAATTGTGATAATTGTATCATCATCTCCAGTTCCAGGAGGTGCAGGCTACAGGTTTGGGCTCCACTGTACCCAACACTCAGCCTCTGAGGTTTAAGGCTTTGTCTTCATTCCCACAGTCATTTTTAGAATCTGTATCTACACAGGCCAGTCCTCAAGCCTGAAAATCCATCAGGACAGGAGAGACAGAGGATCAATTTCTATGAGACACTAATTTGAAAACCATGCTTGGTTTCTAAGCAGTGTTTTAGAGCAGGCACAAGTAAACTATCAAATGGACAATAAACTTTTGAGAAAAGCAGTCCTTTAGACAACTCTACGTTTTTTAGTGGACAACCAAAGCCATTATAGATTAAAAGCAGTCAATTTCCAGATACCCAGGAACCTTAAATCAGTTTTTGCCAGCTCTGCTTAGTCTCGAGGAGTCTACAGAAAAATTGCACTTGGCAATAGCGCCCTTCTCAGTAATTCTGTGCCTGGTCCTAGGAGATCTTTCTGCCACTTCATCTATTTTATTTTGGTTTTCAGTCCAAAGAAGGGCAGTGAAGCTGGTAAGAGGTCTAGGACACAAATCTCACAAGGAGCAGCTGAGGGAGATGGGGGGTTTTGCCCTGGAGAAAATGAAGCTCAGAAGGGACCTTATTGCTCTCCAGAGGGAAGGTGGGGGCCAGTCCCTTCTCTCAGGTGACAAGTGACAGGACAAGAGGAAATGGCCTCAGGCTGTGTCAGGGAGGTGTGGATAGGATATTAGGAAAAAATTCTTCCCTGAAAGGGCTGTCAAGCATTGGAACAGGCTGCACATGGAACTAGTGGAGTCACCATCCCTGGAGGTACTTAAAAGATATATAGATGTGGCACCTGGGAACATGGTTTGGTGGTGGGCTTGGCAGTGTTAGGTTATTGTTTGGATTCAATGATCTGAAAGATTCTTTCCAACCTCAGTGATTCTTTGATTTTTTTACATCTATTTACCATTCAAAAATCAGACTAATACGATGTACTGTATATATGTTAGATTCTGGTTGGATATATAGCCTAATTTTAATTCCTACACTTCTTTGAATGAAGATTAATTCTGTGCAAAACTGAAAGCAGTCACTTCTCTGTAAGGCATTTAGCACAGGGTATAGCAGCTCCAGCTCCTCCAGTGCAGTGATCAATAACAGTGACACGTTACTCTTATGCCACAGCAAGTGACATATGGCCATGTAGCTGCACATTATAATTAACCACTGATTAACAACAGAAAGCGGATTGACTGTTACATTCAATTAACTTGCCTTCCTTTCAGCTGACAAGCAGCTGAGTGCTGAACATTTAATATACTTTTTGCAAATTTCCTTCTCTGCAAGCATTATAATTGCAGTAATTAGCACAGATCACGTATGACAGCAAAACTCTCATTTCATCTATACAATGCAGTAGCTTAGAAAAAGTTAGGTTTTATCTGTTTTATTAATTAACGAACCAGTATTTCTCTTCTACCACAAATTCTCATAGAATTCCATGTAGTTTTTCAGATAATTCAGTCAACTTCTAGATAACTCTACAGAAAATTTTCCCAAGACATACGATCAGGGTTGTCACCAGTTGATGACAGTCACATGCATATCTACAAAGAGGTTCATCTGTGTACCTGTGTGAAAAATGATCCAGGTGTCTCACATTTGCTGTTAAATGAGTTGGTATTTTCTCTCATGCTGTTTCCTTTCCTTTGGACTGTATATTAGTCCATAGGGAAAAAGCTGCCAAGGCACTCCGAACCTCCTTTTTTACTTTCTTCTGTTTTCCATATGGTGGCCTGCTCGTATTCGCTAATAGGGTCTTGATATTTTATTTGACTTGGCATTTTGATTTGCTTGTCAGAATAGTGTAGAGGTTAGAAGAAATGACTGGCAAGACTAGAGAGGAGTTTATGCTGGCTAATAACCTGCCCACTGAGCAGATATTGAGAAATTCAAGCAAAAGCTGTCAAGCCAGATCACACTTCTGACAAAAGGACCCACAAAGTGCCTTCAGGACTGTAACCCTGCTGAGCTTCATGTCATCTATTCAGGCAAGGAAAGGCACAAAGCAAAAGGTTAATGCAAGTACTTTGTATAGCACAGTCCCACAATCCTCAAGGAAATGTTATCTGCTGTGATAACTGAGACCAGACCAGGCACTGACCTTGTGAGTCACCAGGTTGTTCCTCCTGGCATTACAAGTCCCCTCTGTTCAGAGGGTGGTGTCACAGCAGGGCAGCTGTGGGGTCACCAGGGAATGATGCCCAGCTCAAGCTGTGCCTGCACAGGGAATGATGCCCAGCTCAGGCTGTGCCTGCACAGGGAATGATGCTCAGCTCAGGCTGTGTACTGCCCCGGGTGCCCAACCTCCCGCTGGCATTTCCGAGGGGGAGCGCGAGTGACACCGACCACAGGAACACCTTTGCCTTCAGATGTGCATCACTCTGTCCTTGTACTGACTGCCCATGGGGTGGCAATGTCAATCTTCCAGAAAATACTTTCTTGCACTTGCTTCCTGCTCCTCCCCTTTGTTTTCTCCCTTGTTCTCTTTTTATAGTGAAGGAATCTGTGCTTACATTTTCATTTCCTTGCAGAAGCTGAATTCTGCTTTTTCTTCTAGCAATAGTTCACCACAAAGACTTTCTGATCCCTCTAGGCTGGACATTCTCTTCTGCTCCTTCTTCATTCAGTTCCTTGCAGGTGCTTGAGTATATTCCTTAAATTAGTTTTATGCTAAATGCCAAGTTTCCACGCAATTTCCCTCTCATTCTTAAACTGGCAAATGCCAGGGACTCTATCCTTTGGCTAAACCTTCTTTGAGCATTTCATTTTGTGCTTTTCAAAAGGTACCAGCATTTCTTGACAGCAAAGCATGACAAGAAAATCAGCAGCACTTAAACTTATGTAGAAGAGTGCAGCCACCACTGCTGCCCACACGTGTTCTAGTCCCATGGTAGGTTATTCCAGGACTAAATTCCCTGTATTTGTTACTGTGGTAGTTCAGCACTTCATTTCCTCTCCAAGAAGGAAGCAGAGGCAGGGAAGGGGCAGAATGCCATGGCACAAGTTCTGCCTGATGGGAAGATGCCTGCCCTTGCAGTCAGCTGGGAGCCAGGGGAGAAGAGATTTCTTCCAAAAGCTCTCAGCTTTATGTGTTCTCATTTTGTGCAGCTTCTTCATTCATACAAAAGTGCCCCCAGAAACAGGCAGAGAGGAAGCGACATTTTGAGCTGCTCTTAAAGCTTCTGGTTTCGCCTCCCATTCACCTCTTTTCCCACAGCTCAGTACAAAGTGTGCTTTGTATGACATGTTCCTCCTTTCAAGCATGAAACAGAACTATCCCTCAGCCCCTGTGCTGTACACTGCCTACTCTTGTTGGAGCAGGAAGGAATAATTACAGGGATTATGAACGTGGTACTGAATGTCAAGGCATATTAAAACTGTTCAGTATCTCAAGAGCAAATCAAGATTCTTTCAAGGGGCTGCTTTTCTGCCTGAAATTGAATTACAGCATCGAGTATCTTATAAGTAGATCTACCTAGTAACTAATTTCGTTGGTGTATTTAAGAAGTTACTCATCTCACCATTACCAGAATGCATCAAAACTCTTTGTGCTCCCCAACATCACCATTTCTCATCCAGTATGGCTCCTCAGGTACAGAAACACCCTGTCACTCGTGGAGAATGGGGCACACGTGTTGTGCTGCAGTCTGTATCACATGTGCCACATTTTATGAAAAAGGTGGCTCATACAGTCTGGATCATGGAGAAATCCATTGCTCAGCAATTTCTTATTCATCCATAAGCACATTTTATTTTGTGCAATGATGCCAAAGCAGGGAACTAGCAGGAATTGTTCAGTGTTTTTGTAGCTTGGCTTCCTATGCTGGCAGCAAGTAAAATCAAGTTCTCACAGACAACCAAGGAAGCTTGAAGATATGAATTTGATACACTATGCAAGACAGTCAAAGACCTCTTTCTCAAGTGAAATAGTTTAGAATGAAGATTTGTCAGAGGACTCAGCTAGAGCTGAACACGTATCATCCACTTATAAGGAAGCTTTAACAGCCTTGCTGCTATTCCACCTTAAAATTCAAAAGCTGGTAAAGGTATTGCATACTTCTAAGTAGGATCATAAAGCAATAGCTTTATGAGAAATGAGAATGAAATAAATAAAATAATG
>NW_005054333.1:5148517-5194555 GCF_000277835.1 Geospiza fortis | reverse complement strand
ATTTGAAAACGGTTGAAAATGCAACTACTTCATGATTAGTCATATAATCTGAACAGATGCAGTTTGAATCTTAAATCCCAGCACCTGTCCACATTATTTCAAGCTGATCTTTACAGCGTGGCCAGAGAGCCACTAAACCAGATCTATTCTTCCCAGACATCTGCCTGCTTGTAAGGCCTTTAGCAAAAGGGACAGCTGCTGACATTCAGAGCTCTGCTGAAGCCACTGATCCTGTGCTAAAGCTTCTTTGGGCTTAATTCAGCAAGAAAGGGAATGTAGGGTTTCAATTCAGTCAGAATGAGAAGGAAAGCAGCAATGCTAAGCCAGTTGTTCAGGGTGAAAAGGGAGGAAGACACGGGATAAACACCTTGTGGGTGTCAGAAAGGATTTTCCTAGCTCAGGATGTCCTGAATCAGTTTGACAGTGCCTGTATCTTTCTCAAGTCAATACAGGGATGAAATCAGTACTTCTGCTAAAGAGCAGTTGGATTGGTATTTTCTAATGGCTGAAATGAGGAATATAAATCCCAATGAACTAACAAGTAAATAAGTAAACTAAATATCAATGATGTTACCTTGTGAAAGGAGTTGTACTGATTTATTGTAACACATTTCTTACACACCAACATTAGAGGGGCAAGACAGTCTGCTGAAAGATGACATTTGGTGTGACAGTTGGTTCACAAAATGTTATCATATATAACACTATCCTGATTCCCTCCCAATTGTTAATGAAGTCTGAACTGCAGGTTGTTAACAATAACAAAAACACAATGCATTTTACCAACTAAAAAAGCAAAAGAAGAAAATAGGAGTATTATGATTGTTTTAAAAAAGAAAACATCTTTAAGGAATAACTTCAAGAGCCTTTACAATTTATACTCAAATCAATTTACTGCTGACAGACAAAACCACAAGAAAAATACATGAGTGACAATACAACCTTTCACTGCCTAGCTACATCTACTTTGGATGGTATCCTAGGTCATTGACACCAGCGCTGGTCCAAGGTTTTGCCAGCTCCAGCAGTCTCCATGGCAGTACTACAATCTCCATACCTTGATAGCTGAAGAGGAAAACAATATGTGTAAAATACACACACACGTTTTATATGTCATTTTTAAATTAGTGATTCACTAGAATCGAAGATGATGTACAAGAGAATTTAGTGACATGACGAGGGGTAATAGATTCAAACTAAGAGTAAGTTTACATTAGGAAAAAATTCTTTACTGTGAGAGTAGTGAGGCACTGGAACAGGTTGCCCCAAGAAGCTGTAGATGCCTCATCCCTGGATGAGTTCAAGGCCAGGTTAGATGGGGCTCTGATCAACCTGGTCTAGTGAGCGGCATCCCTGCCCATGGCAAGGGAACTGAAACCAGATGATCTTTAAGGTCCTCTTCAACCCAAACCATTTTGTGATTCCATGATTTCATGCATGACGAAAGTATCTTTGCAGAGAAAGCACTGAACATCCATTATTCTGGTTGACTATTTGTACTGCAGAAATGATGTCCACACCAAGGCATCCTTACGCCAATACGTGACACACCTTCATTTACTTGGTTGTGTGCTGTGGAGGTAGAAGCTGACATTTCTTATCCCCTCTGAAATGCGCCCTCTCACAGCACAAAACCTACCCTCAGACTCCAGACCAAGCAAGTCTGTGTGGGGGACTGCCAGGATTAGTCAGCACTAGCAATGAGAACAACAAGCAGGCAGCTTGTCAGAAGTGCTGTGTGACTCAGAGCGACTTCCAGAGTCCTTCCGCACCATTACATTTCTGCATTGTCCCTGCACATGCAGAGTAACAGATGACTCAACACCACCTTATTTTGGGAATCAAGCTAACCAAGCGAGCACTCTGTGATGTGAGGGCTTGTTTCACAAAGGCTGCTGGAGTTTCACAGTGACATTCTTCCCACTACCTGGAATTAGCAGGTGTATTTATTACCTGGCAGCTGTGGGCTGGGAGAAAACCCCCATACTGAAGTCATCTTTAATACGGAGCCAGATTAACATAAAACATGAAAAACAACTATTACAAGCTCAGCGCAGGCAACCAGCTGTGAAGTCTGTAGGAACAAATATAATTCTTGTAACTTGTTACTAATTGCCTGTAATATCTTCATAAACCCCTTTCCCCGTGAATTGTCCAGCAGGCTCTCAGCTATATTCTCATCCTTCAAATACAGGCAGTATTTTGGAGTACCACATCTTGAAGAGGAAAGGTCTTGAAATTCATGTTGTTTTTCACTAATCAATAGCTATTCGACCCTGAAATGACGTAAGAGCCCATTTTAAGCACTGCCTTTCACTCATTGTAACTGAAATTGCAAATCCTACACACTTACAGGACAATCACACATCAAGTCTAATTTGCACCTTTTGCAAAGCAAAACTTTCACCTACTCCAATGCTTGAAATCACATTTCCCTTCTCACCCATTTAAATGATGGGAAATGGAGTTTTATCCTTTCAAAAGACATGGTTAAACACTGACATCCGAAAGCTAGGAAACCATGCAGTGAGATCTCTCACTGCTGCCCTCTACTACAGCTCTTTCCTTCATCCAGCTTTCTCTACAGCATTGCACCAGAGACTACATTTGTAAGGGCAAAGGAAAAAAACCCTAACTAAATGTAGGATCACAACCCTGGACCTACAAAACAGAGCTTGCCTTGCACAGGAATTTCTCTGCAGATGGCCATGGGAGACCATCCTAGAGAGAAAGGCCTGGGAGAGCTGGAGGATGTTCAAGAACCATCTCTTCCAGGTTAAAGAATGGTCTATGGCTACACACAGAAAAGCAAGCAAAAGTGGCAGAAGGCATGGAAGCATGAAGCAGGAGCTCCTGACTAGACATGAAAAAGCAGCATACAAGAGGCAGAAGCAAGAGCAGGCAACCTGGGGAGATGCACCATCCAAGTATGCACAGGTGAGGTTAGGAAAGACAAACCCCAAATGAAGTGGAATATGGAAGGTGGAAGGCAAGGGAAAAAAAGATTTAGCAGAGAGATCATCAGCAACAGAAAGACTAGGGAAAAAAAAAAGGCACTGCAGCTGAGTGGGGCAGAGGAGCTGCTGACAGAAAATGCCAAGGTACTGACTGCCACCTTTGCTTCTGTTGTCACCAACAAGAACAGCCCCCAGAGCTACCCTGGACACAGTGCAGATAATGGCTGTGTATCAAAGCACTGTTAATATTCACACCACCTAAGTACCAATCTGCCCAGGTAGTGCTGCTTTACTGACAAGATCACCATCTGCTTCTGCCAATTTGCAACTCATCTGCTTGGACTTGCCCTTCACCCATCAGCATTTCTCAGCCATGGTGTCCCTCCTGACAGGACTGCATTTCCAGACCTTATGTTCTATAAAATAGTTATTCAGCATATTTTAAGTAATGCACTCAACCTTACTGTGATTTCTGGATGTGCAGAATGAAAACTGAACAAATATGTAGCTATGTAATGTGTATTTCAACAAAGTATGTAAAGAGGCAAAATTTTCTGCTGTACAAAGTATTTACAAAAGCATACAACTTCAAAAAAACCAAATTTATTTTACTGCCAAAATTATTAAACACTAAAAAGACAATCTTGTAGCCTATATATTAGGAATGTAAGTTTTCATGTACAATCAAGAGAACATTTCACTACAAAAAAGGTGAAAAACTGTGTTTCTAAAACAGTGTCACATAATGAGCTGAAGAATGAAAGTGTGGCAATCGCTTAAATTCAGGTTCTCATGTGAAAGACATACATCTACAGACTGATGCAGACGTTCCACAGACTCCAGGGAATATCAAATGTGCACATCTAGTCTTAGAAGTAGAATTATACAAATACAAAAGGCAATATATTATACATCTATATACAGCACAGTAAGTCTCAAAGACCAACAAAAGGTACTGGACAATTACATTAGAAATTTCTAGAATTTCTCATAGGAAACCTCCTTAGAGAGAAGTGTGGCTAAAATAGCTCTATTTCTGTACCTTTCAAATTTGTTAGGTAATCAAGGCAATTCAAGACATTTAAATCTATTCAGAAAAGTCACTGCAGTTCTACAGCAAGTGGTTAGAGGCCATACACTTTTTGCACAAATGGTACATATTCTCACAACAAAAATAATTCTTCTCAGCTTCAGTGAGTTCTGCAAGTGTTGCTGTTCAAAGCCATCCTTGGAAACAGTGGCCTCTGATTAGGAACAGTAAGGTCAGTTATAAATGTCAGCAGTGAAACAACTTCTCTTATTACAATGTGAGATGATTCACTCCTACATAACATTTTCCCTGCAGAATGGTGCAGCTGTGCATGTTTGGAAGGTATTCATCAGAACTACCCACTCCTGGGCAGACTGTAATATGTTGTGTCCTAATGGGTTTCCTTTACACTGTTAGAAGACATCTACTTTAACAAAGATTTTCCATCTGACAGTCTGAAGTGATTGGATAATGCTCAAACCCCCAGAGTTTGACAATTTTAGAAATATCTGCTTCCTGCCCTACTTCCCTCACCACTCTTCCCACCCCTCTCCTAATCCTGCACCATGGATATTTGGTCAACAAATAATTCTGCCTCACTCTCCCTTGTGCTTTTTTTTTTTTAACCCTTCAATTTTTAAGAAAAGAAAGAAGCACAACTCAAAGTTTTGGTACTCAGGAAAGAAATTCTTTAGATTCGATCAGTATGAAGATGAGATGTCAGTTCACAAAAACACACTCCTCACTGGGTAAGTGACTCCAGAGACCAATACAAACATGTTTATATGAAGCCACATATCTATGGACAGAACAGTCCTTAGTACCAAGAACCTTTCCTTTTATCATTTTCTCAAAAAAGTATGAAGATTTATGTTATTTCAGTTGTACCAATAAGAGTCTATAACTTGGGTTCAAGCCAGACCAGCTGGATAAAATAAAAGGATAAACAAACTTTATTTCAACATCATTTGGCTTGTAGCCAAGAGTACTGGAAAGATTTGGTTACATATCTACACTTTATGGCATTTTAGATCCTAATTTGAAATCCTAATTATTTAGAGCTAAATCTTCCCAGTATAATAAATATCTTTTATACCAACACCCAGCTTCAAAGAGTGTCTAGCATGGAGGTAGCAAACAAATATTATTTAAATGAAACAAAGCAAAACCAGCAGAATTCTCAAAAATTCTAGCCCCTCAACACTACCTCACAACTAATACCATAACAACAAATATTTGTCTACTGCAATTTTATTTATCTCTTCTAGTTTTATGTAAATTTAAATTACTGCAAAATTTTTTCTAATGCATTCTTTAGATCCTACACAGCAGAAGAGGATTAGGAAACTGCTGTAAGTTTGCAGGTTATTTCTTTGCAACATCTAGATCAAATTACAAGGGAAGGAAGAGCTCTACAGTCATTTTGTGCAGAGAAAACCAATGCCAACTATCAGCTGCTAACACCCTGCTGCTGCTGGTGGTTATGCATGTCCAGCAGCCAGATGCATTACTCGGTGTGTAACAAATATCCTGTCTAATATGTATTGCAGAAAAGCCTATAAAAAAGAGGCTAAATTCTCTGCTGTAGAAAGTATTTACAAAAACAACCTCAAAGAACCAGTTTTTCTCACTGGTCATTATTAAAAAATAAACAGGGCAAATTTGTAGTTGATCCATTAGGAATATAACTTTTCATGTAAAATTAGGAAATACTTCACTGTAAAAAGGTGAAGTACTGCATTACTAGAACAGAATGGTGTCACACAACAAAATGAAGAATGAGAAATTGTGGCATACTCCTTTAAATTCAGGTTCTTGGGTAAGTATGAACACCTACAGACTGATGGGGTTATTCTGGATACTTTGGTGCATTCTCAGAAATGTACAAATCCAGTCTGTGGTCTTATTAGTACAATTATAAAACTTACTCTTTTCATTAATTAATAAGCTTATTAATTGCTATAAACCTGAATAACATTAGCTGTTTAAAAGTTACTTGTGCTTCAGTTTAAGTCAAAAGTATCTATACTTATCTCCAAGCAGATGGGAAAGTCTACCAGAATTTTAGTGTTTGTTTTCTTACAATGTTCTTGACAATAATGGATTAACAGCTGCAGAAATCTGGACAGTTGGGAGCAACTATGCCTTAGATCTTCATCCTACTTCTCCACTCATAATAATATATTGTCTGTTCATCAGCTAATAACTGCTACTGGAGTGGCTTTGTCAGCAACTGCTTCTTCAGATTTCTGCATAAGAAGTTTTAATGTCCATTTTAAATTAAAATCTTAACATTATAAAAGTTGTTGTCAAACTCACTGAAGGCTAAAGGTTAGGTAAAACCTTGAATAGGTTGCTGGTTTAGAATTTCGAACTAGAAAAATAATAGCTATAAAAAACCTTAGGAATTACAGTGCTATTGATATTTACATTATAGTTCCCATTTGTGCTTGCAAGTTACTGAAAATACACATCCTTTGGTAGTATTCTCTTAGTCTCAAGCATGAGATTCCTGTTAAGCACATTCACACTCCCGATTTGCTTGCATCAGTGCAAAGGGCTCATATTTCTACATAACATTGGTACACAAGCACATCTCTTCCCCACAGACAATAAAAATACTGACGACCGGCTTTTCAATGAGTAGTTTTGGAACTGATATTTAAGAATCCTAAAGAAAGAGTCTGTCACATAATTTTTAAGAGTGACTACTACAGCAATTGATAATAATTCCCAGCCATGAGCTCTGTTGCTGTATTACTTTAGGCCCAGTTTCGAAGACAAAGATAAACCAAAATGCATCTAAAATTGGACTTATACAGGCATGAAGAAGTATGAACACTGCTACATGTACTAACTACCAATACAAAAGCCACCAGAACACCAGTGAAGTGATGCTTCTAGTTTATATTTACATGTAAGCACAGCTCACATGTAAGACAATGTCTGTTCTTACAATACTCTTCCAAAATTGCATGACAATACTGCAAGACTCCTCCTAAAAAAACCCTAAGTAGTTGTAGTTTTGCCTATGCCAAGTGGAAGACAAAAAGCAGAACCTGGGAGAGGTACTCTATTTGTTCCCACATTGTACATCTGCAAGAAGCCACACACCCTGGCCAATGACACCCAACCAATTAACACTTGTTCAGCTGGTGAAGGTATAAACCTTCCAGGAAGCTGTAAAGATATCAGAAGCTGACTCAAAAAATTATAACTGTTTTCTATTCACTATTACGGTCAAACATGAGCCAAGTAAGAATTTACGGGTTTGAGACTTAAGGAAGTAACATATGGCATATTAAGAGCTTAATGTACCAATATCAGGAAAAAGTCTCAGTAATTTATCTTTTATACTGGCCAATTTAATGTCAATCTGTTGACAAAGTTATGCTAATACTAGGAGGTCGCTGCTGATTAGGTTGTTTGCTTAAAATAGGAAGATCTGTTCTTTCTGTTCCATATATCAATTTTTCCTCCTGAAGACTGCAAGCCGAAAACCTGTTTGCCTCTGTACCAGAGACACCACCACGATTATTTGGAACTGGGACACCACTGACCTGTTCAAAGGATTTACTAAACACAGTAGTGGTTGTTCTGGCCAGGCTATGGCTGCCAGGCTTAGGCAGGGACTGACTGGTTGTCAGTGTCAGTCTCTTCAGAGAGACAAGCTCTAGATTCTCACTCATGGCTCTCTGAGTTTGTTTCCGTGATAAATGCTCTCTGCAGGTTTCCCCTTCTTTTTCTTTTCCTCCAGGTTTGCCTCCTCCAGACCTTCGCTGGCTCTTCCCTAAGAGGTTCTTGCTGCTCATGGTGCTGCTGTTAGACAGGGCAGACTGACTTGTTCCAGAAGTAGCCCTAGAGTAAAACCCTTCATCGGTTTCAGATACTTCTATCAGTTCTTCTTCAATTGCTAAGTCAGAATTATCTGCATGATAGAAACAGAAATAAAAAATTAGCAATTGACTGTCTCACATTAATTGATTTTACATAATGTTCAATTTTGATATTTATAAGCATGAAGCCATAAAGCAGTAGAACAGAGAAGAGAAGACAATGCTTACCTATTCCATGACATTTTGGAATTAAGGTTCATTAGGATATAGCATTACAGCAAGTAATGTCGCATTAACTACATCAAAAAGCATGCCCCCAATCTCATTTTGTTGTGATTTTGAAGGAAAAAAAAATGCTGTCTTGTTAATTCATGCAAGAAATTAGAAACTTAGAGATTAGAAAGTACCATACAGAACAAAACAGAAGTGTAAATCTTATTTTGAGCAAGTGATCCACTACAGGATTTGGCAAAGCTTGTCAATTACAGAGGTATGTGATCAATGCCCCAGGACACCCTATGGCACCTGCATGTTTAGCAACCCAAGAATGCTTTAGGACTGAAAGGTCACTTTCTGCATCACAGGTCTGGTGGTAAGAGTTGGAAACTCAAGCACACGGGTTTTTGTGCTCATCTCTCACAACATGAGATCTGCAGTACACCATGAAAGGCAGAATTTGGGAAGTCTGAGTTACAGAGCAAGATACTTTTAACATCCATTTTGATGGATTTTTCATACCATTGATCACTGGATTTTGTAAACTCTCATAAATATGCTTAACGAACTCAAAAGTATGTTGAGTCTCTGCGGATTTTCTCCAGATTAACTAGTAGATTTCCAGATATACCATGTCATCATTGTATGTAGCACAGACAAAGCTGTGTGCAATACATGCAACTGTGTTATTACACATGCAAATATATTAACTGCATACTTTAATTCTTGAAACATGCAGCAGTGACCCTTTCAATCAACAGCGGTACCTTACAGTGCAGCTACCAGTGCTCTGCTAAAACTGCACTCTGCCAGATGAGTTTATTCCATCCTCCATCATTTTTCTTACAGATTTTTGCCTCCTGATTTCTGGCAGGCCTTTGCTGTCAGTTCTAGGTTCTGTAGCTGTTTCCTGTACTCCCTGTAAATGCTGAACATCATTCTCTGCTAGAGCTCTGCTCTTTTCCCCATTCCCGGTCCTCTCTCCAGCCACACTTGTGACACTAATCTCAGGTATGATAAAGTTGCCCAATTCAGTAGCATCATTACCATTCTCTGGTTGTTCTAGAATTAAAGATGGATAAGAAAAAAAAAAAAAACAAATAAAAGATGCCTGAAACAAAACATGAAACAAAAGCCAATAGATACAGATGACTTAAGCATTATCAATTAAAGCAGATGTACACATATTAACCTCTTGTTAATCAGCAACATTAGCAGGTATGGAATTTTGCTTTATTTCTAAAATGGCAGTCTTCAATCTTCCAGTTATTGGCCTGCATCACATACTAGAAAGGCCCACGCTTGATCTTTCAAAACTGAACTTTCTGAGGATCATGAAACAGATTATCAGAAACCAAAGAACAGTTCATAATTCCCTTTTACAACTCTATTCTCTACATCACCATGCTAGAGTGAAAGCTACTTTTACAATGAAATAGCATATCAACTTCATATATTATCATTCAAGACTAGAAAATCTTCACATACAATGTCATGATGCTGCAACTTGGTCAGCCTGAAAGCTAAGAGTGAAAAAACAAAGTCAACTCAAGCACACTTTGATATCCATTTTCTTCCTTCATTTCCAAAAACTGTTTTCAACTGGAAAGGTATTTCTGGATACCCCAGAAAAACTAGTGGAGAAGAGCACTGTGGCACAGAAACTTGACAAGACTAAAAATGCACTAAAAGCACAGCTCAGAATAAATCTCAAGTAAGTCCCTATTCTATTTGTAATGCAGCTCTTCCCGACCAGAGGATTAAGTAAGGGCCACCCAGGCCATACTGTCAGTCTGCTGCTGCACATGACAGAAGCTGGCAGCACTCTGAACTGACAGTATGAAGTCCAAAACCAGAGGAATTTACAATGAGATGATTCTTCACAGTGGCAGCTCTAATGCTCTTTAATTCAAGGGGATCCCTTCTTTCTCCTGTCCCCTCCCTGAAGACTCTCATGCAGGCATAGTGCACTTCTAGGTGAAGTGGTTCCAGCACTGGGCTTTTCACTTCCATTTGTGCTGTCTGCACTGATCACAGCTGAGCCAGAAGCTTATTCTGGCAGGGATGGACATCAGTGTCCCCTGGTATATCAGCTATCCCTTATTTTACCTGAAAACTCTAATAATCATAAGTCTTTCTAACTAATCAATGACCAGTCAAAGTATCTATTTAACAAGCTGCACCACCCAAAAGAAATGGCATTAATAACTGGTGCTATTCCTCACTAAATTCCTGATATTTGGGAAGAAACTCAAAACCATTGACTTGTACCAGCACTTTCTGCAAAAGTCTTCTATTTTAGTAGCAAAGGTGGCAAAGAGCTCCATGAACTGGAATAATAATGACAAAAAATAAACAATTGTGATAATGAAAGCACCACCAAATACAGCCCTTTTTTGCTAAAAACACAGTAGCAGAAAGGTCAGTAAGAAGACCAATGCTCTGACTGGCCTCAGTGCTCTAACTTCACTGGAGTGAGGAACTTGTGCCTCTCCAATGGCAATCTCTGAAACTCCTTCCTGCTGCCCCAGAGAGAGAAAAGGACAGAACAGAGCCTAACTGTCAGAAATGCACTAACTATCCAATTCCAAAGAAAGAAGACTCAAAGTACACAGCAGAAATCAGAAAAACAGGGGAAGAATTTTTTTTTTTTTTTGGGTAAAAGATTCTGTATAAAAGCATTACCCAGTTATGGTTATTTGGTGGTGTGCACTTCTAAATGTAACATCCAGCTGTGATATCAGCACTGCACCCAATAATACTGCTGCATTCCCACAGCTGAGTAACCATTACCACAATGATCTGAGGGAAAAAACCCCAAAAGTTAAGAGTTTTACTCATTATAATTATGTCTAAAGGAAATATACCTTTCTCTGAATTTAACTGACTACAGGAGGAAACTAATGGAAAAAATGGGATATGGGATATCTCAACTCCCATTAACACTGCCTACCATAGCAGCTACAGGCTTGGGGCAGGGATAAGAGTACACAATCCACACCCTCCATAGTAGCACACTCTCCTTATTTTACAGCTTTTAAGGACACCCAAACCTTCAGCTTCATGGTGCTTGGTGCGAAGATAATACTGCTTTCAAGCTGGACAGCTCTGGGGTCTAGGCTTTGAGAGAGAGCTATAAATGCCCAGTGCAGCAGGTAATGCAACGAAAGAGAAAACCAAGGACACTGCTGAACAGTGTAGAGGTGAAAATGAATAATTACATCAGTTTGATTGTTAACATAGATATACCCACAGCAGTTGAAGGAAAATGTATTTGCTTTGAGTAGTACAACCAACTCTGATAAATGCATTTCATGTTTACTAATTGCTAAAACTTTAATCTACCTTATTACAGTTGCCCAGATAATTTGCCTCAGACTGCACAGGTAAACTGACCATTCAGAATGTAATTCAATTTTAACCCCCACAAGCTCAAGCTGCATGTCCTGCACAACTGTGTTAGCATATTTAATTAGTCATAAAAGGACCAGGCTTATACCCTAAGATTAGCATTAACTTCAGATTCTTGCAAGTTACAATTATTTCAGGAATTAATAGTGTTAAAAAAAAAGAGTAAGAGAATTCAAAGATTTAGTATTTCTAAACCTCATGTACTACATGAAAGTCAATTTTTGCAGCGAAGAAAAAAGTAACTTCCTGTCCTCCTTTGCTAGTTGATGTCTTTGTTCTTGTGTTATGTATCTCACCACCATCTGGTCAGCTCTTCTCAGTCTGTTACATCAGAGTATTTCTGATTACACACACCTCTACATAAGAGCTTATGCTCCCCTCCAGGTGTGATAATTTGTAGGCAATCTAATCCAACAGCACTAAATAATTTTTTGCTAAGTAGTGGCTAGCATCAGCTCACTCAATAAACAATATCCATTTGTGATTAGATGGATCTGTTTTGCAAACCACCCTCACATTTAGTACCTCTAAAGTACCTATCCATGAAGTCCAAATTCACAGATTACTAACTGAATTTTAAAAGTCCTTCTAAGTAACTGCTCCTAATGAACAAATTACAGGGTTAAGTATCACAAGATTCAATGTTAAGTCAACCTTTTATTCAAAACTGACTTCAATCTAGAATTCCAGCAAAGGCTAGCAAGATCTAATGTCTGAAAACTTCTACAGTAAAATTAATTTTTTAAAACATAAAGAAAATAAAGCCCCTGCTTCTCAGCTGGAAATGTGATTCACTGGGGTTCATCTATTTTATTTTACACACATAAGTAGTGACTGTAAGTTGCTGCCCTTACTTCCCCAAGAGATAATTTGGTTTATCAGTCCATGTAATGTATAACATCAAATACCTCTCAGCTGTCTCCTCTGACTTCTGAATCCATTTACACTAATTTTTATCATAATGAAAATAAAAAGAATCCCCCAAATACATTTGTCCTCTTAGGCTGAGAGAGAGAGAGAGAGAGAGAGAGAGAGAGAGAGAGAGAGAGAGAGAGAGAGAGAAAGAATAATGGTCAAGAAGTACAAGGTTTGTGATGTAATTTCTACCAATTCCGATATTCATTTTAATTCAAACAAACATGTCTAAGCACAAAACTTGTTATTCTTTCTGCATGCCAATTGTGAAGATGTAATTCATATCTTTCTGTCCTCAGGAACTGTGTGGCACTGAATTAGTTTGGTAAGAATTTTGAAAATGGGAGACCATCCACTCCCACTTTAAAAAGGCTGTCCAAGTCACATACAAAAGGTTTGTTAGGGTTTTATAATGAGAATTTTGAGGAGATTAGCCAAAGTGATTTATGCATGGAATATTTACCATTTAAAGGAACACAACTGGCAGTCAGTTAGCTAGATACCACAGGTTCTGTTTTGGACTCTTAATCAGCCTAGTCTTTGCATAGCCTTCAAATTTACAATTACTCCCACAACCTGCCATGTATTCCACTCCAACCCACCTTACACCGTGTGATTTTCTTCCTCTTCATTAAATCCTGTACTGTTGAGACAAATCCAACATTTTCACAGAAACCCAAACAAAATGTTGGCATGAGCTGTTTTGAAAAAGTCCTTAATCTTTCAGTCTTTATCTCTGAATACTGACTACTCAATCCTTGCTTGGATTGCACTCACTAGATTATTGCTGTTTCTCTCAATTTATCCTACTTTATAAGACTCTCATAAAACACAGCATTCCACTCCACTTCTGAGTTCAACTGGTATTTTCATTTCCCTTTCACCTTACTGTTATCTGCTGCAGGGCACACCTGTCACACACTTTTTTCCTTGAACTTCACCAAGCCAGACTCCCTGCAAGGAGGCAATAACTGTAGAAACTTCTCTATTTCTGTATTTGCTGAAAACTTTGCTTTCTTATAAGGATGTATCCAATACTCATTTTGTACCATTGTAGTGTCCTGTAAACACAAAGGGAATGTTTATTTTAATACACTTTCAATTTCTCTGGATGACCTAGCACTAAGTAGCCTTGATCTGTATTACTCTCCACCATCTCATTTGAACAAGCATCAAAACCACTCAAAAATAATAGCTGACAAAATTGCCAAGCTTCAGAGGGCTTTTGTCCATTTAAAAGCTAGCATATCATACACTTTTCTTGCATCTGGTCAATAATCCATGCTTAATAACTTTAAGGCTGAAGAAAGAAAGCAGCCTTGAGATGTCAGTAATGACTTACTATTCCATCTCACTACAGACACTAATGTTTTGCTCCTCGGGTTTGTCTGATGGTTTTAAGTAGTTTTTAATCAACTGAAATGAAATTTGGTTGTTTTACCTTTCTTCTCTGTCCTTCACCATCTCTGGCAGCTTACTATTGGCACTAGTACCACAAATGTGTTCTATCACCAAGTGTTTCTCAACACTTACCTGAATTACCTCTTGGCCAATTTATAACAAGTAACTTAGCAAAATTTTGCTAACTGTCCATATACTACAAAAGTTCACTTAGTAACATCCTACAGAAATTTTAATGGTACTACAAAATCTTCAGTGAACCTATTAGAAAAGCACTCTAATCTACACTCATGCTCTTAGTGTGTTTACAGCCAGGATTTCAATCCCAACAGAACAATCGTTAATTCTGATCGCTGGTCCAGTGGCTCTTCCCTCATCTGAAGATGGCAAAGGTGAAGGAATACAACATTTAAACTCACAGAATCTCTTGCTGGTACTGCTACTTCTGCAGTACATTCAGCACCATTTTTTCCTACTTTTCATCCCAGACTTGTGTTCTGCTTTGTGGAAGCCCTTAAACTAGTTTGCCCAAATCTACAGGCTTTGGCTGGAACAGAGACAATTTTCTTCCCAGCAGCTGCTATGGGGCTGTGTTTTGGATTTGGGGTGGAAATGGTGTTGATATTTTGTTGATACAGGGGTATTTTTGTTATTGTTGAGCAGTGCTTGCACAGAGCCAAGGCCTTTTCTGCTCCTCACCCCATCCCACCAGCGAGCAGGCACGGGGTGCACAAACAGCTGGGAGGGGACACAGCTGGGACAGCTGTCCCCAGCTGACCCAAGGGGTATCCCAGACCATGTAACATCAGACTCAGTACACAAAGCTGCGGGAAGAAGGAGGAACGGGGGGGATATTTGCTGTTTCTCCTCCCAAGTAACTGTTAGGCATGATGGAGCTCTGCTTTCCTGGGCATGGCTGAACTCCTGCCTGCACATGGGAAGTGCTGAATGAATCCCCTGTTTTGCTTTGCTTGGAGGCACAGCTTTTGCTGTGTCTCATTAACTGGCTTTATTTCAACAAGATTTCTCACTTTTACTCTTCCAGTTCTCTCCTCCATCCCACTGTAGGGAGTGTGTAAGCAGCTGTACGGGGCTTACTTGTTGTGTGGGCTTAAACCACAACACCAAAACAGAGTAGTTTACCCCTCCTTCCTTAAATCAAAGTTTTATTTTTATTATTAAGTACTTTAAGACAGATGAGGTTCTGTGGTAAAGTCCTTAAATATTTATTTTGCTTCAGGTATTAGAAATTAGTTTTCAGAGGAAAGCAGGAACATACTTTTCAGAGGAAGCACTAATTATGTACACCTCCCTTTAACAAAAAGGGTTTGTGTGTGATGGGTTTTTTTAAAAACATGGTTAAGGAAATAAATAATATACTTCATCTGAACTGTGTTGAGATTCCCATTCACCACTCAAGAAAATAATAACCTCCAAATTGCTGCTTGCCTATAAGCAATAAATTTGTGAAATAATAAAAATATTATTTTAAAAACATGGCAAAAGCTAAGAATTCATTGCAAAATGTGTTTCTTACCATGCCTTTTCCATCTATGCCCTCTTATAGACATGCTAGTCACAGCATTCCTTGATATTCTGGATGAAGTAGGTGTAATTTCAACCTGAATGCATCTTGTTCCTTCTTTACTAGATTTCATGGCACCCTGAGGCAATGAAGCTTTTATTGCATTAGCAACCTAGAACAGAAGAGATGCACTTAAGTTCTTATCACAAAGGTACAAATTCTAGAAGAATTCTGTCAGGGATTCTTCCTATTTCAAGAAGAATACTGTGTACAATTCCAATTTATGGTCAAAAAGCAAGCAACCTTTTTGCATGGCCTATAAAGAATGTTGGTTGCAATTACCTCTCAGAACTTCTACTTGCCACTTTCTTAAAGTCTTCAGTTTCAAGATGTGGTTATTCCTTCTGCTGCACCATTAGCTTAGTTCTGAAGACTCAGAAGTGTTCTGTTGAAAACGGCTTGGTCACAAGGAAACGTGACACCATGACTAAGTGCAGTGAAAAGCCCTGTGTAGTGTGTGCACCTACAGACTGAGCAGTTTGCACAAGCACACACATAGCTTCAGGTTCCTGCTATCATCTTGTATCATGCATGCTCACAGCAAGGATTTCCCAGGCTAAAAATTCTACTCAACCAAGTATTGAGTAGGAAATAAAACACCTACCAGCAGAGGTTCTGGATACAGCTCAAGCTGTGCTCTATACAAAACGTCATCCATAGCTTTACGAGCCAGATCCCATTCTCCATTATAACTGAAAAGGTAAAATTATATGGAATAATAAGCATCATGTCAAAAGATGAACCTTCTCGGTCACCTAACCTTCACAGCTCTGGTGTTCCTTGAGACTTTAGTTTAGAGAACTGGAACTACTTGTGTTTGTTAGCAGCAAGCCTGCTAATTAGAGAACTTTGAAGTAGCATCTATGGAGACAAAGTTTTATTTTCATTGGCCACCCCAAGCAGTTTAAAAATTATATCATTAGCTGTTGATCAGCTAGTCCCAAAATATTCTGAAATACAATCAGGATTTTTTAATATTACTCCACCTTTTGAGTATTCCTGTATTACTAGTCTCTGATTATTTCAGTTACTGAGTAAGCTTCACACATTAATGTGACTTTCAAAGGGTAGATGACATCAGCATTTCAGAGGAAAAATATAACCTCTTTTCCTTAACTAGACTGATGTCAAAACTAACCATGCAAAAATGTGAACATCAGACAATGGCTGGAAAAGCTTTTACAGTATTTTCTTTCCATCAGCAGTTACACCTATCAAGTGCTGCTCCAGCCATCTTTCCCCAGTATGGCACAGGTAACTTCATCCAACTGCTTGGAGAACTGTCTCTTCCCAAGGACCCCTTATTGCTACACACAACATGTGCCCATAGAAAATGAAATGCCTCCAAGGTAGTGTATCTGAACAAGCACACAAATTAGGCTGGCATTTTGTTTGCATATTAGAAAAAAAAAACCCAACTTACAAGGCATAATAGATCCCTGTTAGCATTTGCACCATGAATTCAGATGAAACTGGAATCCTACTGTTCACTCCCTTGTACTTTCTCACTTGTTGGCGAGGATATCCACAGACACAAATTCTGAAGAAATCATACATTTGTCATTGGTAAATAATGGGGAGCCACCCTTGTAGCTTATAGACTTTCAATACTTCACCAGTACTGATCAGTTTTTAGAAGCCCTGAGTTACTACTTCTCAAAATGCAAGAATGACATCCAACTAAGGTAACATTCTTATGAAGACTTAGTAACTGCCCAGATGCAAAAAATCTGGATTTACAACTTGAGATCAGCGCAAAATATTTTGCGCTGTAATTTTCACATTTACAATCCATACTTGTAATTTAAGAACGTGATAAAAATTGAATTAGACTTACTAGAAGAAAACACATTTATTGTAGATCCTAAAGAAAACCCTCCAAGTTCCCCAACTGGTTGCTTAAACCAATTAAAGGAGTTATTCTATGCATCCAAATAGCAGAATATCAATTCCACCACATCCAAACAGGACACTGAAAGAAATTCAGGGCTTCTGACACGTATTCCCAGTACTCTAACATGCTGTCTATTCTAAATTGCTGTCAGGGTAAGATTTTCAGTAAGCAGATGAATGACAAAACCAGTCAGGAATTAAGAAAAATGAAAGTTAAATTGTAGAGCATTAAATAATTCAGTATCCAGACATTCAACATTTTGAAGTAGAAAGACTTGTTTGCATCTATTGGTAACTTGCTTGGCATTTTTTGGATGCTTTAAAAATTATTTATTCCGAACACAATCAAAACCTAATCAAGCAGAATAAGCAACACCAGTCTCCTTTCCACAATCCTTAGCTTCTAAGTATTTTTACCTCATATATTAAAGCAGTTTATCTAACAAAGATCTCGTAATTACTCTTGTAAATATTGCCAAGTGCTTCAAACTCTGAAGTCTCTTGCCTCCTTTGAAGAGAAGGAAATCTTACAGGCATCCATTATCATGCTTTAGCTGTTTATTTAGTTGTTATCCTAGAAAAAAGCTGCTGAGGGTGACTTCTTGGTCTCTTGGGTTTCCTGGGTTAAGGAGAGCATTCTGATTTTTCCCTTAACATACAGTCCACTTTTGAAAATTCAGAGACAAAGATGTTTACTATCCATTTCTCTTCTTTGAAAAAAGATATTGATCAAAACATAGACATTGTAATTAAAGTTGAGGTAGGCTTTGTTTTGTTTTGAGGTCAGGAGGGGCATGTTGGCATTGTTATTTTGGTTTTCTGAAGCAACAGATGGTTTTGGAAATGTTCAATGTATCCATAAAAATGGATGTATGTCTAGTTCTAACATCTACTATAATTACAAGAAAGTTTCAACCTGCACAGTATCTGAATTTATTTAGTAAACCTGCTATGCAAAATACACCACACTTCTAAAAGACACTTCTGGTTTTCTTCAGTTAACACAACTACAGCTACTGTCATTAAAAACAAACAGCTCCCTTTGACTTCTCCTCTTAAAGAGAAGCTTAACCTGCATATAAGCCAGGTTATTGTTTCCCATTTTGAGATCTCAACCCAAAGTTATATAAGAGATAAATTAAAAGCAAATATTGCAGCTACGAGAAGAATTCAAGTTTAAAAGCGACCTTTGGGAACTCAAAGCTTGTTTCTATAAAAGAAGTCCAAACTGACTGCACTTCAATTTAGTAATACCATTTCAAGAGTAAACAACCTACAGGAATTACCTTGAAGAAATTTGACACAATGACTGAAGAGACATTGCAGGCATGTAGCTTAAGGCAGCATTGTAACAGAGCAGAAGGAAAGTCAGCACTTCAAACCTGGGATTTGAAAGAAACATTGCAATTCCATTACCAACTTTATTTTTTAAAAGAAAACAAATTTATAGGGAAATTCTTAAGAATTATTTGAACAGACTTGGCATTGTATTTCAATTTAATCAACAACTGAGTAAGCTTTTTCCCTCCATGTAGTAATATGCTCTGCTGATCTCTCTGCATCTACATTTACACGTGTTTAAAACAAAAAAACACCTGACAAAACACAACAAACACCTATCCTCCTTCAGTCTGGAACTATAGTAAAAATTAGAAGCTCAATCCATTAGGGACTTTCAAGCAAAATCCCATGATACAATTTCACCTGTTCTGGGCTGTCAGCATCTCCCTCTGAGGGTGAGGTCCACTGTACACAACCCTGGACAAACCGTGCTGTGACAAAGCTCCTTCAGTGAGAGCCATGGAGCCAATGCTGGAAGGCTGAAGGAAAAAAAGGGTCATTCAGAGCATGTCCACCTCAAATCTTGCTACAATGCAAGTGGAAATAGACAACAATAAACATCACCATATTTACATATGAATTTTCAGCAGGTTTAATGTTATCTGACTGTTTAGTTGTTATCTGTTCATTTTACACCAAATAAGGCATATGGCTTCAGAAAAGAAAAAAAAAATAGTTGCTGCATGGCTATCATGCAATTATGACTATTCCACCTTGAAAAGGCCTCAGAGACCAGTTAGCAGTACTCTGAAATCTCAGAATTATGTTCCTATGTCATCATACAACATGTTAAAACTGCTTTTCACTTTTGTTGTTAGCAAACAGGCGCCCAAAGCATTTGGGCATTTGCAAGACCCAGTCTGGATGCTCTCCTTGGTTTGGATGAACTCCATGCCCCTTCAGGTTCTGGGCACTGAGATGCCTGCAGCCTTGGGAGATACTTGATTGGCCAAGACCCCTGACAATCATGGTAACACTGCCCCTCTCAGTCAGGAATTTCACTTTGCAGCTGTCACTTACTTCATGATAGATAGAAGGTTTGGACAAAGATGGAATTGTGAAACTCAGCACTTTGTTATGTCCCTCTTTGTCAACTATCTCCTGAAAAACACAGACAATATCAATGGTTACACTGTACTACAGAAAACAGACATCCTACAATGTTAAATACTATTTATTATAGGGACTGACAGGGATACTATAACAATCCAAGCTGCAAGCTAGAAATTCTCTCTCTATTTGCTTTCTATCACAGCACATTTTGTTTATTAATGAAAACTCTTCAAATAACTTAGCCAAGGGCACAGCCATTTGCATACATAACCCACATTAAAAACACTAAGAGGAAACATCATGTTTAAAACAACATTATCTTTTTTTAATTATACACTGCTTGCTAATTGTGAAGGTTAACAATCAATAATTCTGTTCTGAAAACTATTAACCATCAAGTAAGCACTCAACAAGTAATTTGTTTTGGAAATATTACAGCTCTGGAATGACTGCAGCCTCATAAGGTTTGACAGCAGCAGACCACAGAACTTACAAAAGCCCAAGTCTGATAACTCACTCTATGGAATTAAAAGAAGCATGGATGCAAAGCTTTAGAGAAGCTACTTTCCTGAAAGACACCACCACAGCAGTAGCTGGAAGACTTCTTGCTCCTGTAAGCTAACAGAAGACTAATGGGTAAGGCAAAACAAGATGTGGTTTTGTACCACAGAAGGGCACTGGAGTACTTCAAATAAAAACATGTTAAAGATCCAAAGTAGACTTGAGCAAAACAAACACCACACGCTAGATTTTACTTCCCTCTTTTCTAAATTTCAGCAGCTGATTTCATATATCCAGAAGTAATAATTAGAGACAAGCTTCAGTGTCTCCTAACATCCATGTGTTGGAAGGCTGAAGGTCTAACTTCACATAGTAATTATTAAAACTCCTGTCTTAAAATAAAAGACAAAGCAGTAAAGAAAGACTGAAAAGGACCAAAAGGGCACACAGAGCTGCTCCTTCTGAAAAGCTGAACAGCTTCTCCACTCTCCACATAAACCACTGATACTTTAATTTTTAATATTGCTCCCGGATAAACGTGGAAAACGTGTTCCTCAATATATAGGAGAAAGGGAAAGAAAATGGCTACATCCAAACTTCTAAATTCTAAAAATATTAATATTTGTATTCTTCATTATAATCAGACTTGTAATTAAGTTTCAGGAGTACATTTCAAGATGTATTTGTAGTGTATGATGTGTATTAAAGTGTATGAAGTCTATTAAAAAAACTCCTGATAATTACAGCTCGGAAAGCAAAAAATTTCAACTGCATGCACTACCACTGTACATCCCTAAGCTGAAGGTAGAACAATCCAGTTCATGATCTCAAGGTTCAGCCACACTAATTCCACACCCCTCACAATGCAGCCAATTTAAAAGTATTCTGAGCAAAATTTTTCATTTTCCTTCAGTAAGAAACTGCAGGACTCCTACTGAACATGTTAAGTTTCCAAGAGTCCACTCTACCTATTTACATTGGAATTACTTTTATATTAGGCTTTGTATTTCCTCTTGGTTTTGAACACATAAAGTTGTTGGTTCATGAGAAAGTAAGTATCTAAGCAGGTCACCTACTACCCTTTCCACCTGTACACTAAAGAACAATACCATCTTGATTGTTTCAGTTATAATTTTATGCAACAGCAGGGAAGAAGTCAGCGTGAGTACAAGACACTGCTTTACCATAATCATTCCTTATGTCTTAAAGCAAAACAGGGAAAAAAGTTCCCAAAAGTCAGGCTGATCTACAGCTTCCTAGAGAAGCTTGTTGTGAAATTCTTATGACCCCAGGCAGCTGAAGATGGAAAGCCAAGTTACTAATTGAGAAAGAAACTCTTCACAGCAAAGAGAGGATGTTACCAGACTGGTTTCAAGCTTAACTTAAATGTAATCTCTTCTGGGAGAAAAACAAGTGATTACAGCCACATCCATGAGCCACCCTAAATTACTTCATCATGGATAGGAAGGAGTGAATTGCCTTAAGGCAGAAGATAAGAGCAAATGCTTTTCAGGAATGTTCTTGTCAGATACAACTGAGCATACAGAAAAGGCAGGAAGCTTGTACTCTGCCTCAGGAGGAGTGGAACATAAGGGCTCGGGTCTCTTAAATTAGGCTCCTGGGTGAAAAAGATATTTCTATTTTCTTGGTGAAGACACCTATGATTATTTCTAGGAGATGGATACCAGCTGCCTTCTCCAGATTTTCAGATGAAAAGACTTGACATCACTATTTCGCTTCACAAAAAGCCTTCCTAAAACAACCAGAACAAACTACACAGACAAGAATCCCAACCGACATAAAAAACCACTAAGTATTTCAAAATAGCAATAAAAAGACTAAAATATGGTGCTTTTAAGGGTTCCTTATTAATTCTGTTCTTCAAAGCACAGAAAGAGTAACAAACAGTCAAGTATTAGTTGAAAGTAATTTTTTTTGGTGGTTTTAGTCCAGATAGTCAAAATACAGGCAACAATTTCCAAAGCAGTGCCTCGAAAAGTCCTCAAGCAGAATGTGAGTTTAATCACCATACCAAGAAATAAGTAACAAAAAAATTCAAGAACCACAGAAAGAGCAGAGAAAATATTGACCAAAGAATGAAAGTTCATCTTCTAATTTCTGACAGACACTGATTTGAAGAGTTGAGACTGAAATAATCACTTCATTTTAATTCCAAAACAAAATGTTGAAATACAAACCAAGTTATAAACTCCTAGGAGAAGAGCCTCTATGCATCCACTGCTCTGCAAATCCCTGCTGGCTGAGACAGCAAGATAGCACCACATCAATTCTGGCAGGAACTGCAGCGTAAAGCGCAGCAATTGCTCCTCACCACTGCGGTAGAACTCAAAGAGCTGGTGGCAAACTGGCTCCAGAAGCTGAAATACAAGTTACAATCATGAATGAATAAAGCATTACAAAAATCTGCAACTTTGTCTGGATCAATCCTTTAGCCAAAACTGTAAACTGAAAAAAATGACATTTTAGTTATCATGGCATGACTGATACAGTAACTGCTCAAGTCACCTTACACACTTTCATGCCTATAACATACTTTTGTATGATGAAAGTAGAGCCATTCATCCTACATGAATAAAAAATTCCAATGGCTGCTTTGCCTTGTTTTTGGCTCACTTCCTCCAGCCTCAAAGGCAAAAAATAGAGGATAGTTATTACATCCCTCATACCTCTCAGTATCTTTAATATACAGGCAAACTACCTAAACAAAAGGTCTTGTTACAACTCCAACAGCATACACAAAATGAAGCTAGAAGCTTTACCCACCTAGTGAGAAGAGCTGTATAACACTAAAATTCCAAGTATTACCAAAACTTAGTACACAATAGGATTTGTTGATTTTCCCACTCTCATTATAAGCTTCTAGAAGCTTCAATGTATTTATACGCTTGAGATAGAAATGGGAAGCCTCAGGAGTATTTTTAGAATCAAATTTGTTAAGCTGATACAAATGGATCTAAAACACTGAACTGGAAGTAATACACTGAGCTAGATCAAGTTAAAAAAAGATTTCAAAACAATAAAGTTATCAGCCTGCCTGTGTTTCTGGATTTAATGTGCCTTCTTGTGTTACCACCTACATTTGATAAAAGGATGAAACACTGTGTTAAGCACCACCTGTCAGTGTATGGAAATTAGGAGATTTCCTAATTTTCTCCAATTAGAAAGTATTGTCAAAATCAGCAGGCACTTTCAAAGCCAGCCAAACTACTAAATTCAGTCCTGCTATTTGTCTAGATCACAACTTAGTTTTAGTAGAGTAGTTTTCAGAAAAATAAGAAAGCCAATTCCATATTCATCCCTTTTTTGAAGCAAAGGAGGCAAAATCACCAGGGAGACCACACTAGAGAAATACCTGCTTGCTTTCCTAAGCTTTTCCTCCTGAACATGGAAAAAAAGTCAAGTCAACATTTCTTACCTCCCAAAGCTACTTCTGAAACTGAAAGATCTTAGCAGATTTGAGTTCTTTTTTAAGAAGTAATCTGGGACAATCTGATCCATTCTAAAAAAGAGGAACTTTTAGCTACTGAGATATATAGCTTCACTTTGGAAATATCATCCCTGAAAATTCTACAGTAAAGGCAAAAAAGCCATGCCTAGTTAACTAGTCATCAGTTCTAAGAGCAGTACAGCAAAGATCCTTCTAGAAAACCTTACCAATATTTTTTACACAATTTGCATCCTTCCCATAATGAAGTATCAGTTCTGAATGATGTGTTTGAACTTTAAAAGGCCCATAAATAGCTGTGACAGGTATCCATGTTTACATCGTTATCTTACTTCAGACAGCTTTGTATCAGCACATTGAGATGCATAATCAGTACAAAACAGATTTTCTTCCTCAAAATGCCACCACATGCTACAACCTAATATCAAAATGCACTAATGACTGTTGCTCTTTCAAGATATCATTTTGAACTAAGCAATTCTAAAAGAACTAGATTGAGATGTTTTTTAATGCTGGAACAGAACAATGTCCAAGCAATTTCATCCTTCTTCCTTTTAAGCTGCACCCAAGTGTGTCAGACACTCCAAACATTTGCTATTTCCTAATGCAAGCGCCTGTTTGGCTCCTATCTAAAAAGACAGCAAGAGTGTTTTAAGTAAAAAGCAGAAGAACTTCAATATTTAAAAAAAACCCCACCACATATTTATTTAATTATTTTTGATCACTGGAAGTCTTTAGTGAATTTTAAGTCCTTTAAATCTACACATCTTCTGGACCCTCCTTTCACTGAATTACATTTTTCACCTAGCAAGTGGCCCAGGAACCTCAAAAATAACTAACAAAGTCTTTACTAACACAGCTACTACTATGAAGTGGATGTTAAACAAGTAGTCCATTTATCTTACAAATGGCTAATTAATTTTTTGGAAAAGCAAACCAAAGCAACCCATATAAAAAGCAAACATGAACCAGCAGGAAAATGCAGTTACAGATGCCAACACCCATGATTACTTTTCAAATGCTTAAAAAAACCCCTCATCCATCCCACAAAATAAGATTAATCACAATTTTATGGTACTCATAATTATAAGTGCATACATTCAAAGGTGTACAGATGGGGTTGTTTGTCCATTTTTAAACTCTGCAGTATTTGTAGTGTTCATGCATTAATGCTTCTCCCTTTGCATGACACCCATGAGATAGGAGAGGACAGCACATACCCTCCACAGTGCAGCAAGCTGACATTACACAATGCAGCTAACAGATCTCAAATAGCAGTTGGAAGATATTACTTTTCTTTTTAACAGCTGGCTTGTAATTATTTTCACGATGTGGAAAGCTCCAAGTGACCTCTCCCACAAAGCAATGGCTACTTGGAGAACAGTCCAAAAAAGATTTTAGGACTTTTTCTCAAGGCAGCACAACACTCAGTGTCAGCACTAGCTTTTCATTTCAATTCAAAAGTCTCACTAACAGGGAAATCTTCAATACCTTGCACCTGGAATTATCTCAACAACATTTTCAAGCAGAAGTTGCAGCAGCACCATGCTACTAAGGCCCCTGAGAAACCTAGTGATAGTCAGAAGTAGTAAGAAATCAAAGAACTTATGAAAGTATTAATTAGGCTATCAACAGGGAGACTCATCAGATTAATTTACATTTTGATACGAATTCTGAAGACCAGACAGGCTTGACTCAGTAGCTGGAATGACTCAGAATGCCTTTCTGAGCAGCAAATTAAAATTACATTTGTTCTTTGCTGGACAACCTGGGAGCTTCACTATCAGCATTCCCTCTAAAAGCATATATATAAAAGCTTTTTATCTTCTGACCTTTAGTACTCTGGCATAATCTCAGACTTTGGGAAGATGCCTTATTTCTGGGTCTTTTCAGAAGAGTTAAGGATTTGGTGCAGTATTAAAATAATGCACAAAACGATTTCTGGATGGTACAAGGCAGTTAACAACACACAATTAAATCCAGATCAGGATGCTCTGAACATACCTGGACGTTTTAAAACAAGGGCAGTCATGGCACACAGAACCTTCTTAGTACAGCTACTGAGAAAACCTCCTCATTTCAGTAAGGGTACATCCACTGCATAAATCCATGTCTTTATATTGTATGCATTTCAAACAACAAAAAACCTAAAAAAAAAACCCTAAGCAACAATTTTAAAAGTATGGCTAACCTAACTTTGTTCTCTTGCATTGTAATAGACAAGCTTCTGAGACCGAGAGATTCACACTCAAGTGATAATTACAGAAAGAATTCTGTCAGACACAAACATCTTTTCAATTCCTTGATGCATTTCTCAATTCTACATCCAAGTCCTGAAGCCCATGAATGTGACCTACAAGCTTAACTATGATCAGTAAGTTACAAAACCTTAATTTTTTTTCCATGATAGTATGTCATTGCTAAGAGCAAACTTTTTGAAGGAGACTCTTCACAATTACCTAGCATGCAAGGTCTTGGTTTCATTCTGCCAGTGTTATGTCAGACATTTTGGGTGAGAGATCCAAAATACTCACTTCACTCTGTGGCTCCTGAATTACTTTGTAAAGAGATGAAATCAAAGCAGTCTTGTCTTTCAAGCTGGTAGCATAGCTGGATATGGATGCTTCTGGCAGTGTCTAAAATAAAAAATATTAGAAGCAATTTCTATCATTAAAAATAATAGCTATTTCAACAATTTTCCATTACAAATCACTGTTTATCAGCGTTTACTGTAAACTAAACCTTGTTTCACAAAGAAATCCCCGCATTTTCAGACTGTTGCCAGAAGATTTACTGCACTCTGTCATCTTGCAATTTCATATGGAATGTAACAACAGTGGATAGGAAATTGATTTTTAAAGTTACAAAAATGCAACTGCCACTGAAATGTCACTGTGAGATGTCAGTCCTGTGAAACTTCTACAGTTTTCAGATCCATACTTGAAGGAGTTCGCAAGACCAACTGTACACAGGTAGTGAACATTATTACCAGATACAGAATCATTGTCGAAAAGCACAAATTCCAGTTAATGCAAATTCCAGCTCTTCTTTAACTCTAAACATATTTTCTGCCAATACTTAAGAAGGTAAAAATCTAATGTTTTTAACAACTCCTTTAGAAGATGTATGTTTAAATGTACGTAAGTCTTACAGTAATTCTTATTTCCAGTGCTTGAAAGGACTCCACAGACAGGAAAACCTATTTCCAGTGTATCTAAGCAGAGCAGGAGCAATACCTACAGTCAGGTCTGGTACTCAAACCAATAAAATCATTCATCTATGATATACATTTTCACTCCTCTCTGTCAGGAAGTATGTAGCCCCAAAGAAGCAGAGACATTTGTATTTATCACATGATCTCAGCAAAACCCAAGGTTACTATCTTTCTTTGTCTAGAGGATGCAAGCACTCCTGCACACTTCACCAGCACCGATTCAACACTTCTGGCTACATATTGGAGAGTGTAATACCTTGAACTCTGATAACCACTCCTCCACAACCCCAGTATCCACAGCTAACATCTTCCAACATCTGCTTCAAAACCTTCAGCCTGAAAAATAAGGAAACACAGTTTGTGAATACTCCATTAAGTAGATGATGAAAATTAGGTCTCTGGGAATATTTAAAGAATCTTATCATGCTTTTACTTGTTAACATTTTACATGCTGACATTACTTTGAACTTTCATTGTACCTCACTTATGCACGCTGCTGGAAGCATTAAGCACAGGAGTCTTCACATACAGCAGTTTAATAAATTCCAACTATGTATTGTGTAGGAAGCAAGTCAAAGATTTTCAGAAATGGCATTCTGAAAACAGAAAATATTACCCTCCTCAACTTCAATTTATTTTTCAGCTTACAAGACTCGAGAGGAAACTGTATGGACTCACTGAAGAGAAATGACTGTTTAGGTTTTTCCAAGTCAACTGCAATTCCCAGCTTGGAAAAGGTCACTGAAATAAAGGTGGATGGAAAACCTTTCAGCCCTCCACCACCATGGCAACTGCAGGACAATGAGCCTGCTGCCTCTGCATGGAGCCCAACACTCTGCCCAGTCTCAGACAGAGAGAGGTCATCAGCAATAGGACTTGAATAGAGGAGATCCAGAATGGCTACTAAAATTAATTCCTGATTTCTCTTCAATTTTGAGAAACCATTTAAAAATAACTGTCCCTTGGAGCAGCTTATTCTGACACAAAAGACCAATATATCATTAAGATACAAAACTACTAAGAGTTAAAAGAGCATGCTGTTAGCTTAGCCAAATTGTGCCCATGGATTTCAACCAGTGAAAAAATTAAATACTCATCTGAGGAAAAAATTAACACTGTCTTGGTGAAATGTTCAGTCATGGGAAATATCCCACCGAGTTTTACTTTGCCAGTTTAAAATTAGTTTTGAAGGATCCAAGTATGGGCTTCTCTGGGAAAGACAATGAAGGAAAAGATGGAGGTAAGAATTGCCTTTCATAACACAAATACAAGTATTTTATTCTGAAATCCAGACTGTAGTAGAGCATATACAGACTATATACAGTATATTTTAAGAAGCCTCAAGGGAGAAGAACCAGATATGATAATAGCAAGAGCTCACTATAACCCTCCAAAGCAAGGGGAATAGGGAAAGCTCAAAGTTAAATAAGGCTTTAAGTAGTGACCAAGATACAGACAGGGTTGTGAGGAAATTACTATTCAGACATGAATGGCAAAAGGAATAAAATAGAACAGGCTGTCCAGCAATTTCATTTTCATTTCATTTCATTGTAATACACAATAATAACATAAGGCAACCAGAGACTTCTGTGCCCCTTCTCCTAACTTGCATGATCATTAAATAATAGACCAAGACAGGCGAAATCCCAGGGAAGCAGCTGTGGCAATGTCCTCTCCCAACCCTACAAAGACACACAAGTCTGCACAAAGCTTATAAAACACTGCCTTTGGAGGATGAAATGACAACAGGGAAGGGCCAAGGAAGCGTAAGCATTTAATTTTTGGAGACCAGACCACTGCCATGGTTGGATATGGGCTCCTCAAGGCTTGTGGGGGAGGAAAGCTGCCCTTTGTTGGGAGAGCAGTGGGGACACATGGAGCTCAGCCCTGCTGTGGACAATGAGACAGCTGGGAGCTGATGGGTCACAGATGAGAGGGCAGAATAACATGGGTGACATTATGGCAGGTGTTTGCTGCCCATCACCTGAGCAAGACAAAACACGGGAACTCCTTTTCATACACAGCAGAAGAAGCCTCACATTACAGGCATCTGGTCCTCACACGGAACATGAACTACCCTCTTATCTCTTGGAGGGGAAACAGAAGAGGGAACAAGTGCATTGATTATTACCTCCTGAAACAGGGGACTGGGGAGCCAAAGGCAGGCCCTCTGCTAAACATGGGAAACTACAAACACGGAAAAAGTGGCTAGTGGTGTCAAGGTCAGGGCAGACACAGCTGCAGTGACCATGACAAAGTAGATCACAGGATCCCAGTAAGAAGGATCAAAGCAAGAAGGAGGATCAGGAATGTTCTAGAATGGTTCATGGGCTTTTGCAAAAATAGCAACAGGAAAGCTAGGGCTCCATGACTGAATCAGCAGGGGATCTGCTGCGAGAAGATACAGGAAAGGCCAAGGTACTCACTGTCACCTTTACTTGTGCTGTTACCAGCAAGAGCATCCCCCAGGAACCCTGGATCTCAGAGCACAGAAAATTGCCTCAAGTGTCAGAGTGGTTGAGCAGTCTCCAACCAGAGACAGTGAAAATCCAGTCTGATAAGATCTTGAGCAGCCAGACAGACACCTGTTCCAATTTTCACAACTTTGAGCAAAGGAGGCTGGACTTCATGATCACCAAAGATCCATTTAAACCTCATCCATTCTTTCATCCTGTATCAACAAAGAAATGGGAAGGACTGCCATGTATATTATTTTATAGCTAAATACCAAGTCTTTCTGATCAGCACTGACAGTCCCTGAAGGTGTAACAATGAAAATACAGAGGAGCAGCCCCTGACTGCTCAGCATAGGTTGTATGTGAGACCCTGCTGTGAAGTGAGGCTATGAAGGACAATGCCATGTGCTAACAAACACAAAGACTAGTCCTACTACAGTTATTGAAGCAACCACCTTGCCAGTTCCTACAGAATCCCACAACCTCCTGGCCCTACTTTCATTCCTATGAAGGTGGACAAAGGCTTTTGCAGAGTCCAGTGCTTCAGCACTGCTGACAAGAGTAACCATTCCCTACTGAGCCCCACTAATAGCACAAATACCTGTCCTAATATTACTCAGAGCAAAAGTCCATTTTTTAAAAGAGCCAGATGGAGTCCTGCATACACCAAGTCCGTAGTTGATACCACATTTCCAAGAGATTCAATTTGTTCTCACCCTTCTCTAGTGATCCATCAAGCATTATTCTCAGATTAAAGGTTCCCAGAGAACAGAGGTTTCATTTGACCAGTAAAAAAAGTAAGAGCATCCCTGGCTGGCATTACCCATTGGAAAAATACTTTAAGTTTTTATGACTAATTTTATGACTCAGTATTTAAAGATGACTTTTTTTTTTTTTGGCAACGGCATGAACTTTTGAAATGACATTTGTAGAAAAGAAATAGGACAAAGTTTTTGCTGATCAGATCTTTTATATTTATTTTTAAAGTAGCAGAGGCATTCCACTGAGTTAAGGCAGTAGAAACATACAGGGGATAGACTGTCCTTATTTTACCTTCATACCTTAAAAAATCCACATATATCTGCTTAAACCAAAGCAATACACATTTGAGTATCACAAATAAGAACTCTTAACTTTACGATTATTTTCCTTGAAGACATGGATTATGTGTTCAATTGATGTCCCCCAGAAGGAAAAAAAGGGTTTAATTCCACATATCAGCTGTGTGGGATCTATTTAAACAGGCAGACAACCTACTGTTTTGCTGAGGATTGCCTCATTTTGTTCTAGTTACATAACAGATCAAGTTGGACTGGCACAATATTTGGACAGAGTTGGAAAATTCTGTTCCAAAATAAGGATTAACAAGTTTCACTTAACAACACAATTTTTTGCTGAAGCCCCCAAAAAGTTTTTAAAAAGTAACTCTAGAATAGGATTTTTAACACTAAGTGCACCAAAATAAGGCTTAATTTATACCATCTGTTAAACTTCTACAGAAAAAAAAGACCCAGAGGATTAAAAAAGCATGCCTTAATTACAGCTTTGTTTCAGAGGATATAACTGCAAGATATAGGGCACTGTAAGCATGAGATATCCCAGCCACTACAGAATTAAAGCAACATAAAGTGGATAAAGTAAATACCTGCTACTTTGAATATTAAAAAAAGAGGGGGAAAAAGTGTAAAATTGCATTAAGAATGTACTTTATAAATATCAAAACTGTAATGGAAGTTCAAATAACACAACAAACACTACAAAGCAATTTTCCCAAAAAAGTCTTGTTTTAAGGTATATCAGCATGTAATTCTCTTTAAATTATTATTTTTCTTGGTCTTTTCCTACTAACTCCCTGCAAAGACTTCAAATGAGTGGAGTTTGAGAATTTCTTTAAAAACAACTTTTGTCATCACAAACCAAACAATACTTTGATTAAATGGCAAAAGCAGCTTCAAATGTCCCCATGGTCCTTGTTCATCTGGATGTCCTGATGAAAATTTTTATAGGAAAGGGAAGTCTCAATTATTTAAATACCACAAAGCTACTTGTGATGGAGCTCAGTAACAGTCAGGTGGTTCAGGACTGTTGAATTTTTATCAGACAATATATGTATTCTTAGTTTATCTCACACATGAAGTAAAGCCACTTTAGGTAAGTGGCTTTACTTAATATTTACTTCATATTTGTCACATGAAAGTAGGAACAGCTTATGCAGTCTAGCTAACACATGTATTTATATGTATTTATATGGCTAATATAACCTGTATTCTCATACCTTGTGAGTTAAAAGCACTTTGGAGTATTTTCCACAAGACTGTCAACTTGGATTAGCAGCCAAAGACAGGATTTATAATAAATAATTATTAACAAGTTCCCAAGTCCTAAGCAGCCTCTGACAGCTGTTAATTGGTCTTGCTCTATTCTAATGCAATAATGTAATTATTTTCTTTTTTTTTTCAATTTTTCTTTTGCTTCAAGTGAACTTGAAACTTGTGTAACTTGAAACTAGTGTAACTTGAATAAGATACCAACGATATTTATCAGACAAAAGCAAGTCTCATTTAGAAAAGATTTCTACAACGTCCCTAAATAGGTAATTTTCCCTTCCTCACCCTTTACAGCACAAATACATCAGGAACTTACTGAATTTCCTGTTTTTAATAGAGGAGGGAGAAAAAGTTACATGCACTGAGCTGGTGGAGGGCCAGCCAAGACAAATTAAGACATATTCTCTGGCAAACTTACTTATGCATCCGTCTACTTAAATGGCTCTGTATTTTCATACCTGTCACACAAGACTTTAATATAATAATATCAAATTATGTCTTTGAATGAAATCACAGACAACACATACACAGGTTTTTCTTTAAAAAGAAATTCTCACAATAGGTGGCTTTCTTGCTCTTTACAGCTACCCAGCATTTGTGGGATTCATCCACAGAATGCATGTGTGTAAATGCAATTTGGATTAAGTACAAGGAGGCTGGACTTGGATAAAGAACGAATGCTTGAGTTCTGCAGAACTGACCTTCTGAAACCACAGTATTAGATATTTGCTAGGGAAAGTCACAGAGCTGGAAAAAACAAAAACAGGAGCCAAAAACTGCTCAAGCCTCATCCTCCGGGAACTGCTGGAAGAGTAGAATAAGCATACACTGCATCTTTACCTAATCTGTAAAGTATCTGCTTGGAAGTCTGTATTATTTGCTAAAAAAAAAAAAACAACTTAAAAGGGAAACATGGAGCAGAAAGTTATTTATGAACCAGCAGCCAAATCTGTCAACTCACCCCAGAACAGGAACAAAGTAAACTTGTGAGCATTCCATTAAGATTCACCAGACCCACATGAGATCAAGCCCCTAGTAAATGTTCATCTTCTGTTCTATAGTAGTTTGCACACAAAAGTAGGGATGGGCCAATTAGGACTCAACTTTTCTTCCTTTTTGAAGTGGTACAAGAAATATTAAAAACCTTTTAGTCAGCTCTTACTTGATTCATCAAGGTCATTTAAAGGACTACAGTCTACATGTAAAATTCACATTGCTGAACCCTTTCTTCTCCCTCGCTTCAGAGACAAAGACACAATCCTTGGTAAGCCACAGAAGAGTAAAGAACACTCAGGCAAGTGTACTCTTGATTCAATTGCCAAAGAACAGAATGTATTTTCCTGATGCTAATGCACAACTCATTTTAGTGATACAGCGATCTGTTCATCTTCTATACAATTTTGAATATGGCCAAGCTGTTCTGTTCAGATACTTGTAGGTGCAATAATGGGCAGCAAAACACTTGAAGTCTCTTGAGAAAAGAAACAGATGCTACTGTGGACTCCAAAAGCCACTCTAACAGGTTTCAGAAACCACAAAGGTCAGGTCTGACTTCTTGATTTTTTTCAAACTTTCACAAAGAAACAAACACCCCATTGTGCTAAGCCTGAAACGGTCATGTTCTATTCAAATATACAACTGCAAACAGTGCTCAAAGGCTCTGTATCAAATATTCTCTGATAATTGCCATCTTCAGCTTAAATCAGGACAGCGATGATGCACCAAGCATCACTGACTTCGGCTTAGGCAAATTCCTAAAATGAGAGATGGTTATTCAGCATCTTCTAACAAGAGAAATAACAAGTTGTAGGTGACACTAGAGGTGACAGGCTCAAAACAAACAAGAATTACCAAAAACAACGTAGGAAAGAAATATGCATTGAGGTCCAGGTACATGAACTTTACATAAATGCATAGAAAAAAACCCCACTGGGACATATGCATGGAAAAATCTACCCAGAGCCACTAAATATATAAACACTTCTAGTTCAGAAACCTGGAGTCAAAGGTTGCTCCCCCAGCACACTCTTCTAGTTTTCTCTCAGTTCCTTTCTTGGCCTCTATTAACAGCCACTGCTAGACAATAAGGTTTCAGAAATTCTCATCTGGTTCACTATAGTCATTCTGCAGTCTTCTGCATAATAAAGTGGTGAACACACAAAAATAACTGTTCTGAACATTTGTTTCCAGTGGTTTGTAAAGATTACTGAACCTTAGGAAGTGAAACTGCAGTCAATTTTAATTTCATCTTGCCAAAGGCATTATTCACTTTTGCTTCCCATTTTCCCCTCCCCTCTGTCAATGACAGAAGCAATCACAGATAGAAGCTCTTATCCAGAACTTACACTTTGTATCACAACGTGGAACATCAGCCTTAAAGAGTCAGGAGTCAGTGGACTCTTCCATGATACACATTTGAAAAAGACTTCCCAATCCTCTGCGCATATGCTTCTCCAACAATATAACACTTGGAATATGACAAAGTGATAGATATTTGCCCACCAAATGGAAAAGTCCTCCTGAATGATACCCATTACAAATTTTAAAAATTAATATTCAGCCACAGATGACAAACCTCAATTCAGTTTGGTGCCAGCAATTAAGGAAAAAATAGTCTACAGAAAGCAACAATACATCAGATAGACCATACAGAAACTATAAGTAACTGTCTTAAATGCAGTTGTTTCTTGTGCAAAGTATCCAGTACCACAGAATACTGTTTGGAGGTTTCTGGGCTGTAAAGCATCAAATACTTGATGTATCAAACCGTACCTCAGTCTTTTACAACCTTTCTATTCTGTCAAGAGGGGGAAAAAACCAAACAAAAGCCAACAAACCTGTGGTTGAGGTCATGAAACCACAAGGCCATTTACATTGCTGGTAAACAGTCACAGAGGCACACATGACCCAAAACATTCATGATTAAAGCTTTCTAAAAAGTCTCAAGCAGAAGGTAAGACTCCTAATAGCACAGGCTTTTGAAGATTTTAATCCTGATCTTTGACTCCTGGCAAATTTATTTGCTCAATTTCAGATTAGCAATCAATTACAAACCACATTTGTACTCAACTAACCTTGTATTCACCCTTTACTACCAAGGGGAATTGTCTTCCAAAACAACCAAATTACTCATGCCAGTCAAACAAGCCACTAGGATAGAGATAAGAGACTACAAGCACTGATATATTCACTCGAATTTATACAAGCCATAGTAAATCAGATCTATATTGTTTGAGTAGGACAAAAGCAGCCCTAACAGTACAGTGCCAAAATGAAGTAAGAGGAAATAACTTCCACAGCTTGAATTTTATTTTCTCGTTGTCCTCTACTACTTCTTCCTTGCTACCTTTTTTAATCCTGCTTTACTACTTCTTCCCTGTAGCCTACTGTACAAATGCACACTCTAAGTACATCTGCCATGTTGAAAACCACAGTCAGCCAAAAGTGACCACCTGTAAGTCAACTTACTCCAGTTACACCCCGTTCTCTGGCATGCAGAATCCCTACTCTTTCAAGTTATTTCATCTGGAGTATATCCTCAAATGTTAGCTTTTCTATCATCTGTAATTCATCAATAGTTTCATAATAGGGAAATAAAGTAAGATTTATTATTTTCAAAGCAGTTTTTTTAGCAGCTAAAATATACTTGCTTCCACTTTTATTTCATGCAAACATTACTGTTTGCATCTTATTGACTCTTTAAGAAAGAACAGATATATAAACAGCATAATCTTAGACAGAATAAAACACATATAATTGAAAAATCTTGTCTTAATTGTCCTTATGTTTTCTGGATTAATATAGTCAACTGTTCCAACACATACAAAGAAAAATCAAGATAATAACTATATGCATCATACAAAAATAGAATTCAAATTAAGTCACATTAAAATGAGTACAAGCACAAGCTTAACCAAATAAATGAACGAGAAAGCTTTAGAAATCTTGTCTGTTTTCTATGTATCAAGACTTGCACAACTTGTGTTGAGAACATCAGTGAACTAGCAATTAATTCCACAGTACATGACACAGTGCTCTTATCACTTCTGCAAGAGAAAGCAGTGCTGCACAAGTTCACCCCATACAAGAAACATTCTGTACAGAAACCCAAACATACTGTTCCTTTACACCTTAGTGCCCTAAGCCCAAAGTACACTACACCCCTATGAAGTCACTCAAAGGCAAATCTAAAGCAGTGAAATATAATAAACTATTGAGAGAATAATTGTATTGCAGCTTTCATTTTAGTATTGCATTTAAGCCTTGAACTAACCAGTGGTCTTCTCAAAAGCATTATTTTGGTAGCAATGCTGTGACATGTAGTTCCTTGCCTCCTCAACCTTCAATGCTACCACAGTATTATCTTTACAGGCAGTTATTCACTTAATCTATAAGTCAATTTGCTGCAAGCTAATTTTAAAAACCAAGTTTTGTTTTCTAAGTGAAAATTGCAAGTCATCTCATGTTAGAGTTTGTTCAGAACGTTCAGCCATATGAAAAGAAAGGTGTTGGGTAATTCAGCTGCTGAAAGGCTCTGTGTAAAGCATGCACAGGCAGATGCTGCACAACAGCTTGAGTATGACTAAAAAGCATGTGGAGAACTGAGCAAGGGCTGAACTTCATCTCTGAGCATTGACTGTAAAAGACACAATTTTAACACCTTCTACCATTACAGCACATAGTTTCAGGTAGTACAAATCCAGAAGCATTCATGTGGCAAGTAGTTTAGCAGTGACCTACCAGAAGGAAAAAGATGCAGTTCACAAAGCAGGACAGTTTTGAGAGACTCTTCACCTACTTTTTAGCAGCAAGATTAAGAATGCAAGACTTTTGTCCAAAACTTCCCAATTCTGCTGGCTAAGAATGAGATTTTTGGACACTGCCTATTTCCAACTCTGCTGTAGGTATCTGCACCTCATTCAATTTGGAAAGCAGAGATGTCTGCCTGTAAAACCATGACAACCTGCAAGCCAGCCACTAACTTTAGAAGATACTACACAAGCCACATGAGGAAGAAATTTTGTAGCAGCTCTTGGGACTTCATTTCAACTCAATCGATCTTCTGCCTCCATAAAATATGAGGAGCTCCACAAACTGAGAACTGGCCTGCAAAAGTCCTCGGTGCTTCAGAAGTGACTTATGACAGGATCAGGCCGGGACAAGGTTAATTTTCGCAGCAGCTAGGAAGGGCATAGTGAAAATCCAGATGCTATTCTCTCATCATTGCCAGGGGAAGCACTCTGGGTAGCCAGTTCTGCATGGTGAGCGATCACGTATGAATCGTTTGCCTATTTTGTACACTTTGTTATTGATCGTGTAGCTGTTACTGCTCACTTTCTTATTCAATTTCTGTTTCCAGTAAATTGTTCTTATCTCAACCTGTAATCTTTACTTTTTGTGCCCCTAATTTTCTTCTCTGTCCCTGCTGCAGGGGAGAGGGAAAAGGAGACTGAGTGAGTAGCTGCGGTTTGGAAGGTTTCAGTGGGAACATTAAATTGGGGAACACTATTCCTATGCCAGGACAGCCTTATCTGGTAAAGCACGGGCCTGTCTTTCAGGCCAAACCCATTCCAGGGCACCCAGCCCTTCACAAAGAAAAGGAAACTCGCCTCGGGGCTCCCACTGACTTCTCCAGACCGGCTGTGTCACCACACTGGGCTGCCCAGGGAAGATCTACAATACAGCATAATATCAGACATGATCAAATACAACTGCAATGGAAAGGTTTCATTTTGACTCCAGAACCTTTATTTGAAATAAGCGCTATGATACATCCCATCACCCTAACCCTGCCAATGCAGCAGCATTAGCATTCCTGATAGCTTTCCATCTGCAAAATATTATCTCCAGTGCACCATTCTGCCATATCCTACAGATCATGAAAGAAAAGCAGGAACCTCGCTATCAGGAATACACCCCAGATTTTATAGCAAAAAGAGATCTATGATAGTCTACTGACAGGTGTTTTAGTAGCTCATTTTCACAGGGAAAAAAAACCCCAACAATCGATCAGAAGGTACATTTTCCAGAAGAGGGGTGTATCAATATTGCAGATAACCTTAGGACTTAGTTTTAGTGGTTGGTAACTGCTCCCTGTTAAATTACAGAATTAAAATTATCAATATATGCATGCAATGCATGTATTTAGCTGTGTTAAACAGTTTCAGGAGAAACATGCTTTATCTCTTCATGACAGTTCTCTCATTCCCCATCCCCCCACATTCCCCCACCCCCACAACAGCCCATCCACATACACTCACAAGACTAGACACATTCATTTGAAAAACATTTCAGAGTAACTAAGAACAATTTTGTGGGTTTTTACATACTTTACAAGCTAAAGAAGAACATGACTTCTCAACTAAAATTTTTAGAGGCAGGACCCATGCTTCTGTCTCATTCAGAAGATACATCCAATACATTAAATGCTCTACTGTCACATATAAATGCTGTAGTACAGACAAAATATATGCAACTCAAAGTCTCAAGAGAATTTATTACCCTGTATGTCTTGCTCTGCATTGTAATTTTTTTTAAAGTAAAATCCCAAAAGCATAATACTGTCAAAGCAGAAAAGGATTATAATTCTCTTATGTTAAGAGATGTATTAATTTAGATTGAATTCAAGTTAGATGAAAAAGCTTTTAAAATAAAAAGTTCCCATTTCATGAAAGCACCTAAAGGTCAGAATATTAATTACTCCAAGCAAGAGAAAGCTAATAAAACTCAAATTATTCAGGTTCTGGAAGGACTCTTTATTTGAGTTCAGATTTCCAAGTTAATTGGTATTATCAAGTAATCTGCCATTATTCCAAAGTCACAACAACAGAAAGTTTCTACAGAATTTATTGTTACCACTTTAGTAGCAGAAAACAGTTTAAGATTTAAAATAACAGAGCATACACTCATTTTCTTTTTCTTTCTTTTATTTGCATTCTCATTAAATCACACAATGTCTTCTGCTCAAGACAGGCCTGACTTTTAAGAGCATTATTACATATCCTACATATCTAGTAGTTCTAGAAAAAGTGAGTAGTGCTTCTATAATCAGGCATCAATTCAGAGTACTGGCTTAGAGCACAGATTTGATGATTTAGAGCCAGGCAAATATTTCTGTAGCCTAACTACAAAGTGGTCAAAATTTATTTCTGTAATAATCTCAGGCCTGTGAACTTGAGAACTTGATTTAGCGTACTGTGCTTACAAGCAGTGTCTGAGAAGTCACTTGAACGGCAGACACAGTTGTGACAATACATGGAAATTGGTCACTGATTGCACATGTATTCGGGGTATAGTGGTCTGGATGAACCAGAGCCAAAGAACATCAATACAGCCCAACAACCCTTGGACACAACACGTTCTGCTTGTTCTGCAGTAAAAATTGTCATAAGCATATGAAAGAAGTGTTGCAATAAACCAAGAGCAAAGCAACCTCCATCACACTGGATTAAAAAAACCCAAATATAATCTAAGTGAATGAATGGTCGCTTTTCAAACCTTATGACATTTGAGAGTTAATCACACAAAACAAAAAGATCATACACTTATCATTTATCATCTATAGACACATTTAAGGAACTTCTTCAAGGGTGTGGCATCGTTTGGTTCCTGTTTCATCACTCGGTTAACTTTCTATTTCCATTTTTGTCAGTTCCTCTATTTACTGTACAAGCAGGACCTTCATCTAGGTGGCCCTTCTCCCCCTGACACTCAACGTGTCCACATCCTACTCCACCTACTGAATTTATACAGGACTTTTATTCTACCACACCAAGAAGCAGCTGTAAATGATTCAGGCAATTCCTGCCACTGTTTCACAGGACTGGAGTGGCTTTGTGAGCACAGGTGAGCTAGAATTCACTTCTTTACCAAAACAGGACAAAACCTAAGCCACTTCTGAATACCGCTAAAATAGCAATGAACCAAAGATTTCCATTACTTCCTTAAGGAATGAATGAATGAATGAATGAATGAATGAATGAATGTGTGCACTATGTACACAAGGAAACAGCACAATTTCGAGATCTCCTCTGATTATGTTGTTTTGGGTGGAAAATCATTATCATTCTTCTCTATGCAGCTACAGTCTGCCAGTAACAGTCTGGGAGAAAATATCACTGCACAAATAACCATTCCATTCTAGTAGAAACCCCTGGTAACCAATGCAAATGCATATGCTTTAGATATTCTTAAATTTCAGCCTAAGAACAAAGAGAATGATATTGAAAATACATATACCAAACTAAAGTAAGGCAGCAAATGAATTAAAAGTGGCAGAGACTGCAAATTTACTCAGCCAATCCCCAGCATGATGCAGAAGTGCTGGAAGAGTAGTTATGCTATATTTATACACATTACTGAAAAGTCAACAAAACTTCAACCAATTCCAGCTGAGACAACAGAATCCTGTTACTCCAAGCTGTATCATTACAGACTAAGCAAAACAGATGTTTCCTCTTTTGTTTTTCACTGAGTAACAGAGCAAATTTGATTGTCTGAAGTGTCTCATCACAACATGACTGTTGCGAAAATACCCCTTATTTACAGTGCCAACACATAATGCTGCTGAGAAAACAGGGAGAGGGGTAAAAAAACTCAAAATTTTTTGCTCAGCTTTACAATTAAATATAAATCACGTTCTCTTAAGACAGGCAGAAATTGGTAAATATTATACCAGCACTCACAAAGCTGCAGATGCACGTGTAAGCAGATGTGCAGAATTACTGTCACAAGCCTCCCAGCTGCTCCTCTGGCTGCTGCACTGGGAATTTAGTTCAAAGCAGGGAAAAAAATGCAGGAGCCTATTAGTCTTTCTACACCTGACATACAGAGTGAATACAATTAGGAACTAAGAGATGTGAGCGGAAAGACTGCAGCTTATTGAGCCTAAAAGCTGTAACTGAGTAAAAACAGTAGCACAGCTGCAGCACATGAGAGACATGAAGCAGGCAGGTATTTTTGCACAGCCTAAAGGAAGTCAATAAGAAATATATTCTTTTAGCCGAGTATATAGTAATTGGTTTAATCAGATGCGCTATTACCACAAACTGTAGGATAATACTCAGCATTTCACTGGCAAAACGAGTCTAAATTGACTGTAAGGAACATGAAATTGTTGCTTTAGCACCAAGAGCTAAGGAACTCCCCAACCCTGCTCCTTCCCCCACTTTGGTCACACTGTTCTGCCCTTCATCACCCTAACACCAAATACACAATGCTGCAGTCCACCTATTTCAAATCTGGAAGAAATACAATTTTCTTCAGCCAGCAAATACTGCAAAGGAGTATTTACCAGGGGAAAAAAAAGAATCATTTTTATATCTGAAGATCCTTTAGTCTGCTTCCTCAGGTAGAGATGTGACTATAGCACACCTGACATGTTTTACACAGTATACTGAAAATATTCACAGTATCCTAACTGACAGAAAAGGTAGCTGGTGTAAAAACTTGTCAAATGTAATTTTTAAAAATATACTAGGTCAACTTAACGCTTTTACTCATATTTCAGTCGCCTCCTTTAATACAGTAAATAGTATTAAAGGATTGAATAAAATTAATAGAAAACAATTACTTTTACAAATCACTACATAGTACAGCCTTGTCCATTAACCAGATGCTCATGGAGACCTTATATTATCCAGCAGTAGCTCCTGTCCAATACTCAGACTACTAGACAGGTTAACTGTTGAGTGTTAGATATAATTCCCTACCACAAACTTAAAGTGTAATGGGACTTTTTTCCTCCTTTCGTAAAAAAAAGAACCACAATAAAATATAGCAAAAGGAGTGAATCATGGTGTTTAGCATTAGCAAAATATTAAAGTTGTATGCACTGTTCGTCAGGTTGAAATTAATGCCTTGCTGAAGCATAAATATTTATCCAGTGCAAATAGCAAGAAACCTTAGGAGACAGCATGGCTTTAAGCACTGAAGTGTATTAATTAGTACCCAGTGCAGCTTCAGAGCATGCTATGCTATTTTTAAATAAAGGTTAGATTCCAAATAGACAAAAGTAATAAAATGTAAAGCTATGAGATAAGATAGCCCAAGAAAGTTGTCTTTAATAGCTATCAAAAGTGCTCCAAGTATACATTTTTTTGTCACAAAGTTTAGAATGAGAGCTCTTGTGCCAATCAGGATAGAATACAGAGACTTAGCAACTTCTGCATCAGCAATAAGCATGTTTTACTAGTATTACTTTCACCTACATTTCTTTGCTATGCTTCAGTTGCTACACAGCATTTCATATCATCCGACGTTAGAGATGGAAAAACAAAAACATACATCTGTTTTGAAGAGATAACCCATTTCTAAGTCTTAATCTCAACACTCAGATGATTCTTCAGCATTGCCAGTTATTTATAAATTAAGAAACATTTCATGCACATCCCCACTTTCCATGGCATTCTCCATATACAAGAGTGATGATAATTAAGTATCGGTCCAAATTCCATGTTCTTTATTGATTCCAGTCCTAATAAATAATGCTACTAACAACCACTGTTTATTGAACCCATCTGTTTTACATTTGCACACCATTTAGAAGTTAAACTGAAGCCTTATAAACAGAACCCTTAATTCATCACATGAACACCAACACCAACATCCTCCCCTTTCTGGCACTACAAGACAAAATAGGGTCACATTCAGACAATTTCAGGACTCACTTGGCTGTAAGTTATACTGCTTTCACTCACTGTCTTTCCCGTTGTTAGCAAAGCATGTAAGTTCATGTGGGGATGTGACCAAAGAAATTGCCATAAATAACAGCTGCCCTCACACACTCGGCCAAGACGCTATTTTTATTCTGCTCCTCTTGAACGTGATCCTGATTAGGGCAAAGGCTTCAAAACAAGTACAAGAGAATACTTCATATCCAGCACTAATGTAGAAATGCTATAAGCTGAAAACTATTACAGATAGATCTTTCAGATGTTTGTTTTGGTGGTTTGGAATTTTTTTTCTTTTTATCTAATACAAGAGTATTTGAGTTTTCATGGTAGAAAAGTTCTAACACTAATTCTGATAGAAATCTGATTTCCAGAAAGAACAAATGCAGAAGTATTTCACCTGTCAGCCTTGTGCAAAACTTTTGAAATGTTTTCAAATAACTTTATAATTCAAGTGTCAGTTGTTTAGAGAAAAATCTCAAGTTCATGCAGAAGTACTTCATCTAAAAAGTGTGGGCATACACTTACACATTATAGAGTACAGGAAAGAGTCTGGCCATTGCAGGAATAAACATTTTAATGGCATGCAGAGCTGGAGCAGCAGCTTTAAACACAGCCTAGCAGTTGCTGCACATTAGAAACATTTTCATACTTTAGTACTCCTTGTCTTCAACAACACTGACACAGATTTCTGTCCTTATTCTGACACCTTGTTGCTGCCTTCCAAGATTATCTCACAAAGCATTTCAAGTAAACTAATCCAATTTAAGTTTCTAAATAACTGATGCTAATAAAAAATGTTTTAATTCCAACACATTCTCCACTTCCAAACGTGCATTTCATACATCACCATTTCAATTCTAGCAACTGAGAACAGCAAACACCAAAAGGGCTTTTCTTCCTAGAACAGAAAGAAAACACAGATCTAAAGAAAAAGATCTCAGGCCTAAAATTCTAATTTAAGTGGTCTTTTTTACATATATCTACTGACATAATTAAACAGAACAGCACTAACAAAACAAAAGTAATTCTCCTAAGCAGGGAAACTACAAGATTGCAGTAAATCAACAACTTCTCTCAACTACATCCTACAAGTACAAACCAACACAATGAAAGACACTACATATAAACTGCAGGTTTTAAGCATGCTGTATTTCCATAATCCCATGGAAGTCTCAGAGATTAGACAGGGTCACTCCAGTCAAACTATTTAACCTCAGAATATAATTACAGATGGGCAGGCTTCAGTTTTTCTGAAGTGTACAAGATTTGGACTCCAGTTCTCTTCAAAGAAAACAGAGTATGCAGGCAGGGAAGGTCAGGCTGCCAGGCTTCTCATTTCCTACACAGCAAAATCAGATCTCCTGCTTAAATTTCATGCACCTTGCTCTTGGAAGACTCACTGCTTGGTAACACTGGACGTAACACACGTGAGTGCAGTGATTCACAGGTGTAACTTCCACTTCTGCCAACAAAACTGCCCACACAGTCCTATGGGAAACCTAAAGACAGATCAGCTTTCCACCCAGCCTTCCATTTGTGAGAGACGAAGTGTGCTGGGTTATGCAGAGAGCACATCTGTCAAAGGGAAGGGCTGGCAATGAAACCTGACCTGGCAATTCACCTAACGGATTTAAGTCCAAGCTCTTCCCCATGGAGGCTCTGTATGTTTGCTGAGTGCACAGGTGATCTTTGTTAAGAGCCTAAGAGCTACTGCATTTTAATATTCTCATCAACAAACATTTATGCCTCATGAAAGTTTCATCCTAAACTCTCAGATACTCCACAAACTCTTAGTCCCAAAGGGAAACCTGGGAACTGCAACTTGTCTCTAAGAAATCATTTTGCAAACCATGTATTCTCCATACAACCTGAAAAAAACAGTGTCACATTAGACCATTTATTTCCTAATTGAAATAACCAGACATCAGCCAACACTTTATAACTAATAATTTAAACCTCCAGAATGAACAAAGTGATTTTCACACTGCATGCATTAAAGTCAGTGACAGGTTAAGAAGACAACCTAATGTGTACCTTAAGATAGGCTTCAATGAAAATCAATTTCCTGACATGAACACGAGGAAGGTTCGAGATACTGAGTTTTAGGGAAATGTGTACTATGAGTGAGACTTTAACTCAGTGACTTACTATTAGGTTTGACCCAGTCACATGCATCAGCAAATGGGCTTGTCTCGCAGCCTAGAGCCAGCCCCACTGTGCTAAGTAAAACACAGATGACACACACCACTTGTAGTGCCCAGCCCTACAATATCTCACACACATGCTTGTGATACAAGTCCTCACAAAATTAGAATCCAAGTGACTTAACTACCCAGCTATGCCTGGGAACATGTCTCCCATGGCCTCTCTCAAGTGAAAGCAAACCCACACCCAGAATTTCAACGTGATCTTGCCTCTGATAGCCTTTTTCCTTGGAAGAAGCTTTCTGATTCAACATAACATGTCCCTTTAAAACAGCTCACTGCTGCAAGGAAGTGAATTGTTACAGTTAATAAATCATCGCAAGGAGTACTGAACTTCCTCAAAATTATCATCCCTCTGATAAAAGGCCAATTACAAATGCCTTGCCTCACAAAGAGATTATCACAGAAGACAAGTAGACAGGTTTTGTATTTCAAAATTAGTGGGTTTATATTTTTTTCAACTCTGGAGGAAAAAATACATCCAAAAACACTGCCAGAAGGATCTAAAATTTAACTTCAAAGTACACTACTTTTATCAAAACTATTTCACTGATGAAACTACAACAGATTGCAAATTAATTTGACCACATTATACAACATTACTTAGTTTTTGTAACATAAAAGAACTTGCTGAAAGGTGGAGAGAAAAAAAGCAAGATGCCATTAGAGGCACGAAACTACATGATCTTTAAGGTCCCTTCTAACCCCAACCTTTCAATGATATTGTGGAAAGCACAAACTTCTGAAAAACCACTGGAGCATGTAAGTCCATCACTGGAGGGAAAAACTGCAGAAAAGCCTTTCAGATACCACGAAATGCAGTCATCAGTGTCACTCTATGCTTTGCTCCATAACACTGCTTCTTGCCTCTTTGCAGTGCAATTTGCTCAGCTTGCCTTAAAAAAAGGTCACTAAATCTGAATTTGCAGCTAAGGACCCTAACACCAACCATGTAGTAGAAATTTTAATATTTGGCTCATCCATAGTCATTTCCTCACACACTGGCAGTGTATGTTAAAACTCCTGAAAGGTCCATACTAACAGGACTTCATAATCTTCAAGTGCACAAATCTTCGCCCCGAGAACCAAAGGCTGGGGAGCTTTTTCGGCAGAGAGCTAGAATTCAATTGGACGGGAAACAAACGTGATGGCTGTCGGGATTACACGGGACAAGACAAATCCATGGGCACTGTCTCTGCTTTCATCCTTACCTCTAACACACCAAGCACACGGAAGGCCACTTCAATTGAATGTGCTCCAAGTTGAAGCACGAAGCCCAGGGAGGCACAAGCCCCGCAGCCCGCGGCGCTGCCCGCTCGGGCTCCCAACTCCGCGCGTCGAACTGTTGCTGCCACCTCCCGCATCCCCGCGGCGGGCACACCACTCGCGGCGGCGGCGGCACCGCCGAACGCACCCCCGGGACGGGTCCGCAGCACGGAGGCGTTCCTCAGCACGCCGCCCAACTCTGCCCCAAGCCTCCCCGCGAGGGTCCGCGGCGGCACCGGGAGCCCGCTGCCAGGCACCGCGCTGCCTGCCCTGCTCCGGGGACGCCGCGGGAG
>NW_005054333.1:5122701-5147815 GCF_000277835.1 Geospiza fortis | reverse complement strand
CCCGGGGCGGGCACGGAAATCGGACCGGTCGCGGGCTCCGTGCCGCAGCCGGGCCGGGAGCGTGGCGCTGGGGGAAGCTCAGGCGGAGTCCGGAGCGCCGGGCAGGGTCGTGCCCCGCGGGAAGATGCGCCCTTCGGGGCAGCGCCCGCTCCCGAAGCTGCTGTGCGAGCGCGGGTGGCAGCGGGCACTCGGGACAAGACGGGCGGCAGCGCTTGGGACGGGCTCGAGCGAGCAGCGCCGGAGCTGCGACTGCTCTACCGCTGTCCCGAGTCACACGTTCCCCCGGCCTGTCACTTGGAAATAAAGACAGACCCGGAGGCAGGCAGGTCTGGCAGTGCCCCAGGCCAACAAAGGTACCTCGGCAGGAGATGCTTACAGGCACCCCGATGGGGATGATGTGGAACTGAATGCCTCGTAAATTTCATCAGGCGTGTCTTAATCATTATTTAGATACCGGATTCTTACGAGCCTTCCCCCCCCCCACAAGTGAAGCAATTGTGGGCAATTCTCATTCCACAGCACTCCAAGGCCTTTCCAAACACAAGTACTATTTTTTCCCCTATTTTTTTTTTCTACTGACATCCTTGGACTGCTCTGAAGAACAATCTTGGAATAAAACCGCATGTCCCACAAACACCTAGTTTTTATTTTTACATTTTTTGTTGCCACCAGTGTTTCTTTTTAAGTATGCTTTCAGGATTTAAGTTTTATTCCTCAGAAGCACACACTTCTGGTAATCCTTTGGATTAATAAAAATTGAGTTAATCAGTAATCTAATTGCTGTGCAGTGAAATCAAGGCAAGGAGGCTGTGATTTGGTCTGTGTCAAATATCATATAATGACAGAGCCTGAATTAACATCACCAACACTGTCACAAAGTGCTGTCCCTGTGATTACTAATTTAAAAGCCATGGTCTTCTATGCCTTGCACATGTTAATTTCCTCAGTTACTCTGTAGAAGTAGACAATGTGTTCACACACAAGTTTGTTGACTTCTCTGGAGCCTTGAACCTGAGAAAATACCAGGTTCAATGCACTTCTTCTTTCTTGGCCATCCTGCATAGGGACATACATCAGTACTGTTCTGTCTGAGCTGTTTCTAGACTTGTGCTATTGTACCATTCCTTTCCATAGGTATATAGTATACTAATTTGTTGACAATAAAATATGTGTTATTTTCAAGGACCTTTTATAATACAAGCCATAATACATAAAAATTGCTTTTAGAATATAAATGTCTTACGAAGGGATTTGTCTTTAGAATGCTCCCACTGTGTTATGGTCTAAATTCATTCTGTCATCAGTTTCTATGACACTGGATAAAATAGGTCTGTTTTCCTGACAAGATAGATATTAATTCCAACAAAGGTTTATAAAAGCTTTATTATTTCGCTAAGATGAAGAGAGACAGTTAAATGCCATAATCTTAGGAACAACCAAATGGAACTTTTAAAGGGAGATAATAAACTTCTACCTTTGAAATAATACACATCTGTGTCACAGTCAGAATACTTAACAGTTTGGGGGTTTTGGTTTTTTAAAAGCTCTTTACCTGACTGACTTTCTCTGCACTCCCAGCACTCTTTCTGCCAACAGCACTGCAGGCATACATAGCCTTCATCACAATGTCTTTCCCACCTGCTGCCTGTTGCTATTCCTGAGACCCTCCTGGTTTTTGTGACCCAATAGCTACAAAAAAGAAAAAGAGGCCAAGAGAAGAGAACCAAGTAGAAAAACACAAGTATTTTCAAACAAAACTGTGTCCCCTGTGCTGGTTTACTGCTGGTCCTGCAGTTCTGAGAGGACCAAAGAACAAGCAGTGGAAGCAGAGATACAGCAGTGCAGGAGGAGTTTCTTAGCCTGCGTGCTCAGACCCAGTGTCAGGAGGGAGACTGCCTACTGATGTGGCTTGTGACATACTAAGTGACCCTGATAACTGCAAACAGAAGAATTGAGATCATGTTACCATTAGTTATTAATTTTACTGTAATTAATGTGTTATACCACTAAAGATTACCAAAAGTAATGAATCATCTGCAAACAAAAGGCAGGCAAATTATTTTCATGCAGCAGATAACTGCCCTTCAATGTCAGGTCACATTAACAAAAGAAAATAGTTCCCCTTATATTACTTCCACAGATTTTATTTTTTTAACTCCTAAATTATTTTAGTGTTTCGGGCATTCTTAGCACATTAGCCTTAAATATTCTAGATGCACAAAAAAGTATGCAATAAATTTTGGTTTTAATGTGTTTAGATTTTTGTGCAGAGATGTACACATCACTTCTTGCAGTTTAGTCTGATGTTTAGGGCAGAGTTTTTTGCCATTAGCAATCCATTTCAAACTGCCCTCTCAGAGGAAGGCCACGTAGAATCAGAAGTTTTGTTCCACTTTCACAGAAGTCAGGACTGCTCAGTGCTCTTTCACAAACTATTTCCAGGAAGAAGATGTCTTCAGATTTCATAAAACATTCTAATTTCTCAGAAATATAATTTGGAAGCTAGAGCTTCTGCCTGCTTCATAATTTTCAATCTCTGCCTATTCATTACAAGTTCTTATATTTAGATATATAATGGAGTTGTAAGCTTCTTTAAAAATAGAAATCCTTGATAAATAAATACTTAACAACCTTAATCTCTGTCATATGACCATGTTCTTAAAGCTCAATTCAACACAGAGACCATTTTTAAAAGATAATGCATGGGAATAAAATAGCAGTTATTTCCAGTCATCTGATCTCAGATCAGATGTGTAGCCTATGAGACACCAAGAAGGGCATGTTTAGGGAGAGAGACAGAATTCCAGAAGGGACAATTGCTTGGTCCTCCGTCCCAGTGCTAGCCTAGGCCAGGCTGGCTGTGACCACAGTAACAGCACAGGCTGCTCCATGGATGGGAGCACCACTGTGGAGCAGCTCTTCTGTTTTGATTAGGATGGAGCAACGCTCACTGCAGAATTTAGAGCAGTCAGTGCTCCTGATTAGAAATTCAGCTAAGATTTTCAAAGATGCCCAGAACTCACACCGCTCCTACAGAGCCTCTGATTAACTCCCCTAATTGGGTCTACAAGGAAGCATCGAGTCATTCTTCACATCAGCTGAGGTCAAAGAGCTTTGTATCAAATGCAGAAGGCTCTGGAGAATCCTGGTCTGGCATTCTTCATGAAAACAGTTTCAGTGACCAAAGCATGTAAAAAGTCAGGGAGAAAAAAAAGTGAGAAAATCATGCTGAACTAGGAAGTAAAAACAGATATTCTGAATTTTCCCTTCTAATAGAAATAGGATGACAGCACTTTTTGTAAAAAATCCCCACAAATTCTGAAATTTTTATTTTGGGGCCTCTGAAACCGCTGGCTATGATATTTTGATGGTGTCAGATGTTCAGTTTTGACTTATGGTTTTCTTCTTTATATTCTTGTTTCAACCATAAATAAAATATTTCTACAGCTTTCTCTTGAAAGCATAAAAGAAATCAATATCTTCCTACAAAATGTTACATTTTATCAAATCCATGTTTTGACAGAAAATTGCTCTAGCAGAAAGCTCTTTACCAGATCTTTCCAGAAAGTGAAAAATCACTAGCTAACATTTGTTTGACTCTGAAACACTGAATATCTCACAGTCGCAGATTTCTCATATTATCACAAAGCATTTTAAAGGAAACTGTTCGAGAAGGAAGGATTCTATAACTATTTTGTTGGTCAATTTTTTGAATAAATTCCTTTTACTAGAACTTCAAATTAAAAATAAAAATCACACATTAGCATAGAACTATAAAGACGCATCCTGAACTTATAATTTGTGGTAAGTTTTATGCATTCTAAATAAAGATAGCTTTTATCTGACACTTCTTACTAGCTGGGAGTTCTGGCTACCTGGAGTTCTCCTTACTTTGCTTTTCATGACAAATCTTACACACAGGCATAACGCTACTGTAGCTTGATTTGCTAATATTGCAAATAAATATTTATCACAAAACCACTACAGTAGAATCAAAAGCAAAAAAGTTAATTTATTGTACTTGTATCCCAAAGGCTTTCCAAAAGTTTAAATTCATGAAACTCAAATTTAAAACTGTATCTGACTTGCTGTTGAAGGTCAGTTATCTAAACAGTATGTCCCATATCAATATTTTGCACTAAGAGATGATACTTTCAATACCTGAAAATACAACATAATAGATTCTGATTTTTATTAAATTTTGAGAAGAAAATACTAAAAGGATTTGATAACAGAAAAGGCTTTTTCTTACTATACCACTAACATAAGGCAATATTTAAAAACATAGCAACCAAATCAACATAAACATAAATAATATATGAACTATCCTCAATACACAAGAGCTAGGATATCCATTACTTTTTCTTCCTCACACTGAAAAAGCAGAAGTTAAAAGCATGTATGTAGGTTTTTAAGCACAGCAGTTCACAAGACTAATTGTTTGAGTGGAAAGGCACAAGCATTGCATCAAAGCTTGTGTAGTCCAAAATTTTAGAAATAAGCCCTCAAGGTAAGGGAGGGGAAGAGAGGAACAGCATGGAGATTGCTGTTATGAGAAGTACAGTCAAACATAGAGAGAACTGACAGCAGGAGAGGCTGTCCTTGGGAGGGGGGAGCTAGAAGGAAGAGATAAGGATCCACTACAGCACAGCATCTCCTGTGGCACACTGCCCACGCACTCAGCACCACAGTCCTTCCTGCTCAGCAAAGGACTGAAAGAAAAGCTGCTACCCACGGGCCTTCTACGCAACACCTCTGCCTTGGTATTAGCAGCTCAATTAAAGTACCACAGTTATCCTAATTATCACGGCTGAGCTGGGTTTCCTCTCCCAAACCACAACTGTTTACAGAGCCTGTCTGGAGTCTGCTCCTCGCTGTACACACAAGGAGGAACAGGGAAGGCTGGTGAGGATGCTGTGAGAGACATGAGGAAAAATGCTGCAAAACAACTCGGTGATTTTTGAGTTTTCATGGTTCTTCAGATGCTTGCTAATTGTTACTCCTACAGAAAATTCCTCTCCCGCCCCTGTGTGCCTGGGCACGTTGGCAGTATCCTGAATGTGTGTATTTATTATCTTGCTGCTGGACTACAGAAAATTAGCAGCTCGGTTTACAAGGGCAGTCAGACACCTTGGCCAGCCCAGGAGCTGCATGTTCTTTCCGAGAGAACCTTGCAGCCATGGGATGGATGTGTGGCAGGGAGCGAGCCCAGCCGTGCCCCGGGCAACCGGGCCGGGGCGATGCCGGCTGTGTGCGAGGCTGCCCGGCCGCGCTCACCACTTCCTCCCGCCCTGCTGAGCTCATGCACGGGCTGTGGCTGTGCTCAGAGCTACCAGCTGACATCTCACTGCTTGCTCTCGGGTCACGCTTGTCAGCTTTGCCTTTGAGCCCCAAGAGCTGGAAACACACGCACACAGTTCTATGTAGTAAGCTCTTCCTTCTGATGTAAGCCCATTAGCCCCAAAGTTAGGGTGCTAGAGCCAAGCCTGCCAAGTTCATGGATCCTCTGCTAATCCAGAGAAGCAGCCTGGACACCCTGACACCCAGCCAGTGTTAGGAAGTCCTCAGGCCATGTACCGTGTTAGGCTCCACACAGAACTGTGGAAGCAGCCCTGAAAAGCAGCATCAGTGTGTCTGCACAGAAGCATCTTTTTTGTCTGACCCGTGGCCACTGCCATGGCCACATCCTACTCTCAGCTGTAGCTCCTCCAATGTACAAGAACCAGCACTGGCTTAGAGACTCGCATTTCAAGCAATTCCCCCCAGAAAAGTTAAGGCTTCAATTACATTACTAAGTTTCATAATCCTGAGAGAGATTAATGTTTATTTTAAAGCAGATAGGATGACAAATTGCAAGCTAAGCTGCAAGGGAGACAGAAGGTTGGAATTAGGAAATCATAGAACAGTTTGGATTGGAAGGGACCTTTAAAGGTCATCCTGTCCAACACCCCTGCAGCCAGCAGGGACATCTGCAGCTAGATTGGGGTGCTCAGAGTCCCATCCAACCTGATCTTGAATATTTCCAGGAATGGGATGTCCACCACCTCTCTGGGCAATCAGTTCCAGTGCTTAACCACCCTCATTATAAGAAATTTCTTCCTTACATCTAGTCTCAGCCACACTCTTTTACTGTAAACCATTATGCTTTGCCCTATCACTACAGGCCTTTTTGCTAAGTTTGTCTCCATATTTCCTATACTCCTGCTCTAATCGTACTGATAGCACTGCAGCTGCTGATCCCTGGAGAAAAACGTGGAACTACCATCAGCTCAGGTTTTTAAGAAGAGTTTGGGCATATTTGACCCTGCTCAGAGATACAGAGAATTGAGTGATGTCTCTTTATGATTACCTTTCAGAGCTTCTGGGCTTTTATCTGTGATGCTTATTCTCTCCTCTCAAAGCAGTGAGTTAGAGACTGAATATTTTAAGACTGAAGTGAAATTAAATTACAGTGCTATAAAATGCTTTTAGAAAAAGTATGGGAACACTGCTAATGGGAACATAAATATTCTTAAATAGGACAATATATCTAAAAAATATCTCAAATATTTGAAGCAAAATCCAAAGTGAACATGAGCTAGGTCATTATTTTTGTTGCCTTTTCTGACAGATAATAGCTAAGTTTGTCTTCTGCTTTTGTAGTTAATAGCTATATCTTCACAATTCTTAAAATGTTACTGTAGGGGTTTTTTACAGTTTGCTTTCACTGTTAACTTTGACAATGTAACATCCTACATTTCCTGAGTATAAAAGACATACTTTTTTTTTCCCATGTTCTTTGACAGTGCCCAGATGAGGTGATAACTTATAAACAAGTGCATTCTTTGCTACCCTTTCATTATCACATTTATTTTAATAGAACCTTACGAGGCTTTTCTGCTATTTTTGCTTACTCAGATCAGCCAGACAGATGTCTGTTCTTGTTCTGTCAAAAGCATCAGTTGTTTTGTTTTTGTTAAATACATTGTTCTCCTGCCAGCAGAGAGCCTTTCCACTTGGTCAAGGACAAAATTCCAGCCAACATTTTTTTTAAGAATGTGAACAATGACAAAAATCTTGCCAATAAGGATTGCTTTCCTCTTAGTGTTGAGAGGTCACAAATTTGTTTTAGTTATCTGGCCATTTCCCCTAGAATTTATGTTAGTCACAGAGACTTGCTTCACTCTCAAAGACTGGAGTAAGGAGGAGAAGCAGACTCTTAAGCTAATCAGGCCTTTAGTGCTCTGCTTTCTTGCTTCCTGCTTCCCCAAAGCCTGCCATTTTACAAACTAAAACCTCATTATTCATAGGGCTATTATCTAGACAAAAAAGAACATTCAAATTATGCACTTATTATTTGATATAGCTGCACTCTGTTGATTTTTAGAAAGTCACATTTCAGCTCAGCAGCTTGTTTCACTCAGCTCAGCTTGTGCTCTATTTTATCTGACGACATCTTACATATTGTCAGTCTGTCATGGAGAACACAGACGTAGCACTGGCTAAAATTAGAAAGGGACAACATCACTAAATACATATCACACATTCAAACAAAACTGTTGGGACTTCCAAGGTGGAGAAAGGTGTCTGGTATTTTTTTCTAATCCTGAACTTCATGACCTTTGTGAGAAAATCAGATCAGCTATTGAACAATAGTTAACATATTTTCAATAATTCCATATATGTTCAATATGTTTTTCAAATATATAGATGTGTATGTTGGAGCCTTGCAGCCCTTGTGCAGGTGAAACTGACAGTGACTGACTTGTCTCTTGGCTTTTCTGGGGATTTGTTCTCTGTTGGAGAGATTAAAATTATACCTGGTAATAATACAGGGTTGTGGATTTACTCCCTGCTCAATGACCCACTACAAACCTTACAACCGGCTGGGCATCCAGCAGCTCAGGCGCTGATCGGTGCGAAGAGATTCACTCGGGGTAAAAATGAAATAGGAGGATCTGGATTTTCCTTTGGAGAAATTATTTCTAAAGAGGATTAGGGCAAGGAGGGAGGAAGTAGAACAGAAAGGATATGATGGCTTTGAGCAGGACAGGTCACTGTATGCACACAAGAAAACTGTATAGTTGTGGAAAAAAAACGAAAAGTCAAAGAATCGACAAACTGAGTATTGCACGTGCATTTCTTCCAAAATACATCTCTACTTACAACCACCTTCAGAGCATATAGACACCACTGCCATGGACCACGGCCTGGTGTTTTACTAGTCAATGTTTTTCTTTATAGAAAGGAAAAGCTCTCCATAAATGCAAAGCTTTGAGAGAATTACCTTGTTTTGACAGAAACAAAGTCTAATACTTCAAAGCTTTCTTGGTGCCTCGGCAAAGGAGATCTCGTTCCCAGTATCCCCAGCAGTATTCTCCATTGCCACGATGACATCTACTGGAGGGGATAGGGCTGAGCAAGGATTTTGCTGTCCGAGTGTGAAGGCTTCTAACATCAGCAGGGTTGGTGTAATTTCACTCACTGGGAACTGCTGTAGTATTGAAACGTGTGAAGAGCAACATGACAATGTTTGTGTTCTAGATATTTTAAAGTGCAACTCCCTCAAGAGACACATGAGAAAAAGGATTAGAAGAAACAATTCAAACCTCATCTAATACGGGTAAATAAAACTGTTTTGTCCAGATAATTTTAAATTATTATATGAAAAGAAATTTGTTAAATATATCTTGAAAGATTCAAATATTAACTGTAAATTAATATGTATTATTGTGCACTACAAAGATATGCTAACCTAAAGCACAGGTTTGTTAAAACAAATGAGATATTAAAAAGCAGTTATGCAAAACAGTATAAATTAAAAAGAAAATATATGCAGTGCTTTGCATATGAGGTTTTTTGTTTTCTCCACAAGAAAAATACCAGATGTTGGCTAGAAAAAATAGTGGATATTCTTGCTACATTTTCACTTCATATTTGCAAATGCAAATAGATCTTCACAATAACTGAAAAGGACTTACTCAGGAGAATAACTGAAAAGGAGAATGAATATGTTTTCTGAAGCATCATGTCTAATTTCTTTTGTTGGAAATGAGTTTCTGCAATTTGTTTGAATGAAACTGAAGTCACTACTCATTGTAGGTGTTTTCTCAAAATAAAATTTTGCAGGGAAGCACACTTCTTTTACTTTAACCCCATTTCACTGCCAGACTATGGCTGCACCTTGGCTGCCTCCTTCCAGCCTCCAGAGGTCCACCACCTGCGAGAGGGGTGGCATGTGCCAAGTCATTCTGCTGTCCTTTTGTTCACTCTGCTCTGTTCCTTTTCAATGGACAGGAGCAGAGAATAATGATGTCAGGCAAACACTGTGTGATAGCAGGTGGTGTCTGCTCAGTCTGTCTGGAATGGAGAGGCTGTGTGTGGATTCTGGCTCTTGCTTCTGAGTAGGTTTATGGAGGAATTTCCCAAGAAAGGAGTGCACACAACAGGCCAGATTTTGCCATGAAATCAAAGCAAAAAAACTATTCCTGATGAAATAAATTTGCAAATAAATAAGTCAGATCCTCCTGATTAAATAAACTTGCAAATAAGTCTGCACAAACACAGATTCACTGTAAAAGAGGGCTTTAATTAACAAAAGAGTTTGCTTGCCTCCTGGAGCTCCCATTGCTTTTCTTGTGCAGGAAGAGAAACAGTAATGGGTGCCTGCAGATGAGGGGGTAGTCTGCAATTAATGAATTCTTCGGAAAAATCACTATATACAAAATGAGAGCATATTTTCCACATGAAGAAAATTCACTGTAATGAGGGTGAGAGGTGAGGACAGAAGAATAACATTAAGGAATCATTTTTGTGGAAGCAAGAAGAGAAAAAATGAGACTAGAGTATTAGAAGAGTCTTTGACAGCAAGGCCCTGAATCTTAAACTTAGCAATACTTAAAGAGACACTGAAAGCTTCAAATGGCAAAATTAGATCTTGGTAGTGACAGCAGTGTGAGATAATGCAGGATAAACTGGGATGAAGGAGTGTCTGTGACCAGCAGGCCAGCAAGGGACAGCACCATGTATGATATGTGCTGAGCAGTTGCTTGGTCTACAAATGGGTAGGAATCCTGATGTGGCCTTTATCAAACTTCCTGAGCACGCCTGTCCTGCACTCCAACTTGTCTAGAAATCAGAAACACATTGGCAAAGTAACTTGGCAGCAGACAACTGCTGCTAAAAGCAGCCATCTACTGCCAAAGGTATGAGGGTTGGCAGGCTGGGAATGTGCTGTCAGTGCCTGGCAGCTTAGGAACCTGTCACAAGCTGAAAAAAACCTAGTAAATACTATATCTCTTCCAAAAATATAAGATACTTCTAAAGATTTTACAAAAGGCTTTTTCAAACTACTCCACTTAACAGGCAATGATGTTAAACCTCACTTCTAGGAAACACTAGTGCATCTTCTTTGAAGGATATCACCCACACAGCTGGAGGAATAGTTACAAGAACTACTAGTACATGCAACTATCTAACAGGCTCATTCATAAAATGGTACCCTTAGGAGGATTATATATATCAAAAAGGAGAGGACAGCAAAAGTAAAATCACAAATATGGAGTAGGAAAAAGACATAAAGGGAAGAATGTAGATCTTTCTTTCTTTCTTTCTTTCTTTCTTTCTTTCTTTCTTTCTTTCTTTCTTTCTTTCTTTCTTTCTTTCTTTCTTTCTTTCTTTCTTTCTTTCTTTCTTTCTTTCTTTTTCTTTCGCTTCGAAATGTTGCTTATTATAATTGCTATTCTTGAAAAATACCTCTGACCCCAGTCTGAGCAGGCTTCTTCCCACATCCCAAGCCTTTAGTTATCATCTTTTTTTGTGTGTGTGATGAAATATCATGATGCTCCTTCTTCCTGCACTTCCAGACTATCAGTTACAACTATCTTAGTCCTTCACATATGACTGTGCTTCTGTTTTCTCCAGTGCCAATGACAGAGGTAATGAATGCCCAGCTTAAATCTAGGTCTGTTACTTACATATGAAAGATAAAAATATCTCTAAAACTGTGAAACTGTCCACATGTACAACTGGCAGGTGTCACCATCATATTTTCTGAAAAAATCCCTTCACCAGGATTTCTCTCCTGGGAAGCTGAGAATCCTCAGAGAAAAAGGAAAACAATATTATCTCACTTGTTTCTCTTGTGTTTTGCTGCTTTGGAATGTGGTTGGAGATTGTTTATCCAACATGTGAATTGTTTTTACTCAATGACCAATCATGGTCCAGCTGTGTCAGGACTCTGGATCCAGAGAGTCACGGGTTTTTCATTACTGTCTTGTTAAGCCTTCTGTAAATATCCTTTCTCTATTCTTTAGTATAGTTTTAGTATAGCATTCTTTAATTTAATGTAATATCATAAAATAATAAATTAGCTTTCTAAGAACATGGAGTCAGATTCATCATTTCCTTCCTGCCACAGGGGACCCTGAAAATACCACAGGCAGGCTGGCTGTTCTCCGGGCCAGGGAGGCTGTGTTGAGGGAGAATGCCTGAGCATTCTCACACCACTCAAGGAGCTGCACACACAAGACCCAACACTTTAACTGACAGGACTTGGAGCTCCTTTACAGAGGGCAGCTCCAGTGAGCCAATGGATGATCCCTTTTGATTCCTTGTTCACACACACATTCATTCTCAGGTTGTGTTTCCTTCTCCTTTAGTCTCAACCCTAGGTTTCCTGCAGCAGAATATCAGGCTTTGGATTTTTTAAGAATAAATCACTTAACAGAGTGATACAGCAGCAGAGTCAGCTCAATCTGGGTGTCTCCAGAGAAGGACTGCAAATAAAGACATCCCTGGGCAATTACACCCTTATGATTTATGCACCCATGCTTCATGTGCACTGCACAGGACTTTTCAGCTCAATGGTGATTTGTGGTCTAGGGTGTTCTAACACCATATGGGATTCTTTCTTCATCTCCACACAGGCAGGCCATTAACTGTTCTTAGTTCCTCCAGTTGCATCTTCTGCTGCCAACTGTATCCTCTTTCTCTTCTGGTTTGTGCTTCTTGTGCACCTGCTCACCAATAGACCATGGCAAACTAAAGAAGTCTGAGACCTAGGAAAAGCATTAATAAGCAAAAACGAAATCACCAGTGTGATATCAATATTATTCTCATACTGAATCCCAAACACAGCACTGTACAAACTACTAGGAAAATTAGTAGGAAAACAAATTTATTCCAGCCAAAAGCATAGATGTCAGTGAAAGTTCAGAGCTTGTGGCCTAAGGCTTCAGCAAATCCAGTTACTCACGCAAAGGAAGTAAAACTAAGCAAATAGCATACTAAATCATACAACATTGTAACTCTAATTGACTCATTCTATTTAAAAATTACTTATTTAATCTAAACAACTAACATCTCTCAACAGTTGGATATATTTGAATTGTCTTTGTAATCTCTCTCTTTCAGTTTGCCTCCACAGGGAACTTCTGAAAGGTTATCTTCCCCTCCTGTGTCTTCTCAAAGAGTTTATAAGTCTTTCAACTCCTTTTGATATTCAAGGTCTCAGACTGAAGTTTGTTTCTCCTTGGAGATTGCATGCCACGTCCCTGAATCCTGCTAGTTTCACTCATTATCTTTGCAGTGTAGGCTTGTCTGTTCTTGTGTGGGAACAATTACATGTTCTTTGTTTGCTTTTCCACAGCCTTGGGCTAAGTAAGATGAAGATGGGACGCTCAGAATCCATCCTGTACATGCAGTGTTTTCCCTCAGTGATTCAGATCTGGATCTTTCACCACATCATTGCATCTCAGTGCTAATAATTTTATTACATACCCTCATTTTTTTTCAGTAAACCATTGTAAGCATCCCAAACTGCTGTCAGTCGCACTGCTTGGATCAAAGGTCAGCCTAAATGTGACTCTGCACAAAGAATATCATCAATGGACCCTCGTTGCTGATGTTGCATTATGCACATGTCAGCACCTGAAAGTCCTCCTGAGTAATCTAGAAATACTTCACTTAAATGAAGGTTAGAACTGTGAGCATTCTTGCTCTGCCAGAGTTTCTTACTTGTACAAATGTCCATACAAAAACTCATTTTGACTAAATTATAAGCAGCCATATTTTCATTTCCCCTGAAAAATTCTGTTTACTTATCTGTCATTTCAACACTGAGAATACAAACTCCTGAGAAAGATGAAAGTTCAGTGGGAAGAACTGGAGTGCAACTCCCATGCAGCTGCCCTGATTAGGGAATGGGATCAGCACAATCTAATCTAATCTAATGTAGACACAGCCTATTGGAAGTAATTTATTGTCCCAAAGGTCAAACCACTTGCTCCACTGTGATTCAGACGCAGCAGTGTTGTTCTGGAAGTTGGTGCTGAAGGCAGTGGGCATCATTATGCCCTTCCAGCACTTTCTCCATTCCCATTTGGAGTTTCCCTTCTTCTGAAGAAAACAGAAAAAATTAGTCCTTGCAATCAGCAGTGACTGCTCTGAAGCTTCAACTCCTGCAGTGCTGGTTCCCTGCTTCCCTCTAGATTAGTGTAACTCAGGGTCAATGAGGCTAATGTTTTAGACACTTGGCAAGATCAAGCCATAGTGACTGCCACTTGTAAAATTAAGACCATTTTGAGCAGCCCTTTGAACATTACAGTCATGCTTCTTGCTGGCCATGCAGTGCCTGCCCTGGTCTGCTATGCTCCATAGATCCTGCATTGGGATATCATGTTTATTGGGCCCTTGAGATCAGAAGTGTTATTTCTCCTCTTACAATCTCATACTTGTCCATGATGTAGCCAGTTCGTCCAGCCAGACTCCAATCTGCTTTGTAGAGAACTGCAAGAATCACTTACAGGAGCAGCTGCTTGACAGCACACTCTTGCACTACACAGGACAGGAAAAAACATATCCATCTAAAGAAAAACTGAGGAGAATTTTTGATAGATAGAAATTAAATTGAAATTCATCCAAAGACCCACCGTGAGCTGGACTCTGTTCCCCTAAGTGGATACAGCTCTGCTGACGTCAGTGGATTTGCAGCTGTTCACAACAACATGAATTTGGCCTTGGATCTAACAATCTTATTGTTTTCAGGGAGGAGAGAGAAGGATTGTTTGTTTCAGATAAAACTGGGTCAGTGATTGTGTCATAGCCCTGCTCACTGCCTGCTGGAAACCAGTAAAGCCTCTATTATATCCCAGTAGCATCGGGGAGACTAACACACTGCCACAACTGAATGAGGGAGATATCATAGGTCAGTGTGTATCAGGCACTGACTTTTACTTACCCATAAAGACTTTTATTAATTTCCTTGTATTTCAGATGATTTTATAAAGGGATAATACACTACTGAAAGCAGGCATACCATTCCCATCATCTGTGCAGCGCTTACTCGGCACCATCTGGGCTTGGATACAGACAGATTACTGCATGTTGTAACCTCCTGTCTAGTGAGTCTTTCAGCCCTCTCTTGGTCACCTCCTGTGTCAGCCTCCAGCTATCTGTGCCAAGGATCAGGTCCAACATGTGCTAGCTGCATAATCTTGGCTCGTGCTTTTGAGAGAATTGTGAGGTTGTGAACAAAAGCTGTGAGAAAGTTCAGGCAAAAGGAAGGGAAAATTACAAGTAAAATCACTGAATAAGGTTAATAAAGAGGTCCAAGAAAATCCAAGAGGAAGAAGACTAAAAAGGAAAGGCATAAAATATTACAGGCAGAGAAATACAGAGGTACCACTGTCACTGGAGGACTCAGTGAGACATGGCAATCTAGCCACCCTTGTGATTGCTCCAGAAAGCAACTGACTGCAGAGCAGCCTCTTTTAATCACCATTAGTTGTTTCTTTCAAAACCAGCTTCTTTCTACCCACAAAACAAATGTGCAGTCAAATGAACATGACAAATACATCAGTGCTGTAATAAGATGATTTCTCAAAGCTAGTTTCTCCCACTAGCACATGCATTATCAACACCAATGATCCTTGCTCTTCCAGCAGTCATTCAGCATCCAGGCTACTCCCAGGCTCTCAAGGTCCCTCACCTCTGTCCTATGGAAAACCTCCAAAAACCTCAGCCTGATGAGTGACTGGAGAGAGAAGAGTTGGAGGGGCTAGGTATTTAATTTTCTTCAGGTAAATGCTGAAATGACAGAACTTGCCTGTATAGTGCCTTCACTTTGCTAACTAACCAGTGTTTTCTGGGTTTCCTTCTAGAGCCCTTATGCACCCTGTGTCAACTCCCAGGAGAGTGGATGAAGTTCAGCTCACTCTTGTGCTAGCCCCATATGGCACAGGCATGTTAGCCCAGGAATGTGAGACCAACAGGACCTACTCCAGCAGTAGGATGGAGCAACAGGAATAACAAGAAAGCTTTACCACTGTACAGGGTCCTGCTGGCTGCAGGATGGGTTCTACAGTCCTTCAGCTGATGCATCAGGTCACACAAAAGGGTCTTTCTCCTTGTGAGCAAGGTGTACCCTTGTTTCTATTTTGTGAGGCCCTCTATCCCTCACCTGCATCTAACAGGCTCTAGCACATACTTACCTCTTCTCAAAGATTTCTTTTCTTGCTTTAGCTCTCATTCCATTCAGAGTGGGAGAACTCAAAACTAGAGCCAAGGATTCGAGACAGACAGCAAGAATTAAGCCCACGTATCACTGGGAATTTCTGAAAATCTATTTTATAATAGTATTTTCATAATACAGAAATGTACACAGAAAAAAAGAACAATCTGCACAAGTTTGTGAGTGTTATCTTACCTGCCAAGTCCACAGAGGAGTTCTTCATCTGCCCTAAGGCTCCCACATTAACCCTCAGAAAGTATTTTTTACATTCAGACATTCAAATAAGTTTTTAACAAGGAGTAAAAATTTTATGAGTCTTAAATGATCACAGGCTAATACTTCTTAACATAATCCAGAATAAACTATCACTGAAATGGCATTTTAATCTTTGTGTGATGTTATTCTAGCTTTTAACATCAACAACTCAACATTAATTCTTACTGTCATAAAAAAACCAGATTGTTTCTAAGGCCATTGGGCAATTATGTGAGTAACATAATACTGTTTATAATTGGATATTTTAGATGGATGTACATGGCCTTGTTCCAAAGGAGGTGCCTCAGTTGTAGGTCTCCTGAGGATGACTCACACATTGTTTCCTTGAAGGCATCCTCTTCCAGACAGCATTTGGAGTGGAAAAGTATGATTTGTTTAAAAATACATATACACAACTATCATTTATATCATATATATTTATGTAATTTATATTTGTGTTTATAATATATACAACTATTGTTGGGGCATAGAGGCTGTGAGGTCATTTAAACAATGGTAAAATTCAACATGACTATGAAGGCAGTTTTGTCATTTCCTCTTTTGCTGCTATTAAAAAATTTACATTTGTGCCCTGCTAAGAGCTTTCCTTATATGAGACCAATCTTTTCTTCTCCTTTTTTTTTGGTCTGTGAACAAGTAGTTAATTGACTTATTCAAGTAGAAGGGCCTGAGGAATACCCCTTGTTCACCCTGGGAAATCTGTAAAAAGTTGTGAATTGGAGCTGCTAACACCAGCTTTTCTGTTTTGCAGCCATTCTTTGGTAGGTGAGATGGCATAAACTTTGCTCAACTGTTAGTGTTACACTCCTTTTCTGTACCTCAGTTTAGCTGTGGGTAAAGCTCACAGAGACAATCTCAGATAAAACCAGTCCTTGGTGTCACTCTTCCTACATTGCCCTGTGCATTCCTACTTAAAAAAAAAAAAAAAAGAATAAAGATACTAAGTTATAAATTTATGTTTCAAATAGACACACTCAAAGAGTTCATTTACAGATTTTTACTGGAAGGTCAGCTAATGTTTATTATTTGGCTGAAAATAGATCTGTGAACTGATGGAACCCTTGTTGTGGAAGACTGATGTTCTCTGTAACACACGACAGCAGTTTCACCCGTGGGTTTGGACTTTTGCACAAACAGCTCCACCACTGTCTGATCCAGTTTCCAGCATGGAGGTTAACCTACTGAGAGCTTAGACAAGTTCAGACACTTAAGCACATACTGCCTGAATTCCCCTACTTAGCAAGAGGATTATTAACACTGAGAGCCATCCCCAAGAGGGGCTATTTAGGTGTAAATAATCTTTCCTGCTAGGTTTCTCCTGAGAAAAGACTAGTTCTCAAAAAGAGAGCACAGCTCTTGGCTGGGACTGGGGTTGTTAGAACATGCTGAAAGGTAGAACATGCTGGAAGAAGACAAGGCAATATCCTATTGTATGTCGTCTATTTGAGGTTACGGTATTTTAAACTCACTAAAAAGAATGTATGTTTCAGTGTTCATCAAACTGATGCCCAAGAACTTAAAGCAATAAAATCAAGAAAGTCACTTTTTAAAAATTGATTCCCCTGTACATTTAGGGGTTTTTTTCCTATTTTTTTTATGACCTTGCTACAAAAATCTCCCTTGCTAGGGTTGCTTGCTTTTCCCTCTCATGGGCAAGGAAGTCTAGGCCATTTTGCAGTATCCAGAAATGTGTCAGCAGGTTCAGGCTTTGAGTCCCGGCCCCTGGCAAGCTCCCATGCATCATAGAGAGAAGGAGTCTGTGCACAGAAAAACCAACCCCAAATCCTTATACTTCACAAGAGGGCTTGCTATGTTCAGCTGCTCTATGTCTATGTTGGTAGAAGCCATGCTACAGTAGTTACTGGACAAAAGGACAAAATGGGCTAACTTAGAAGCATTTCAAACAGCCTAAGTATTTATTGTTCTTCAGAACAGAAAATCTAAATGAAGGAAAAGATCTGGAATTTGGTTCCAAGTGACACCAAAGCCCAGGAAATACATTTATTCCCAGGAGATGTTAATGACTTTGTGTAACACCTCTTGTGGCAAAATTACCCACTGGCTGGGGTCAGCCAAACAGCAATTCAGGGAATCCTCTGCTTTCTGTGCCTTGTTTACTTTATCTGTTCCTGGAAGGAGATTGTTTCCAGAGTTTTCATTTGTCACAGTTACTGCCTTTGGCTGGCTCTGGCGATAAATCATCCCACAGTAATCTAAAATGGAAATGCTGGCATGGAAAAGGACAGCTGCCTGACAGAAGGCACGTCCCATCCTGGCTGCCAGGCCAAAGCAGCCCGGCACGTCCCCAGCCTGACCAGTGAAGTACAGAGCAGCTCTATTACAACAACTGTACCATTAAACAGCGTTCAGTTCAGCTGGGGAGAATGCAGGAGACACACTTTCAAAACCAAACAGGTCTCACTGGAAGAACTTCCCTCATCCAAGCTGTTGGAGCTGCGAGGACCCAGGCAGGCTTCAGAGCCCTGACCACCCTGGCCCAGGACTCCTGCTGGCTGCCCAGGGACTGCAGCTCCTTGTCACCTCAGCTCCTTGTCACCCTTGAGCCAAGAATGACACAAGAATAGGCAAGAGACCCAAATGCAAGAGGAGAAAAGAAGGCTTTGTTACAAAAGATTCTTCAGTTTATATTAATACATTCCACTTCATCACTTGATTAGCTAGTTAATAAAAAACATCTTTCTCACACACCGTCCTTGAGAAGAACAGGAAAACAAGGTGGAAAAACACCACCTGCAGATTGTTTGTACTAACAATTTATTGCATTCCTACAACTCCCTAAAATTCTCTCAAGCCACTGAGAGAAACAATTGCCATTTCTCTCTCCCTGACCAGACTGGCACCCAGAGCTCCTCTAATGGCCTCAGGACCATCAGCCGCTCCTGTCACAGCTCTGGCTCTGTTCAGATGTGGGGGAAGGCACCCTGCCCAGGGAGGCATTCACGTGTCAGGATGGGGTTTCCTCCACTGCTGGCTCCCTCCTGGGGCAGCCCTGCTCTTCCTGCTCCCTGGCACAAATGTGCTGCTTTCAGATAAGCATTACTTGCTTGGGTGAACAAGCAGTAAAAATTACACAGAAAACACAGCAGCTACACAGAGTGAAAAATGCCAGTTGTGGCTTCAATTGTAAATTATTTCATGGTCCAAGTTTTCAAATTAATCTTAATTTTAAGACCTTAATCTTTAATGCAAAAAGGGAAAAAAACCCCACAACTACCTTACATCATGAATAAACAAGTAAACTATAAATCCATTTTAGTCTCTCTTTCCTTTGCCTGTAAAGTTTAATGCAACTGATGCATCTGTCAGAACAGAAAATTTGGGACGCCAGGCATTATTGTAAGCCACAGTTCACATCATGGTAACAAAACAAGAGTTTTCCTTTCATTAGCACTGATGGCACAAGTCTAAAACTTGAGAGAAAGAAAAAAGGGAAGAATTTTATTTAAAAAAAGAGAGAAATAAAGCCATGTGGAAAGGGTACTTGGGTTCTAGAAACAAGCAGTGAGAAAGCCTCCATTCAAAACATTAAAACAACTCTCCAAGGAAAGAAATCATGACCTCTGGTAAAGTGTAGATGAAAGACTATCCTGGAAATACTTCAAACATTAGGAAACTGTTCAGACCAGATTCCCCTCGTGCTCTGGCACAGCTTGGTGGGACAAGACATCCTTGCACAATAGAGGCCACTGGCACCCAGTAAGACCAAGCTCCTGGGAAGACCAGCAGTTAAGAATGAACTGGTCAGAACTGGAATATTGATTTCAGGCAGTCTAAGTTCTCCCACTGCTCATGGGAGTACAAGGAAATAAACCTTTGATCTTCTTAATGTACACAGTGAGGCACCCTGGCTAATGTGGTGATAAGCTCATTTTCTCCTTGAAGTTTGTCTCTTGTAAGCATCAATGCTAAGACTTGTCCTGGCACTCCTTCTGGCATAACACAGTTTAAATTCCTTTATGTAGCTGGATGGAAGAAAAAAAATACTGCTCAGGAACAAAAAGAGAACAGCCCTGAGGTTGTTTTTGTAAAAAAAAAAAAAAAAGGGATGGGCTAAGATTAAAAGAATAAGAAATGTTACAATTTGGAAAGTATCTTGCTACTGTGTTAGAAATATACCTGAGACCCTCATGCAGTTCACTTCAAAAAGTTAAACCTGCTGACAATCCCTGGTTTAATACTGTCTCAAGTGTCGATTTTCTTCTTTGATGTCCTATTTCCACTAATCCAGTAAAGTCTCATCTGAGCATTTGTCATTGATATTTTTGCTCTCTGCTCTGACAAGTTAGTTTGTATTTCTCTAATCCACTGAATACAAATCGATGACAAACTCAAAAGAACTGGTTTTAAAAGCAGCGTCTGCTAAATGCATAATTGGGGCCTCATCTGGGCAATCTTTCTTTCATGCCACAAGTGCCAGCTCCTCTTCATGCACTGAATGAAGCCTGTTACCCATCCCAAGTCCCAGGTTTCAGTTTGATTTCACTGCTTCACCTGGGCTGCTGGCTGTGCCCATGAGAGCAGCACTGCTTGTACCTGCCAGTCAGCCATGCCGGGGGAGCAGAGGGCACCCGACCTGCCACAAGAGCTGGCCTGAGGCATCCGAGTCTGTCACTACACTACTGCCAGAAATCAGATCACAGCACTGCTAAGTGTCATATTAGAATGAGATCTTTCAGAAAGCATCACTGTGCTTTCTGAAGCAAGGTGACTTGGCACGGGAAGAGTGAGTCCTCCTGACCTCTGTGTGAGGAGTGCAGGGTTCTCTTGGCAGCTTTCCTTTCAGTGCAAAAGTGGCACTGCAAGTTGGTATGAGATGTTCTCTCTATGCAGCATAACCCTCCCATCCTCACTCACATTCCTACTAGGACCCACAATTTTCCTCATCTTCCCCATCTTCTCAATACACTTTGCCCACAAAAGGCAGAGGCACTACAGCCAAGACAATGGGAAAGGAAAGGAGAGGCCTTGCAAGCAGTGCTGCTTCATCTGAATGAAGAAAAGGCGCGTGGAGATGGGTTACTAGCCACAGGCTCAAGGGAGAAGACACAAAACTGCAACAATGACAGATGAATTCATAGTGTGCCTGCAGATTCCATACAAAGTCCATATCATTGTGACATAATTGATGTCCAAGTGTCAGAAAGATAAATTACTTGTGGGTAGAATTGCCTTGTTAAAGTTTAGAGCTTGAGATGCTTTAATGATCTCAGACCTAGGGGGAGGTTAACAAAGCCTAAGGGAGAAGGATGTACCACTGATAATGGGCACAAGGAATGCAGAATTTACAGGCCACTAGGACGTTTGTCAGAATCCCCAAGATAAGAGAGAAACTAACAAAACCAACTCAGCAACTGTGCTGAAATCAGCTCTAACTGGGCAAAAGGCCATTTCAGCAGGGTGAGATCTGCCACCACCGACCCAAGATACCCAGAAACCAAAAGAAAAGGAAAACTGGGCATGCAGACTAATTAGCATGAGAAGTGAGGGAATTCTTAACCATAAAAGAAGGAATACTAATTAATAAAATAATGAGATAACTTGTAGCATGAATGCTAATTCCTTCATTTGCTAAAATGTATAAATAGCGAAAAGATTTCTAGTCCCAGTGCTGGCTTTGGGGATTTCCCAGCCAAAGGAGAAATGTGTGCACCCCTTTCTGCACAGAACTGTCAATAAATTGACTCTCTGTATGGACTGGCCTCTTGCACAATGGGTGAAAGAACTTGTTTTGGTGACATTATACGATATCTCATATACTCACATTCAGAACTTCTACATCTTGTCTTTGTGAATCTGAAAAAACCAAGGCACAGGTGAACTGTTATTATTTAATAACAGTATATAACAGATTATTAATGCCAAAGTAACTGAGTAGCCTTCCTCCTGCCCAAAGAAGCACATGCACCCCTGAGAGAAAAGGATGCTGTAAATATCCTAACTTTCACTCCCAGGCTAGCATAAAGAGCTGAACATGTTACCCTGTGTCATTCTGGGCCTGCATTGCAGTCAGGACTTGCTAATCTTCTCATTTCAGTCCAACATGTTTATTACTTCAGCTTCTGGATGGAAAGATCTCTATCACAAGTATGTATTAGAGACTATTAGATTAAACAAGCAATGTTTACTACACATTTCAGGATGTCTATCTATCTTGCACCAGTCTGTTTAGCAGCATTAGTTGATGGTTTAAAATGTAATTTGATATGTTTTTGAAACCACAATGGATATGATATTGTTTGTGTTGGGCCAATGGTTTTCCTATCATGAGCATTAGAGGTAAATCCTTTTCTATTTTTGATTTTAACTTCAGTTTGTGAATTGAGGGATAAAATACCATTAAACTATTAGTGTTTGTAGAGTGCATTGAGAATACCAATGTGCTTAGAAGAGACATGGTACATTACAACACTTTCATTTGTATTAAATCTGCTACAAACTTTCTAATAATTTGGGTTATTTCAATTTAATTTCTCAGCATTCACAAGAAGCTAACTCTTTTTTCCAGTCCTTACCTCAAAATTTTGAGTAAGAGATTTCCGTCCCTGAGATTACTGTCCCTGTATTTTCTGCCATCCCTCAAAGACGGTGATTTCTTGGTCTTCAAATCTAGGGCCACTATATGTTTGGAAATTTTTCCATTGTGAAATGGAAAAATTACACATGGCAGTGCATGTTTGCATATGTATCCCAGCATAAAATGGACATGGAACTGTTGGAGCAAGCCCAGAGGAGGCCACAAAGTTGGTAAGAGGACTGAAGCACTTCCCCTATGAAGTCAGGCTGAGAAAGTTGGAGCTGTTCAGCCTAGTGAAAAGAAGGTTATGTGAAGATCTCACAGCAACCTTCCAGTACATGAACAGGGCTTACAGGGAAGCCAGAGAGGCACTCTTACTCTCCATCAGGAGCTGTAGCGATAAGACAAAGAATAATGAGGAGAAACTGAAAGAGGGGAAACTTAGGCCAGGTATTAGGAATAAATTCATTACTGTGACGGTGGTGGGATATTGGAGCAGGTTTGAAATGAAATGAAATGAAATTGTGGATGCCCCAAGTGCCAACCCTGGCAGTGCTCAAGGCCAGGTTGGAAGGGGCTCTGAGCAATCTGATCTAGTGGAAGGTGTCAGGACTAGATGATTTTTAAGATCTTTCCAACCCAAGCCATTCTATGGTTCTATGTACACACAACAGCTGATTTTCATCAGAAAGGTGGATAGCACCTTATGTCATATAAAATGACATTTAACCCTGAAAGCATTTCAATTTAAAGTAAATCTAGAACTTTCTCACACAGCATGCCAGCTTCTTATTGGTAAGGCAACTTCTCCCACCAGCCTTGGCGTGAAAAATGTGCATTTTATGATTGGCTTTTTGCAAATATTAAAATGAATATTATATGTGCTATGTTAGAAAGTTGTGCTGTATTAATTTCCTTAAGTAGTGTGTTAAGTGTTTTCAGTTATAACATAATGTTAAAATAGAAACTATGCTATGTAAGATACTTTTTTTAAACAGAGGAATGAGGTACTCGCACCAAGATAGCAGACACAGGACACCTAAATCTTTCAGAGAAAGAGAATTCATTGCTCCCTTATCAGAAGAAATGAACTTCTTCCTGCCCCACTCAGCGTGAAGACACCTTCAGGATTCAGAGGAAGAAGCTGACACTGACCAGACCGAATCCTGTGTTTGAATGGAATTTATGCATCATGTATGAGATGTATGAATAGGCAACAGGCTATTGCTTTTAAGGGCTAATCCCCTGTTATTGTGTGTCCTTTTTCAGGCTTATGTTGCCCAGAAAGAGATACCCAGACTGTCCGTAACTCTTTGTTTTCATTGTCTCATATTGTCCTAATCCCAATTGTTCAAAATTTTATTGCTCTAATTATATTACTATTTTTAAAACCATTTTATTACTATTAAACTTTTAAAATTCTAAAATCAAGTCACTGGCGTTTTTCACACTTGGTATCATGCTCTGCTCCCGGCTCGAAGTTCCTTTCGGAGGAGGTGGTCCCTGCTGTTCCCTCACAAATTCTCCATCTTGTACTGTGGTCTGCACTAGTGAAAACTTCATGAAAGAAACTGTCTCTGTGGTATGCCATCCTTTAGGGAGTACAGAAGTTCCCCACATCCCTGGTTACCCTCAGTGTCAAATCCCACTGAAGCTGCTTGCAGAATTCAGATGTGGCCGACTCCTCATGTGAGCTTGATCTGGGCATGTACATCATGTTAGCTGCCTGCCGGTGCTACAGGCAGCTCCCCGGATTTCTCCTACACCCTGGTGCTAATCCTCAGGTCAGTGATGCTGCCCACTCCGGGCACAGAGCAGTACAAAGGGAGCTGCCACACCGAGTGCGGGCAGCATCTGGAAGGGCTCAAGGGCTGTTTCTCAGTGGAAAAGGAACCAGCAGTCAATTCTCTGCTTAAAAGCAGCTCCCCAGGGAAAGGAGGGGCAGACCTCTGATTTTATCTTTCCTCACCACAGCTCGTGTCAGAAAGGGTCCGACCTTGGGAGCAACAAGCTGAACTCCTTAACCTGGCCAGCTAACCTTCCAGAACATGGCAGCGCACTTGGGACCCAGCACAGATATTTATCCTCCCAGCACAGCTATTTCTGTGCATCCCACAGAAAAAGCGGGCATCTTATGATTACCTTCAAGATGAAATTAAAACTCTACATGTAAACTCTTTATACTGTGAAGTCTGAAAATGGCCAGAAGTACATTCCCAGTTTTCTAATTTTTTTACTGTTACATGATAAAATCTGGAAAGTCAAGTGATAGCTGTGTCAGTTTTGTTTATTTCAACAAAGCAAAGGTCAAATGCATTAAAATTCTTACAGCTTCCATGTAGTAGTAATTGTTAGATGGCAGAATCACAGAATATCAAAGTCTATTTTTTTTAATCTTACCATATGGGACATTATATCACAAACAAAGTGGTTCATTCCTTTTATTAATAAAATAGCCTCATCTTATTTTTCCAGGAATCTCTCTCCCTTCAAGTCATGGCATTAAGCTGTTCAACGCCTTGTTATCTGTGGAATTAAAATTCGGAACATCACACAAATGCACAAACAGCAAACTCGCACTAAAACCTTGCTTTGGCTGTCACTACCCTATACAAAAAACGAGAATCAAAGCACAAAACATTTTGGCATTATTTCTGGCAGAGGGGTGGCTGCGGCTGTCAGAACAAAGAGGTTTTCTTCTGGATCACATTTGTTTCATTAGCCAGCCCACGTGAGACCGGGACCCAGACCGCCAAGGCCGGACGAGATCCCTCCAGCGGGAGCTGCAGGAACCATTGCTCGGGGCTCGGGGT
>NW_005054333.1:5106648-5122097 GCF_000277835.1 Geospiza fortis | reverse complement strand
CTGCCCTGAGGGCCGGTCCCGAGGGTTTCCTGTCCTTTGGGCCCGACTGCGGGGGAGCCCAGCGGAGCCGGCACCGCCGGTGCCCCGGGCCTCCGGAGCCGCACAGCGAGCGTGCCGAGCTCCGGTTTGGGTGCGCCGGCCCCGTGTGGGTGCTGCAGGCAGAAGACGCCGTGGATCTGATTTTGCTTGTCTGGGAACGCCTTGCGGGTGGTCGGGCAGGATGAGGCTGGGGTTCATGGATGGCCCAGTGTCCGCAGCTGGAGCATTCACGGAGCCCGTTTCGGACCGAACCCCGAGGGCAGTGGGAAGGCGCTGCTGCTGGATTTTTGGCCAGAAACTCTTCTCTGAACAAATTGACTGTGTACCCTGTGAACAGTGAAACTGCAGCGGGAGGAGAAGGAAGAGTAGAACTATGGTTTGGTTTCACAGATTGTGAATACCTCTTTTGTCTTGAATACCTCTGGCCATCGCACTAGGAAGCCAGTGGCAGTGTAGGAGTTTGGTGGCTTCATCCGGCCTCAAATTGTGAAACTCTTGCCTGATCAGCTTCCGTGGTCAATATTTTAATAAGTATTTAAGGTGACTCCTCTGTTTACTAATAGAGCAAGAGCGCTAACCAAAGTCACAATCATACAAGTGCATTTCAGTTGAGCTGTCCGAACTGAAATAAACACTCATTTTTAATTATTTTTTTGTAAAAAACATTGAACTGATGGTACAGGAGCAGAAGGATGATATATGTAACTCCTTGCATATGAAGAAATCTTTGTTCTAAGGGAAGGATCTAGATTGGTTGTAGAACTTAGAGTAAAAACAGTGATGTGCAGGCAGAATTAAAGCTGACTCTGAACTCAGACCATGTAGGGGTTTCACACTTGGCATTGTCTTGTGTTGTATCTTCTAGGCTTTAGTTGCTTGTCCTCCAGTGCTAGCCTCTTGCCAGAGGCTCAGTCCAGCTCTTAATGCCATCTACACCAGTCTGGGTCCTGACTTGACAAGTATTGGTGTTGGTTCTGCTTTTCTCTAGCACTTCAGCCCTGTTCTTCTCTCAGTAATAGACAGTCAGTTATGTTGTCTGCATAAACCATTTCATGCAACTAAGCTCTTATGTATGAAAAACTTTTTTTTTTTTCAGTAACTTCAGGTAGTAAAGACATAGGGCCTGCGATCTATGTTTTTTATGTAGGCTTTGTTTCTGATCTGAAAGTGTAAACATATTCCAAGGTGTGCCTGAATTCATAACTTGGTTCCTCAGTTTTAGTTCAGACCTCTGCCATTATTTAAAAGGACATGCCAGATGCTCTTATGATTTGTGAGTAGATAGAGGAAATATTGTCCTCCTGTGGATATATGTGCAGTCCCCAGCACAGAATTTCACAGCGCTTTACCATGTCCCTGTTCCAGTGTGTGGTACCACATTGTTCTGTGTAAGTGCCTCATCTTGCAGTGCAGTGGAGTGCCAGCTCTCATGTAGCTATGAGCCACTCCAAACACAGTGTGAGAGGATCTGGATTAAGTGCTGTGAAGTCTGTGTGTGCTTCTGATTCAGATTCCAGAATCTGTTATGCCCAGGGAGTAGCAGCTCTGAGTTTTGCCTGCAGACTTCTCATCCAGCCTCAGGTGAGCTTTACGTATCCCACACAGTGCTGACTGGTCCAGAAATCTCTGCAGATTTCATGAAACTCGGGCTTCTTTTATGAGTTGTTTGTAAGAGGAGCTCAAGTATTACTGAGGGAGCAGGGGGAGGTGTGGTTATACAGGATAAATTTGGGAAGTCAGCGGTAGCCAGAGGAAAACACACTAGTTTCAGCTCATTAGTTGTGCTAAAGTTTTAAGAGGATTTGTAGTCAGCTCTTTCCTCTTGTATTTTGAGAAGTCAAGAGCTATGCTGTAGTTACAAAACCTGAATATGGGTTAAAATATCCTGTGATGGAAGTGTCAAGGTGCACATGCAGCTCTAGATATTTAGCTCATTAGTTAATCCTGTAGGAATCTGGGCCAATGGGAACTTACAGCTCATTTTAAGGAGGCTGCTTTTTGTGTGAGCTGGGATGAAGAGGAATCCTCCATCAGTATGGGAGTTTAGAGTAAATTGTGGGCATACCTGCACTCAGTACAGGTGAGATGTTGGGGCCAGGTGTGTTTAGTGCTTAGAGGACTTGTTGCTTGTCTCCAGCATTGATGACCCACATCTTTGTGGGTTTTCCAGAGCTATTGGACAGCGTGTGCATAAATCATTTGTTGCAGCATTGCAGCTCAGTGGAGGTCAGCCAAGAATGAAGTCATTGTGAATGAGGCTGGGATAGAGCTGCAAGGTGTTGCTGAACCTGTTCTTTAGAAGGTGAAGTGTCCTTTGGTTAACACCAGTCACCTGTTGCATCATGGAGGTGACCCCCTGACAACAGTGGGTCCTTCTGGAAAGAAGTGCAGCAATCCTCAGAAGAGCAGTAGTTGAATGGAACCATCACACCTGGAAACCTCCCAGGGAAAGAAGTTAAAATTATGGTCTGTTTGGGTTGGCAAATGCACCAGAGCAGCCTCAGAGCATCTGAGGTGTTTCAAATGCTGAGCTGAGGCATTTAAAGTGTCTTAGAAATGCAGTGTGGGGCTCAAGCAACAGCTGCAAGTCTTGGCAAAGCTTGGCCACAGGATTTTGTGGTATCTTGTACTGCTAGTTTCCAATGCTTGTTTTGAACCAGAAGTGTTAGAAATTTCAGCTTTTAAAGGATTTCCTCTGAAGCTTTTCCAGAATGGTCTCTTTTTTGTTGTTGTTTCAATCATAAATGGTTTAAAACTACAAAGGAAGATATATGTCACCCCCATCTAACTTCCATTTCGATAATACTTTTGAAAGTATTATTTTTATTTTGTCCAGTATGTGCTTTTGAGTGTCCTGTAAAAAAACCAGGCATGTTTAAAGGATTGCAAATGTGGGTTATCAGCCCTAGATAATATTGTCTCCATTTGGAAAACTCACAGTTCTAAGCAAGTATATATTTCCCACAGTAGAAATGTTCTTTTCTGGGGCTGGCCTTGGGATGGGTGCATGTAGATGTTTTTGAGAGCAGTTCCATGAACTTAAGGTAATAGTCCAAAATTATTTCCTGTTTTTTGAGGAAGCAGTGCTGCTCAGTTTTTCTTTTTTAGTAGATAGTTATAATTAACTGTAGTATGATATACATTTATTTCACTCAATATGTTCTTAGAAGAGATAGCATTTCAGAATCTGTTAAAATTATGTGTTTTTACCCCAGTCCCCCCAACAGCTTTTATAAGTTCTGTTGCTTTCCATTCTCTTTCTAGAGCATGACAGGTCACATGTAGGGGAGAAACTAGCTGCCTACATACAAACAGCAAACAAATGAGAAACAAATTAGGTTTTGTTTGCTCATGAGGTATGACCAGTCAAACCCTTCCACAGAAATGGTATTTTTTGATAAATTTTCTTAAAAATGCTCCATTGAGTGCTTTAAACTCATTCATCACTTTGACTCCTGTTGGAAATAGGATGGCAGTCTTCAGATATGAGGTTCTTGTGAATTGTTTTAAAAATCAGCAGCAGAGTAGAGGGGGAGCCATTGGTAGATGAAAGCAGTGCAATATAAATGCAGCCCCTACTAGATGCTGCAGAGCTACATTATTGTAGGCTGATGTAAAAGCTACAGGAAATACTTTGATCAGAGTTCATGTTATTTGTGACCATCCTGTACAAATTCATGGGTAAACTCATGTTTGCTAGTTCTCCAGGTTACTGAACTTTGACTTCCAGAAAATCTTTTTATCACATAATGCTCTTGAGTTGTGTGTTACAAAATGTAATGAATTTCCATAAGCTGTTTTTAAAGAAATATTGTTGAAATATTTTCAAAAATGCTGATTTTTGTCCTTTTTTCCCTCTGATTCAGAAAACTCTTTGTGATGTCATTCTTATGGTTCAAGAAAGAAAGATTCCGGCTCACCGTGTTGTGCTTGCTTCAGCCAGTCATTTTTTTAACTTGATGTTTACTAGTAAGTCTTTTGAAAATTGATTCATTTTAAACTTTCATGATGATATCCTGATATATTTGTGTCTGTCAACCTGTTTATCTTATGGAAGTAATTAATTTGAGGGATAAGTGTAAGTGAAGGTATCTCATTTTGTCTCCTTACATTCATCTCTGTTCACCCCTCCCCTCATTTTTCCTTTAACTCTTGTGATCAAGTGAAGTGTTACTTTATATATAAGCTCTCAATTAATAACTGGGGCCTATACACTGTATTAGTTTATCTCCCTTCCTTAACCTGAAAATTGGGATTTTTTTTTGTCCCATTACAGAATTTGTCTGCCATCAGGCATTTCTGCATATAAATTGGGCTATCAGAGCTTAGAGACATGGTTTAATGGCTGGAGTGGATGATCTTAGAGATCTTTTCCAACCTTAATGTGATTAACTCAGTGATTCTGTAATTATTTCATTTATGCTCTCTTTAAAACTTCAGTCATGTAGTATCTTATCTTTTCTATGCTTTACCCATGAATTGTAAAATTATTGGAAGATTCAATTTGAGCGGATGTAAAATAACCATTCATTCCAGTGGTCAGTGAATGGAACGGCCCATCTGTGGGCAAACCTAGTGTTGTGTCTGGATGTGGGAGCTCGGAGCTGTCTCCGTTGTTATCAGCTTGAATGTGGAAATGGCTTTCGACAGTGGTAATGCTAACATGGCAGTCTGGCTGCAGTCAACAACATCTAGGACTTTTTCTACTTAACACAGTTTATCATAATTTAGATAATACAAGGATGTACTCACACCAGTTATCTTGTTTGTTCCACTGCCTCCTTTCCTGACTTGCATTAGCAATCCTGGGAAAACAGCAATCAACTCTGAGCAGTTTTTGGGAGGTTACCACTTTGTATAATTGCTTTATTTTCTACTGTTTGCAAAACATAAAATAACTAGAGTGACTTCTTGATTAAAAGTTTGTCTTTTAATCTGTTTGCAGCAAATATGATTGAATCAAAGTCCTTTGAAGTGGAGCTAAAAGATGCAGAGCCTGACATTATTGAACAGCTCGTGGAGTTTGCTTATACTGCAAGGTAGTTTTGTTATTTCAAGCTTATGCTTTTCTAGGAAGCCTGCCAATTTTAAATGATAAAAACTTGATATAATGTTTTTGTGATTCATCAGTTTTGTTACCATTGAAATTCTTTCCTTTGTTTAAAGCCTGATGTGACTAGACCTTCTATCCTTCTTCCCTTTTCCTTTTTCTTTAACCAGTAGGAAGCCCTACAGACTAAAGGAAACAGTATTTGTCTCCAGAAAGCAATTCAAAGCACTTCAAGCTTTTGACTTCAGTGTTGGAGTCAAATGATGTTTCCCATGGTTCTGTAATTCAGGTCCTCATTGATGTCAGCAGGGTCTCTCTTTGTGGCCCTAATAGCTATGGCACAGAACCATTTCCTGGAAGTTATACCTTCATCTCAAAACAGGCAGGGTGGATAACTCCTCCTTGTCTCAGCTTGTCCATGGATTTGGGGGTTTTTGTGGGTCTTTTTTCTCTTCCAACCCCTCCCCCCACCCAAACAGAGCTCTTGCAGATGGCTAGGATTGTAAACACTACTTAATCAGCTTTAATCCAACCTATGGATGGCAGGCCTTTCATCTAATGGGGGTAACTCTCATCAGGGAGGCTTTCTCCTTTCTTTTGAGAGCAATCTTCTTGTAATAGGCCATCAGTGGTAAGAGACAGTCTGTGTCAACAGCCCACCCCAGCCACGTGGTTGCCTGCCCTGATAGCCAAGCCCTAGATGGACTGTGGCTTCCATAAGTTCTCATGAAGCACTGCCAAACTGGTTGTTCTGCTTATGCACTTTAGGCAAATCAGACACACCAGTCCTGACAGAGTTTAAACAGATTTTGCTGATACCTGTTTGGAAGTTGAAAATGGTCATTAAAATGGTTCTGGGTTTGGGTGGGTTTTTTACCTTTTGTGAAAGTGGTTAATCACACAATTCATAGCAATAGTATAGGACTGCAGAGGACCTGTGTTAAAGGCTTATTCTTCAGATCCAAGGACTTGTTATTCTCTGCCCTGCCTGGGTGAAGTAGAGCAAACAAAAGCAAGATGATGAAGGATGTGTCCTGAGACTGTATGTGAAAGATTCTTGGGTAAATAGGGAAATAATTTTGCCATTTATGTGAATTTGTGTAAGTTTCTTCTTTTTATTGCCGCAACTTAGGTCATTTCAGTGGTGATAGTTTTACATCTTCTGTTTTGCAGAATCTCAGTTAACAGCAATAATGTCCAGTCTTTATTAGATGCAGCAAACCAGTATCAGATTGAACCTGTGAAAAAAATGTGTGTGGACTTTTTAAAAGAACAAGTTGATGCTTCCAATTGTCTTGGTAAGAAAGATAGACTTAAATTTGCTGTTTATTTTTTAACTTTGCTGTATTGTCTGTCTGTGGATGGCCATAACATTTAGCTAAATCCAGGCATGTAAAAATAATTTTTCTCTGAATGTGAGCTGTTGCCCTTTGCCACGGGGTCTGCTGACTGTGCAAGGTCTCATCCAGCTTGGCAGGATGCTAGGGCTTCTTGTTTGTTAGAGAACTGTATGTGTTTAGTGAGGTGGAGCTTTCAGTTGTCACCGTACTTGCAAACAGAATTTTACATATTTGTAACTTCTCCAAAACTAGCATATCTTTTACAAGTATAAACAGAGGAAGTTTAGGCTACTTTTGGTTTTATTCACTTTTTATTTTGACTGAAAACAATGAATGTTATCTGGACAGGTTTGATATCATGTTCTGTAGCTCTAATGTGGACTAGGTGTTGCAGAAAAGGCAAACAAGTAGAACTAAATACTTTTTCATGTTTAAGATTTGTATAATTTTATATATAACTATATATAACTTAATATAATCAGAAATTTAAGAGAAACTATTTTTAGTGGGGTTGTTTTTTGTCATTGTTAGGTACTCTCCTAGTAAGATCTCAGTCATATTACAGATGTTTATAGCAGCAATAGAAATGTTTTGCAGAGTGTATCTGAATTACAGTGACTCAGCTGACACTTCAGTGCAGCGCAGCTGTGGCTCTGAAACAGCTGCTGGAAGAAAGGAAAATACTACTTAGGTTTGCTTTGAGGCATATTTCTGCCCTGTGGCTTCTGTTAGGTGAAAAATTAATTATGGTCTCTAACACTTGCATACTTGGTTGCTAATTTATTGCAAAAAGATTGAAATAATTTTTCCTTATGGCATTGTTTTTAAATTGAAACATGTTTTGTGCAGACTCATAAGCAAGTATACAGTTCATTTTTAAAAAAAAGTATTTGAAAGAAACCATGCTCAATTCGAATCTTGAAATTTTGTCATATAGGTGGATTTTATCCTTCTAGTTTGCATTTTAGTACTCTGAGCAGCTCAGACTAATTGCAACCCATATATTAGTGAGTTGCTTCTACCCCACTTGCCATTTCCTCTGTGAGAAGGAAGACCTGTGGCATGACGAGAAGTTGCTGCTGAAAAGCTCTGTGCTTACCCGGTTTTTAATGGCAAAATTGGCAGTGGTGCTTCTCAGCTGCTATTGCTGTTTATACCTTTATGCCAACCTTCTGTCCTTCCAGCAACATCAATTTGACTTTGTGTTGGTCTGCAGCTGACTGTGCTACATGTACAGAAAAATCCCAGTTCACCATGACTCTTGAAGGAAACTGGGCTTGGTTGGTGACTGATGGAGCAGCTCAGGAGAGGTTGTAAAACATGGATCCAGTTTCTCAAGCTGTTCTGGTTAGACGTGGTTCGAGTGGCTTGGCTCAGACTTGGTTAAGGTGCTTTTGTCTGCTTTGTAATTGGGAAAGAAACAGTGAGGAAATAGTGCTGGAGAGACAGTTAATACAGCAGGTGTTGCAGGTCTGACTCTCCAGTCAGTTAGTAGGGATAGGGATCAGCAGCTTGCCCCTGTCTTAGTTTGCCTTGAATTGCAGATGAGTTATGATAGCATGTGTTTTAATGGGGGTAAAAAAGGCATGGTAATAAATATTAGACTGGAATTGTAAGTATCACTGAAATTACAGTAATTGTATTCTATTTTCATATATTAAAGGTAATTACAGTTCAAGTTTAAAAGGGATTTTTTCTTAATTTTCCTTCATAGGCATAAGTGTGCTAGCAGAATGCCTAGACTGCCCAGAGCTGAAAGCCACTGCAGATGACTTCATCCATCAGCATTTCACTGAGGTTTACAAGACAGATGAGTTTCTTCAGCTTGATGTTAAGCGTGTGACACATCTCCTGAACCAAGATACATTGACAGTGAGGGCAGAAGACCAGGTGAGGTCCCTGTTTCATTGCAGCTAAAAGCATTGAACTTAACTATCTTTTTTTAATCAAGAACTGGCTCCAGGTATTCAAGTATTTCACTTACTGATGTTCCTAGAGGATATGATGCATGTAGTGCTTCCTAAATTGTGGAGTAAAAGGTGCATCCTAACTTGGTCAAAACCAAATATTAATAAATATTCACATTTCAAATGTAGTTTAGAGTTGTGTTGTTTCAGCAAAGTTTGAAGAAAGAAGTCAGAGAGGGAATAAACAGTTCCCTTTGTCAAGACAGCTAGAGGGCTTCTGATTCAATAGTACATAAGCTAAATTATTTGGTTTGTAGTGGTTGCTTCTAGATTTGGATTTATGTGCTTTTGGTGAAAGTGGACCACTTCAAAGTGGTGAGCAAACTGCACCTTAATGGATGTACATTTCTATCTGCGTATGGCCTAGACTGTTCCAGAGAGGAGTTTTGTGATGCAAGCATATATACATATATACATATATATATATATGTACACAAGCCTGGGGAAATGAGGGACTTGCAAGTTAGATGAGTAAAACACTGAAAGCTACATGCGTTAGCAGTGGTGGATTGCTGGAAGACCCTTATTTAGGGACTGGACATAAAGTTTAGGTGGCTGAAAGGAACTTGGAGTTCGCTCAATTAAAATTTGTAACCTGTAGTAAAATCACATCCGGAGCCATTCCATTTGGAATGCTTGATTCAGCTTGGAGCACAGACCTGAATGATTGTTTTCCAGCTTGTTCTTCCTACTGCAGGAAAAGAGGAGGCATATAGGTGTCTACACTGCAGCCCAGAGAGGTGGTTGTAGGCTGTTGTAGCAGTTGAGTGGTACTTGTATCTTCTTAGTCAAAGCTGTTGAAAACAAACTGAAATCTTACCTTTGTAGCTCTGCTGTTCAGGTGCTTGAATTAGGTAATTTAAGTTTGTGTGGGTATGGCATCGTGAGTTGACTCATACCTGTGAAGTGCAGCAGACGGATGTTATAGCTGAAATGGTATATCCTCTTGGAAATTGATACTCTGCTGACTTCTGCTGAAGTTTCCATTGACACTGACCTCCAACAGGCAAAAGAAGTGATTTGAAGCATTAAGGTTTAGTTATCTGTCTTACTGTATGGTGATGTAACTTATGAGAATAAGAATTAGTAAGAGTGGGGGATAATATCAGGTGGTTAAATATGGTAGTTGGCTTGTTACAGGTATAAATATGAGTAGTGTCACAGTTCAGCATTCTTGCTGAGTGCTGGGAAAAGTTCAGATCATGGGGTAGCATTCTCAGAGCTGGAATTTTGTTTGGCTTGCAGCCAAAATGGCACTTACGATTTACATTCTTGAAGTTCTATTTGTCACAAGTATATATTGTTACATATTCAGCATAGCATCATTAAAATTCCTTTAGGAGACTGGTAGTGTGCAGTAGGAAACTACAAAAGATTGACAGTTGCACTACAGCAATCATTTCTCAGAAGTACTGCTAAGAAGTTGACATTTTTCTCTAATTTTTCTTTTGGTGTGGAGCATATTTACATTTAACAAAAAGAGAAGGTAGCATTAAGTACTGTCTGTCCTACACAATGTTCCTGCTCAAGTCATTCTGTTGAATTTCCTTAGCTGATGGAATTGAGCCTTTGATTGTTTTCTTTGCTCTCCCACATTGCCTGGTAATTTTGCAGAGTTACAGCTGGGCCTGGTATAGCAGTCCTGAATAATTCTTCCATGCAGTGTCTTTCCATGTCATATCTCAGTCACCCAGCACTAATCACTGTGACCAGTTTCAGCTACAGGTGTAGGCACTGCCTGTGCTATTGCTTACAGTCAGGTTGTCCTGCCACTTTAGAGTCACTGTGTCTGAGAGCAGCATGGAAGTATCAGAATATACATGTAATCCTGGATTTTTTTTTTTTTCATTTCTTCCTGACCCAGTGTCCAATTATAAATAGAGCAGATTTCTTGATTATCTTCCCTGTTCTACCTTATCTGACCTCTAAGAATACCCATTATCTTTTCCTGTGAGGAGGAGAAAAAGAGGAGATGCTCTGGTAAATTTACAGTAGTTCGCAGATAAAAACTTTAAGTGGTCCCCTAAGACACACCAATAGCAATGTATTTGGATACCCAACAGGATGATTTATTCAGAGAACCAGTTTATCACCTCAGGAGACTATATCAAGTAGAAGTTATTTCATTTCTGTGAAAGCATTACTGATGTTATGGCACAGAACTTGAGTAGTATTAGATTTAACCTGGTACAGGAATTACCCACATAAATGTGAATTGCAGATTCATGTTTTCCATTTGGAGGGAAAATGTTAAACAGCAGAAGTAGTAGGCTTTTGAAGTTTGTAGATGAGATTTATTCAGTGATCGTGCATTTGTTTTACTTGTCTGAGCATTGTCTTTTTTGGGCTTGGTTGACTTTTGTTGTAGGGGTTTTTTTTGAAAGACGGCAATTGGATCCCCACATAATGAAATGCTAATATAGGTTAACCTCCAGCAGGCATTAGAATCAATTCATAGCACTAAGGTTCTGTTACTTGTCATGCTGTGTGGTGATAAACCTTATCCCTTTCTCTCCTTGTCTCTTGTTCAAGGTTTATGATGCAGCAGTCAGATGGCTGAAGTATGACGAGCCAAATCGCCAGCCCTACATGGTTGATATTCTTGCTAAAGTCCGATTTCCTCTAATATCAAAGAACTTCTTAAGTAAAACAGTTCAGGCTGAACCACTTATTCAGGATAACCCAGAATGCCTTAAAATGGTGATCAGTAAGTTGACCTCTAGCTGAAATCTTTATGATGCTCTATATAATTTTAAAAATGCTTTGAGAAATTTTGAAAATTGTTTGCTTTAAAATGCTCTAACACTTTCACATTAAATCCATCTGTGTTCCCTCTAGGATGCTATGTTTAGTTGAAGTTGGAATAGCAGATTACTATGTAAATAAAACTCCTCTTATGTAACAGTGTGACTTTCATTTGTTTTCTCCTAGCAAATGGCATGAACTCCATGAGAAGTAATGGAATGGAGGTTTTGTCAATGACTCCTTAGGGTAACTGAAAGTTAGCCTGCCTTTGTGACAGGCTTGTAACTTCAATATTGTTCATGTTTGTGTGTGCATTAATAAAACAAATATGTCAACATTTTGAATATTTTAAAACTTTCCTAAGCAAATTATAACTTTAGGTGTATGTTTTACTGTTTTTATCTATTATATACTGACCATTGATTCTACAATGATTGATCCTACATTTGCATTCTCGGGGTGCAGATGAAATAGGAAACAAGCTTCTCTTTTGTTTTTAGACACCATTTGTAAAATTTTATCATGTAAGAAAGAAAAGCAATTTCAGTAGCTGTTAGCCAGTTGGCTTCAATTTAGTGTAGACGTAAAAATCAGTACACAACTGTTTTCCTTCAGACTCAATGAACACGATTCAGATTAACCTATATGTTGGTAAGTATCTGCTGATATTTGACATCAGAGTCATACTTCTTGTGTGACACCAAGTTGGGTACATCGTATAGAAAATAAGGATTTTTGTCTTCTGGTTTTAGTGGCTTGTAATGTTGCCGGTGTTTTTGCACTCTTAGGAATGCTTTCTTTTGACTGTTTCAATGCAATAATCTTAATTGCTTGTTAATATTGGATAAATGAGCTGATCAATCCATTGGTACATAACATGAGTCTGTATCTGTCCTGTTTTCACATGGAGCAGCCAGTTTGGAATAGGGTGTAAATCTGGATATATGCTCCCACCCTCACATGCTGCCGTGCATTCTTCCATTTTGAATCAAAGCTGTATAGGTGTAAAGTAGAAACTTGGTTTTCCTCTTTTCCTTCCCTTCCATCTCTCCCCCATGCCTGCCTCTGAAAGCTCCCTATCCATGTGTGAGCTGCACTGGCTCTGCAGCTGTTGCTGTCTTCCTTGCAGGTGGGATGCGGTACCACCTCCTTTCCCCAGAAGACAGAGAAGAGTTGGTGGAAGGCACGCGGCCGAGAAGAAAAAAGCACGATTATCGCATTGCTTTGTTTGGAGGCTCTCAGCCCCAGTCCTGCAGATATTTTAACCCCAAGGTAATCGTTACCTCAGAATGCATTAAGATTCACTGCTTGTAATCTTACCTGTTTTCTTTGCTGGTGATATTAACTAAAACATAACGATCTATGAAATGGTCTTAGGAAGGAAGTATTCCCTCCCTCCTGGGTATACAATTGGAAGAATATGGTTAATTAAGTATTTTTAAGTCTGTGTACCTAGATGTAATACTTTGTTTTGAATAGAATGATTGTGTTTGTTTCTTAGCAATATTAGATATGGAGAGCTGATCAATCTGTCCGAGTTGAGCATTGATTGGTATGTGCATTTCTCAGCTGCAGATAAACAAAAGGTCATTAAAACATCATGCAGTTGGTTAGGAATATATGAAAGTCTGTATGCATGTGCATGCATTTAGGTGTTTAGAGATTACTCAAAGCAGGTTTTTTAACACATATTAATTTACTGGCTTGTATGTTAGTGTAGAATCCAGTTTTTATTGGGGGTTTTTAGTGCATTTATTATAACTATGCAGCCACTTCTAAGTCCCAATGGTTCACAGTTTTGTTTGTTCTTAAGAGTATATAAGGAGAAGAATGGAGAGCCAAGTATTGCATAAGTGGAAGAGAGTGATTTTTTACAACAAAAAAGCTTAGAGATGATAAATTTAGAGCAAGCAAGTTCTGCCTGAAATTTGTTCCCATGTTTCTTGAATAAAATCAAGTCACAGGAATGGTGTACATTTCAGCTATGCAGATTAAAGGGTCTAAAAACATCAACTGCATGCAGAAGGATTACCCATACCCTATTTTACCAGGCAAGCACATACAGTAATACAGAACAAATTTGCCACATAAACATCAGGGCTGTCTTAAGTTATAAGATACCATGCATGTAGTAATATTTTGTTGAAGAAATTCTGGTTCTAACAGTATATTAAATGCTTGTTAAAATTTCAAGCAGTTTTGTGTGCTGTGTGAACTTCACAGTCAATGTGAGCCCTATCAAATCTAGTTTTGAATGAACGAGCCTTTGGGATGTGTTTTGAACTTTTCTTTCACATTCCTTTTGTAAGATAAAATTCAAGCCACCTTCTCTGAGTACCACTCAAGTCTGGGGGTAAAATACCCAAACCCACCAGCTTTGCTGACTTAGCTTGAGACACACTTAATATGTATTCCTATTGGGAATTCAAAATTCTTAACTAATGACTGCCTTTTTCCTTTATACACATACTCAAGATAAGCAGCACTTCAGCTGGGGGTAAGGAGGTGAGGGGTACAGGGCAGATAATTCTCTCCTTTCTAAAATCTAAGTTTGGGAAGCCTTTGATCAGGGCATTTGTAACTTTTCAAGCAGTTGCATGGTTTTGGCAAAGAAATCTGTAGGTAAAAAGTAGTGTCTGTGAAAGTCTACATAAAGCATAGGATAAAAGAGCTTTACATTTCATAGGCTGCTTGTCCAGGTATAACACCAAAAAATAACTGAATTTGGAAGAAATTTTGAAGATTTGCCTCTTAATCAAAACTTATGGCCTTGCATGTGCGTGAAGGAGTGGGGGAAGAATGGGGTAGGGAAGGAAAATCTTAAAAGTGGGTAATTGGAGGTCTTTATTCTAACAAGCATGTGTTCCTTCAATGTTTTCCTAGTGCTTATATGCTTCCTTGGGTACTCTTAGCTAGCCTGTCATGTCAGCTTTTACTTAATTTCCAACTCTTGAGCTATTTAAAGGTCCTTTTCTGGATGTTTTGCTTGAGTATTTGATTTTAATCTTTAAACTCTGACAATAGTTTATCAAATGCAACAAACCAAGGATCCAGAACTGCTGCTGAATTACCATTTAACTCACTTTAATTGGTCTCATCAAAAGATGATGGGAGGGTCACAGAACAAAGAATTAACCTTGTTTATGTACTTTTGCAAGGTTGGGTCCTTGGGAAAAATTGGAATTTTCTTGTCTGTTGAACTGATTGAATAGTGACCTAGTTCCCTCACTTCTGATATTAATCAAAACCAGAAATTTAATAAAATTGTTACATGTCGCATAAACAATTCAAAACAGAAGTTATATTTTTCCTGAAAATATTTTCTTGGTTGCATATGAGTTTCCATAGCTGTTATATGGTAAAACTAGTGCAAAAATTTTAATTTTCACTGATTCCTTTGCACACAAAATTAGTCTCTAATGCTGATAGTCATTTCCTTGTTATTGGAAGGGTTCTTTAAATAAGACTGGATTGGATTCTGTGTTTTATTTGTTGAGAATGTTAGCAGTATTATTTTAAGACTATATTTGCTCTCTTTGTTGCACTGTGACTGGTATTTCTATTGATGCATGTTCTTCATCAAGAAAGCAAAATGATGCAACGGGATAGATGCAGATGGGCATAACACTTGTGGAGCAGTCTGGCACTAATTTCAGTAGACATACATGATTTCAGAATACTACTAGAAATCCTAGATGTTCTATTAACAGTTGTGGGAAGCATTTTCTTGTTGAATTTTTCACAGAATTTTAAAAAAAATCTCTAAGTTGGGAATAAAATACTTGTTGTTTTGTTTTATGAATTCTCAGTACAGAGTTTATGTATGATTGAGATTTTGTGTCAGCAATATGCTTATTCTTTTGAAATTACTATATCTAGTGGCCAGAAATGGTTGGAAGTTTTAAATTCTCATCAGTGCAAAATTCAACAATGGCAAATAAAAAGTAACAGATGCCTGGCAATGCTATTTCTTGATGATCAAGGGAACCAGCATACCTTTTATGAGGAGATAGAGGTGTAGTCAGTAAGCTGTTAGTGGGGAGGTTGTCCACAGTGGAGCTGTCTGCTGGTGTTTATTACAAACTTGGAAGAGGAATCAATTGAAAATGAGGAAAAGCCTTAAACAAAAAAGGGTACTTTTTCACAGGGCCTGTAATTGTGTGTGCCATTCTTGTTACAGGGTCTTGAGGCTCTCAGGAGTTCAGGTAGTTTTAATAAGTGATTCAATAAATTGATGAAAAAGGTATAGCTTTTGGCTCTGGTGTCCTGCATTGCAACTTGATGAAAACAGAGATCAGCAGGGAAAGA
>NW_005054333.1:5097675-5106614 GCF_000277835.1 Geospiza fortis | reverse complement strand
TCCCTACTCAGTCCCTGAGAATGGAGACTTGCACTGCCCAGGGCTGTGTGGATCTTGACTGCACTGTAAAGCAACATTTCTGCATGATTCTGCATAATTAAATGTGTTCAATTCAAAAAGTGAAATAATTCTATGTGGTACAGACTAACATCGAAGAGCATTGCAAGAGGATGACCTAAATTGCCTTCTGCTGAAAGAGGAGGATACTGCTGAGTATACTCAAGTTATGGCTTTTTTTTTGATAAAGGTATGGATGAAATGGATACATGAACAGAAGCCATAAAAGTGGGTCAGGTCACTGCCCTTTATAACAGGAAAGGAAAACAACGGGATATTTTGTAAAATTGCCAGAAGTTTGAGCTAGAAAGTATTGTTGATCTTGCACAATGCACTGAGACATTTTCTTAAGATTTATGCAGCTATTTATTTTGCCATGCTGTAGTATGGCTTTCCTTTCTAGGGTGCCCCAGGACCTGTTTCTCACCATAAAGGGCCACATGCAGCTGACAGCTCTTCTTGATATGGGGGATGCTACAAGAAAAGATTGTAAGATGTTCTGGACTATAACATGCTCTGCCTCTCTTTCTTTGAACCCCCATGTAGGAGTCGCTGTTCTTCCTCATTGACCAAGGTGTTTGAAGTATGTCCTTGCTAAGAAAATGTAATGATGTAACGTCTTGTGTGAACCATTACAGTGAAGGTCATTCAGCAGGTTGAGGTAGACCTTCTTGAGGTGACACAGATAACAGTTAAGGTCCCATACTTTCCTGTTCAGTAGAGGATTCAAGCTATGATCATGGAATATGTGAGATGCTATTACTCAAGAAGTGTTTCTTGTGCTGTATGCTATCCTGGTCTGCCATCAGTTGTTGAGCTTGGTGTTTTTAAGGCTTTGGGCATTACTGCTCATATTTGATACTTGCTGATTTTGCCAATCTATGCAAAATCAGTTTCTAGGCATCATGACTGCCAGTATTTGTGATGGAGCATTACCCTATTTCTCATGCTATCAACTGTGGATAGCTATAGAACGTTTGTGTTTTGTAAATTCTGTAAATAAGCTTCTAGTTGTCATGGTAATAAAGTATGTATCAGAGCTTTTTTACTGAGTTGCTTGTCAATTTGGATATTATCTTCTCCTTTTTCCATTGTCTTTGTTTGGTACATTCTGTATTTTATTATTTTTTAGAAATAATGTTTCTATATGTAAGATGTCTTTTTCCATTGCTATAAAAGAAAATGCAATCCTACTTTATTGGTTACATGCATTGTTTCTAACATGATAGCAGCTGGAAGTCAATTGTGTTGGAAAAAAAAAACAAAACTGTTTTTCAGGGAAGCTGTACTGGGTGCACACAGGGAATGTGGAAATAGAATTTCTTAATGTCATGGTTCATTGCATCTAACTATGTCTGTTGTCTAAGAGAATTTTTCAAGAGTACGCCTGAGGAGTATTCTTCAATAAACAGTGTTCATGTTTGTTTTGAAAAGGAACTTAAAACTGACCATATCTAAATCTCTATGAAAAGCTCTGTTTGAAAACACTCACTGTACAGGTAAGTGTTATAATCTATTAGACATTACTTGTTCTTTGTAATGCAGGATTACAGCTGGACAGACATCCGATGTCCCTTTGAAAAGCGCAGGGATGCAGCTTGTGTCTTCTGGGACAACGTAGTTTATATTTTGGGTGGTTCCCAGCTCTTCCCTATAAAGCGAATGGACTGCTACAATGTGGTGAAGGATAGCTGGTATTCCAAGCTAGGACCTCCAACACCTCGAGATAGCCTTGCAGCCTGTGCTGCTGAGGGCAAAATTTATACATCTGGTGGTTCAGAAGTGGGTAAGACACTAAAAATCTTTAAAACAAACAAAAAAGCAGAAAGAAAGATTAGCTGGCAATTTTTCTGGTTTTTTGCATGATTTTGTTGACAAGAAACTGCACGTTGCCATGTTAGCCTAATGAGTTTATTTTCCCATATTTAGGATTTTATCCCTCTTTGCCCAGTCCAACAACCTATTTCTGTTGTGTTTTGAAAATGGTTTCACTGAAATGACTAGTATTTACATTAGTAAAAAGTACATTGCAGCTCTTAAAGAGTTAAATAGGGATGAGATTGGATGGAGCTGTGAGCAACCTGATCTAGTGGAAGGTGTCCCTGTCCATGGCAGAGGGATTAGAAATAGATGATTTTTAAGGTCCCTTCCAACCCACACCATTCTATGATGATGTGATTCAATGAAATATATTTTGGGAGTCCCACTCTTATCTTTCTTCTAGAAATCCACAGAATTCAGTGTAGTTTAAAATTTTCTGGAATATGTGACCAGAATAGCTGCATTTTGACAATGGCCTCTCTTTTATACAGTATATGTTGGGCCTAAGGAGGTCTTTTAAAAGGGGTGGGGGGAGTGGAAAAGAAATCTCTTACAATTACTGCTTTTGATGGTGAAATTGTACTTGGTCCTGGTAAAGGAATTTGTCTAATTTTTTTGTCAAATGACAGAAGTTATCTTCTGTTATTTTTTTAATCTGTTGGCTTGCTTCCACAAATGGAGAAATGATACCTTTAGATCATTTCAGCATAGTAAAGGAAAAAAAAGACCATTGGGATTTTTTTCTCTCTCCAAAAAGCCTAGAAGGTGACTTATGCTGTGGTGTTGCAGGAACATTTTATTTTGTTTAAACATGGCACATCATCAACAACCCAAAGGTTGAAATGCAGGCATGGTATAGCCATAAAAATAGTTACAGTAATAAAGCTGTGTTCTGGGGAATAAAAACAAATGGGAAAAATCCTAGAAGGAAGATCTTTTTGAGGTCTGCCTTGCTGCAGAGGGAGGTGAACATGGGAAAAATTGTCATGATCAGTGCTTAACACTGATAAGTCACTTAATGGAGGTTGTAACATTTAGGCCATGTTTTTTGACCTCTAAAATATATTAAGAGGTCTAATGTAGCAGGAGAATAAGCAGTTCCCAACTGCCACCTTGTGTGGTGAATGTGAAATAGCACCTTTCCTATTACTTGAAATAGGCTTAACTAAGGCCACATTGGACAGCTTGGAACACTACATCATCTCATAAATCTTCACAGTTTCCCATGTTTCAATTTATGGGGAATAACAGGAAAATTTTTTGATTGTACAGTATATTTTCTAATGCATGGTAAATAGTTAATATAACTATAGTTGAAGTTTTAATGTAGCAGTTTTCTTTAGACTACACCCTCACATTACTGCACAGTTTCACTTTGCTTTCCATAAATACTTATCAAGACAGACTAGTAAAAACTAAACATAAATAATGGAGTTTAGTTTGCCTGTACTTTTTCTTCAGAATTTAGTGAATACTGAAATTGGAAAGGTCTGTCTCTCCTGAATCTAGTATTTTTGAATTTGAGGCAGGCAATTATGTTGAAGGCATTAATCTGATAAAATGCTGCAGTGTGTTTAGCTGTAAAGAAATCTAAAATTTTCATGTTTTTTCCATCAATTGAAGAGGTTGGATTACTGTACCAGTCCATTACAGACAGCATGGCTCTTCTCCCCTTCTTGAATTGATGGGAGTCCTGTTCTATTTGCAACAACTAGCAGAGTTTGGAAGCTGAAATACCAGATTCTTCCACTCTTGTTTCAGTGCAGGAGAAATACTTAACATTATACTGGAAATGAAAGCTTCTACCTGTTTAAAAAAAAAAAAAAGGTCTGATGGATTTTCCATGGATGGGAATTTCTACAACTTCAAAGCAATAAGAATGTCTATATACATCAAAGAAAACATTTATTTACATCAAAGAAACAAATGTCCCACTCTATTCAGTTTGTGGTGATACTGAGAGTGACAGGATGGGAGTGAACAAATGCACACTTTGTAGGAGTGTGTTTATAGAGGAGTCATTTTGGGTCGAGAAACATAGCATCCTGTTGAAGGTTCAAATCCTCAGCTGGTAGTAAGTGCTGCTAGTGTGACATGCTTAATTTTTAGAAGTAGAAAGCCAAGGTAAAACAGGCACAAGGAAAGGCACTTCTAACTGTTCTGGGTGAATATATCTTTTGAAACAAAGGGAAGAAGGATGTGGTTCTGTTCTGAGAAAGTTGTATTCAGCCTTCCCTGCCTTGGCTATGATTCGGTCACTTACCTGAACATCAGTTTTGAGCCCCCATCTATCTTCATTAGAAAAATTGCTTTTGATTTCAGTAATAGTTTCCTTGGCTTTTGAGGGAAAAGTACACAGACCCTGCACTTCCAGGCAATAAGTATCTACCAGTCCTCAGGAAGAAAGTAAATTGGGCAGAGGTAGCTGTTTTGTGGTTGCTAATAATTCCAGGAGTACGTTATGACATAAGCTATCAAATTCCAAAGGCAGTAAGTGTTCTGGGTATTGGACAAGTCACATTGCTTAGAGGAAAAAGACTCATGAACCTATAGTTAGTTTACAAAGCTGGTTTCATCTTCACATCTGAAAGTTCAATTTATTTCCAAGTAGAAAGAGTAGCATAAGCTGATGACAATGGTATGGGTAATTTATATACATCTCTATTTAGCATTTATTCCCCTCCAAGAAAAAAAAACTTACCTTTTTTCGTGTTGTTTTTAAACACAAATAGCATTTTTATAAACTTACTTGCATATTTTGGAACAAAAGAATCAAAATAATTAGAAGTATGTGCTTTCTGAATAATCCCAAGTTTAAAGCTGGTTAGTTCTACTTTTGGAGGCAGGAAAGCAGCTTTCCCTTTTCCACTAGCAAACAAAGCATCAATTTGATAATTGCTGTTAGACTCTTCTCTTGAAAGACAACCATAAAGATTAATGCCACTTTGGTGGGTTTCTATTTTTTTAAGGCAATTCTGCACTGTATTTATTTGAATGCTATGACACGAGAACAGAGAGCTGGCACACAAAGCCCAGCATGCTGACTCAGCGCTGCAGCCATGGAATGGTGGAGGCCAATGGGCTTATTTATGTGTGTGGAGGCAGCCTGGGGAACAATGTTTCCGGGAGAGTCCTGAATTCCTGTGAAGTTTATGACCCAGCCACAGAAACGTAAGTGTTGTTTTGAGTCAGGTTGGCTTTAGTCACTTGTGTCAATGACTGAAGTATAGATGAGAAGAGGAAAAACTCTGGTAAAGAATTTTCCCTGAGTCAGCATTAAGAAATCAGTTCTTTGTAGTTCTACTTGAAAGATGTTTTTTCTTAAGCAGCTTTCTTCCATTTTTTATTTTCCTAATGATAGGTTATACTTAGTCTCTATGAACCAGATGGTGATTTGCCTTTTTTTGTTTGATTTATTTTCCCCAGGTGGACTGAACTGTGTCCAATGATTGAAGCCAGAAAGAATCATGGGCTGGTGTTTGTAAAGGACAAAATATTTGCTGTGGGTGGACAAAATAGTTTAGGTACTTTAATTCTATTAATTCTCTATCTGGTCACACAAGGTTTCGTGGGGTTGTTTTTCTGTTTTGGAATGAATTCATTCCACTCCGTTCAGCTGCAAAGCTTTGAGCAGCACCATCAAACATGTCTTCTTGTTGTCACATCAGAGTTGCCTTCTTCCTTTCACCTCCCCACTTCATTGTTACCTTATTTTTCAAATTCTTGTACTCGTGATAGTCAAGTTCAGATATGCACCCCTACTGTAGCCCAGTTCTGAAGCAGTTAATATGGCTAAACCAGGCATCTGAGAAAATATTTTGTTTATTTGTTTTTTATTTTGTTTTTTTTTTTAGTTATTCAGTTATTAGTTATGATTTTAGCATTCTTTTGAGAGACAGGTAAAGGTGTAGCCACTATTTTAGAACTTGAGACTAAAGACTTAAATTTATTCTGGTATTGTAAAATGGTGAAAATATGAGACCTCTTTTGACTGCTCTAGCTTTGAAATATGATTTGCTGTCATGGCCAGGTCAATTATGATCTGCCTGTCTTCTTGTCTTTTAAAACTAGAAGAATAATACTTTATAAGAAGAATTGAGTTTTAATTGCACAGGGTTTCTGAAATGCTTTTCAAAATGGAAAAATTCTCATTTATGAGGTTTTTGAACTCACTATTTACAGTAAGTGGAATTCTTGATTTCAGATAAATGCTGTTTTAGAATTCAGCTTGATTTTTAATTGGCTACTGAAACTATTCCATCATTATTGATTCCCAAACATTTTATCAATCCATAATCTGCCATCTTGCAAAATATCTGTATTCACTGAGTGCTCCTCTTAGAAGTGTTAAAAATTGTTCTTACAGTAGTAAAATGAGGAAGAGTTATGTCTGAGTTTAAAAACTCAGATATGTTAATATGATAGATTTCTTAATCTCTTAGATCTAATAATTCAGTACTGGAAGTAAAAACTGAGTTAAATAGGGACAGCAGCATGTTTGTAGCTATTGTTAAGTGTAATTACTAGCATATTTCCTGAATAAGCAAATCTTCGTCACAAAATACACTCCAATAACCTTTTGTTCCTTTGGCCCTTTTACACTTCAATGATTTTAGTATCATCATGACAAGAGACCTTCTCTATCAGTAAATTGCCAGTTTTGGTAAAAGTATTCATGAGCCCTCTAGAATGAAATGCCACTGCTGTAGGGAAGTTTCAGGTAATTCCTGAGTTTTAGTCACTAGCCCCAAATTCGTCAGAAATTCAGCACTGAAGGTTCTTCTGTTCATGAAGTAACGTGTTTGAATCTACAGAAACCATCTAGTGTGAATTTGTGAGAATACATCTTACTTTCTATCTCCTTTTCACTTTTCCCTGGTTTTGTATTTATACAAGGATAAGCTGCTAGTTTAGAAGCTGGGGTGTATTATCAGATTTGCTTTTTTAAGTGTAGGATTTTTGAAACCTTGAAAATAAAGACTTCAGTTTGCATGCTGTAGTGCAGTCCATACAGTGCAACATAATAAGCAGTTATTTATCTCATTGCTTTGTAGGTGGCCTTGATAATGTAGAATATTACGATATCAAGATGAATGAATGGAAGATGGTGTCTCCAATGCCATGGAAAGGTGTAACAGTGAAGTGTGCTGCTGTGGGACCTATAGTCTATGTCCTGGCTGGTTTTCAGGGTGTTGGTCGCTTAGGGCACATTCTTGAATATAACACTGAAACAGACAAGTGGACAGCCAACTCCAAAGTCCGTGCTTTCCCAGTGACGAGTTGTTTAATCTGTGTTGTAGACACTTGTGGGGCAAATGAAGAAACTCTAGAGATCTGAAGACTGTAGGAGATGCCGAAGCATTCTTCAAGGACTTGGGAAAAGATGGTTTTGGTGCTTTGCTTCCATATTTTACTGAATTGTGTTAAATTTAGTAACAGGAAGAAATTGAGATGGAGTCTTTTAATTTGTATATATGGCATATTGTATAATGTGGATTTTGTCATGCCCATTTTCTTGTCTGTTTTAAAGAGATGGGGATGTGTTTTGAGAATCCACTTACCTAGGTGATATCACATGGCATCTTCCTTTAAAAGAACTGTAGGTGTGGCCTTGTCAAACAGAGACCCAATCCAAATATTTAGAATGCCTCTAAAGCATTTGATAAAGAAAAAAAATTCTGGTTAAATGACATTTTACCAAGACCAGTTGCAGAGACACTTCCTTTAATGAAGGCGAGTAAATACAGCTCGACTCATGAGAAAGAGGAACAACAATTTTTTCTCCTTCATACCTACCTGCAGAAATGTTACTGGGATGAAATGAAGACATTTTCTCAGGAAAGACCAGGGACTGCTGTCTAAGAAAGATTCCCAATGTTTCAACAGCTCTCTAGATCATGACAGCTGCCCTCTTCCAGTGAGTTTCTTCCATCATTTGCATGACTGCTTATCAGTTTTTCAAGGTTAGAGAGGCCATACATAAAAATTAGAGAAACACTGATGGTCTCTTTGGCATTTCGTGGAGCCTTCACAGAAAGACTTTTTGATTTTTTTTTTTTTAATTACACTGAGGTAGGGAATGGTGGGGCAAGTCGACGACAATTGTGCACTATAATTAGCAAGTTGGAAACTTGGAAAGAATTTTTAATCTATCTTCCCAGGCATCAGACTGTACGTATTGTAGATGCCAAACCATTAGCAAACATGGGAACAGGAATGAGAAAAGCAAAGTCAATACGACAGATATATTGATTTTCTTCTTGAAAATGACTGTTTTTAAAATGGCATGAACCAAGTAATTAAAGATACTTTACAGAAGTCTTCAGAAGTTGCGCATGGTTATTCATCTCTGGTTTAGAAGCACAGAGTTCTGTAAATGCTTCCAGCCCACATGATGGTAAATTTCTTCATGCAGCCTCAAAGTCCAGCCTCTCAAGCTTTGGGTGTCATCGGCATTGTGTGCTTCTTCCCAGTCCTGGAAAACTATACAAATGACATCTGTCCTGCTCCTGTGCTAGTTTATTCATAGCTGCATCGTAGTTTTGTCACCTCTCTTCTAACTTGCTGATTTTTTAAGGTCTGTTTCTATGAGACTAGTGAGTTAACTTCAAAATTTGGTGCTTGCCTGCCTCTACCTCGCTTGTACTGTGGATGTTTATTCTGTTTTAGTTCTGAAGTTCCTCCAGCTTCTCCTAAGTAAATGCTGGTTTTTCAAAGTCAGTACTTCTTTGTAGACTTGATGCTCGTTTCCTTCCTCATCCTGACAACTCTGCCTGTACAGACAGGACTAGATGCACTCACGGCCTCCATTGTGGTTCCTGCAGCTCCCTTCTTTATTCAGCAGTAAGTGAAGGGCATGCGACTTTTTTTTGTTTACCCTTGCCTTTTCACTTCTCCTGGCCACGATACGTGTTCCTAGTGTCTCCATTCCTTGATTCCGAGCTACTGGAATTCTGGAGGGAACTGTGTGCTTTTTAGGCTGGACAGGCTCTTTTATCTGTTTTGCAGCCGCTTTTAAACTCGCGGCCCCCGTTGTCGCCAGGGGTGAGTAGTCCCCGGCA
>NW_005054333.1:5094909-5097431 GCF_000277835.1 Geospiza fortis | reverse complement strand
CGTGCTGTTTCCATTCTCGCCGGCTCCGGTGTGCGGCAGCTTTGGAAGGCGAGGCACTAAACGGAGAGCAGAAGGCAGCGGTTGCCTGTCTTTATTCCTGCTCAAAGAGCCGGCGGTTGCCAGTTCATCTGGGGCGTTTACGCCTCTGGAGTTCTGTAATGAATCCTTCATGTCTCCGACTGTAACTGTTTCAGGACAAGACAATGTACCAAGGCCCCTGTCTTTGTAACTATGGAGGGTGGTTAGAAGTATTAATCTGTTTTCTTGAAAGTTTTTGATTTTTCCTGTCCTTGCAGGCTTTTCAGATGTCTTCTTTCAGAAGAACTGCACCTGGAGTACTATGACAGCAAACTATAATTGAGAAATGTGTAAGCAGTTTAAAAATGATGACTTATGGGGACAGTATTTGGGATAAGACTTGTTACCAATCTTCAAGTGGCAACTCTTGACTTATCTCCCAACTCTAGGAGATGATCAGAATGCCAAAATATCCTTCAATTCCTGTGCACCAAAGAGAATGCCAAAATAGCAGCTGGTCTATATGGTCTACCCCTACCATCATCTTGCCTGAGATCTCTGGCTCAGAATGTCCGATCTGATACTGCTCTTTATGAAAAGATATAAAAATTTGATATAAGGGCAACCACATTAAGAGTATTTAAAGGAATCCTGAATTAATAACAAAAAATTCATCTTTTCCCCTTGAAATGGAAGGAAAGCAAAATTCCTCTGTTGGATTAGTGAAGTTTCTTTTCTGATTCTAAATATCTTTGTTTGTTGACAGACCACTTTTCTTTTTTTTTCTTTTTGTTAAGTCTTCCCCAGTAATAAAAATATGCACTTTTTTCCTCTCTTTTCAGATAAATGCTGTTAAACTGTTAGCAGAACAGTGGGAAAACTGGCTGATTCAGTGGAAAGCTTTAAATGCAGTTGCAAAAGCAGCTTCGGTAGGTGTTCACAAATGGCAACATATCTGTGCTTGATGTTATTTTTTAATGAAGTAATTTACGCAGATGTTTATTATGGCTAAAAAGAATTCTGAGATGTGGCAATTGTGATGTGCAACCTGGGCATATTCTCTGGACTCCTGACATCAGTGAATCCCAGGTGCTATTATAAACCCCTTCAGTTAACTGGGAAAAAACATGCATAGGCATGGTTCCATGTTAGCAAGGCAGCAGCTGGATCCCTGCTTTGGAATACTCTCATTGCAAGCCACATGAAAACAACCAGAGCTTAAGTTTGGCATCTGGCTGTGTACATGACCAGGAAGAGGCCAATCCCCACCACACCTTTTTCCCATGTGCTGATGTTGACTCTTCCAAGAGAGGATCAGCAGACTGGACCAGAATTCCCCTCCAGGACACCTTAGGATAAATAGAGCATTTGGCCAATGTCAGAATTGAGGGACAGGTGGGAGAGAAGCCTTTGGATACCATGTGAAGACAGAAGGAGTCATTGGTGCTGGGAAGGTGACAGACACTTGTGAATGGAGATGGGTTTGCAGAAGCAAATGCCTGAGTTCAAGTCCATATGAAATAATGAGGGAGGCAGAGGAAGTGGCTCTCTCTGAGTGCAGGCTGCATGAAGTGCAGGGAAGGTTGAGTGATGTGATCCCAGCCCTTGGTCTGTTCAGTGCTGAGGGTGGACAAGCAGGATTTGGGCTTTACCACAGGAGACAGTGACAGACAGAGATGTGCTGAGGACAGGGAACAGAGTGAGTCAAAGCTGTGCCCTAAATACAGACCTGGAGCACAACCTGGAATTGTATGAATGAGAATGAGAGCTCCCAGAGGGGATCAAGTCATTGACTGAAAGGCAGAAATCGATCAGTTGTTACAGATTTGCATTTCTGGAGGGTTTTACAGAGAAGAGCAGGTATGGCCTTAGAGCGCTGAAAGCACTGCAAGAACAGGCAGTTGTGAGGAGTGATCACTGTCCAGCATGGTTGGAGTTGGGTTGAGTAGGACTGGGCAGCTCTGGTTTTGTTTCAACTAGCTACTGAGAGAGAGTTCCCTGTTTTAGAATCTAGTTTTCATGTATGTCTCTGGAACTTTTTCAGCTCTCTGCTTTCAAGGCCACGGGCATTCAAGCAGCACCTGCCTTTGGAATGGGAGGACAGCAAACCTCAGGCTTTGGGCTGTCAAGTAAGTTCCCATTCTAACAGCCAAAACATTTACACATTTTCTGTAGTTTGCTGCTGCATTTTTGAAATACAGCATTGGTTTAGTATCCCTGGGGTATGAATTCTAATATTTTTGTCAATTCTCTACTTGCAGGCTTTCCTGTGAGCAGCAGCAGCAGCAGTACCAGTGCCAGCAGCTTCTCCTTTAAAGCCAGTTCCAGCCTCATCAGTTCAGCATCATCTGGGAGCAGCCCTGCTGCTGGGAGCTCTTCTGCTGCTGCAAACCCTCCTGCATTTGGGACAGCATCCTCTCCTAGCACACCCCAATCCGTCGGCTTTGGCAGCCCAGCTGCTGCATCCGCAGCCTCCTTCTCCTTTTAAACAGCTGCCACCGCCG
>NW_005054333.1:5092265-5094860 GCF_000277835.1 Geospiza fortis | reverse complement strand
AGCTGTGGGCGCTTTTGGTGCCACGGTAGCCCCTTCTGGCTCGCCCTCGAGCGGTGCTTTATTTGGGCAGAGCGGCAGTGCCTCTGCACATCCTGTCACCTCAGCGTCTGCTGCAGCCACCAACTCCAGCCCTGCCTCAGACAAGTTATTCACTCCCAAGGGCGAACTGTCCGCTGTGGCAACAGTTTGAAGCAAAGGAGTTCACAATTGGAAAGATTCCTCTGAAGCCACCACCATTAGAACTTTTAAATGCTTTCGACCTTTTAAGTTTATTCTGAAATGTTGTTAATGTTTATTTCCTTTCTCAAATCTCTTCTGCAGAAACAAATGCACAAGTAGAAACTTTTGAACCTTATTTTGGGATGGACTTCTCACATCTGAAAGATGAACTGTTGAAACTAAAATAGAGCATTTCCTTCCATATGCTGTCCTGTGAAATTCTGTACAAAGACTATGTGAAAAATATGGTGTCAAAAGAAAGACTGTTTCAGTTAGATATTTAAAACCTACTCTTGTATCAATGTATTATCTCCAAATGTACAGTCCGTGGGATGTAGGACTGGCCACAAATGCTTTTTTCCCCATTGCCCCAAGAATTGGTATTGTAAATTTTTTGGTGAGCCCTTACTGATAGTTATTACTGAATGTGTGCCTTTGCTGTCTATCTAAAATCTCTTGTTTTATCCCCCAACTTTACTGAAACTAGATGATCTGTGAGGGATGCCTCTATAATTTCCTCCAGTCCCCTTCACTAATTATCAAAATCCTCTGGCATCCTAATGTTTACATCTTTAAGTTGACTCTTCCTGTCCACAAATGGGACACGGATTCAGGTCAAAAGGAGGGGCCATTTCAGAGCCCACAACCCCTGCCTATCCTTTTGCCTTCTCTAATACCATTCTCTTCTCATCCACATTAAAAAGTGGTTCAATATAGCCTACATATCCCACCAATTAGGGCTATGAGTCAGCATGACAGTTTCCAAAAGCTGATACATTCCTTCAGGATTCTCTCATTATGAACCAACAGATCATTTCCAATTCAAAAAATCAAAAGTAGTACAAGGAACATGTCCAGAAAAAAATGGCTGATTCTCTGACCCCACTGCTTGTCTGTGCTCTATATTTTGAGCTGTATCCTCTTTATCCATCTCCACCCTGCTGTTTTAGGGGTGTGGAATGAAGGGAACTAACATTTGCACATAAAACCTCATCCCCTTTTTCAACATCCACTGTAAAATAATATTAATCTGCCATGACACATTTTCCCCATACTCCAATTTATAAAGTGGCCACTAGTGATGATCTCTTCATTTTATCTTTAGTCACTGGATCTCCCCTAAACACATTCCAGCTTCAGGGGATGCATCCTAGATGCTATGGGGAAGAATTGGGGATTGGTATGTTCCCATCATTTAATTTATAACATTCAGGTTATGCAATTCCTTTACCCTTAGGTCCAGACTTCCAGTAGTTACACAACCCCAGTCCCCCTGACTGGTTACACTGATAAATATGCACCATTTGAAAGAGGAACACTGGTGTATCTACCAATCCAAGAATTCTATTCCCCTTTTTGCACTTACTTGTCTCTCTGCAGCATTGCACCTTGAAACTGGAGAAGATTTGATGGAGTCCATGATCAGCTGGTCAGTACATGCTGCAGTCCTGTCTCATCCAATTCTCCATTGCCAGAGGAAGCAAGATGGTCTAGTCAAGGCTTTTGGCCATCCCACCTGGACACCCAGAACTCCCAAATATGGATTCCACTGGGTGCAAGACGCAGATTTGCACGCAGAGTAGAGTTCATAGAATATCCTGACTTGGAAGTGACCCACAAAGATCATCAAGTTCAACTCCTGACCTTGAACAGGACCATACCCAAGAGTCACACCATGTGCCTGAGCTCTGTCAGGTTGGTGCTGTGATGATTTCCCTGGGAAGCTTTCTCCAGTGCCCAGCCAGCCTCCAGGTAAAGAACCTTTTTCTAATACCCAACCTAAACCTTCCCTGATACAACTTCAGGCCATTCCCTCAGATCCTGTCACTGGTCAGTGATGAGAAGAGATCAGTGCCTGCCCCTCTCCTTCCTGAGAAGTTGTAGACTGCAACTCAGTCTCATCCCTCCAGGCTGAACAGAGCAAGTGCCCTCAGCTGGTCCTCATACAGTTTAAAATTAATCCAATTTTTGCAGACAACATCACCATCCCTGGGGGTATTTAAGAGGCGCCTGGATCTGCTGGATGATGTGGTTTAGTGGATTGCAGTGGTAGGGATGGGTTGGTGGTTGGACTGGATGATCCTAAAGGTCTCTTCCGACCCTGCTGATTCTGTAGCCATGGGTTATACATCCCTTGGTCTCCCCGTAAAGATTCAGCGATACAGCAAAGAAACGCTTTACCGCGCAGGCTGTGTGGAGCTTATGTGAGAGAGGGGCGGTCACAGCCGAGGGGCGGCTATTTCACTGTGTCCGCGACTGCAGGTTTGCACAGCACAAATCAAATCCGCATTTGGCTTTATCAGCAGCTTGTTACAGTGCTATCCCCAGCTTTGAGAGGACGTATGCACCAGCCTATTCCCGCCTCCCGCCGGCCCT
>NW_005054333.1:5091390-5092060 GCF_000277835.1 Geospiza fortis | reverse complement strand
CCGAGCTGAGCTCTGACGGAGGGTCTGGAGCGCAGGTCCTGTGAGGAGCGGCCGAGGGTGCTGGGGGTGTTTAGCCTGAAGAAAAGGAGACTTGGGGGCGGCTTATCGCTTTCTACAAGCGCCTGACTGGAGGCTGTGGGCAGGGGGAGGTCGGTCTCTTCTCCCAGCCCACCAGGAGACACAGCCGTAAGCTGCACCACGGGAGGGTGGGCTGGGCAGTCACAGGAAGGGTGACCAAACATTGGAATGGACTGCCCAGGGAGGTGGTGCAGTCACTGTCCCTGGAGGTGCTTAAGGAAAGACTGGATGTGGCACTTGTGCCATGGTCTTGTTGACAAGGTGCTGTTTGGTCAGAGATCTGTTTGGTCAAGGTGCTGTTTGGTTGAACTCCATGGTCTCAGAGCTCTTTTCCAACTCAGTTGATCTTCTGATTCTGTGACTGCGGGATGTGCCGCAAGGCAGTGGGAAAACGGCTTGGAAAACTCGGTTCTCATGAGCAGCAAGCAAGTTTCCAGCAGCTGTGTGTGGTACCCAGTGAAGGCTGTTTCCATTCTCATGGGCTCTAATGGGTGTTTGGGAGCTTTGGGAAGGAAAGGGGCACGACAGAGAGCTGAGGGCTGCAGTGATGGCGTGGCAGGAACTCACTGCAGCCACTTGTCCTTATTCCTGC
>NW_005054333.1:5065592-5091380 GCF_000277835.1 Geospiza fortis | reverse complement strand
TCCTGCTGGAAGGAGGGAAGGGGTTTGCCTGTAACAACACACACAGGTGTGTCCGAGGTCTCAAAGTGAAACTCAGGAGCTCCCTGTGCTGGAGCAGAGCCCCTGCTGGAACTACAGAGGCAGGAGCCCCTAACATAAATTTATGGTGTGTTCAATTTAATCTTTTTCTGCTGGGGTACTTACTTCATGAAACAACCTAAGCAAAACTGAGCCAGTGTCTTTCTGCAGTGCCACGAGTTGTTGCTGGCACGGTGATGTAGTTGAAGGTGTCTCTCTCATTAAAGCACAGGGGAGATGGAACTAGATGACTTTTAAAGATGCCTTCCAACCCAAACTGTTCTGTTTGAGAAGCAGGACTTGAGAACTACCCTGGGTAACTCACTAGTTAAGCTGACTTAATAATGAGGTTAACTTATTGGGAAAAAACTATGTTTAAATTTCAAACTTTTTATTGTCACTGTAACACTAGTTATACTTAAGAGTTTTTGTTGATGTTGATTCATATCTTAATGATTTAAAATGTCTGTTGTTTGCTTTTTTGTTTGCTTGTTTTAATTGGCAGGTACTAGCGGAAGAGGAGGAGGAGGATGGGGTACCTCTAACCAGAGATACAGTAATGTTATCCAGCCATCTTCCTTCAAGTCTGATACGTGGGGTGGCAGCAGAGATCACGGAAGAGGATTCTTTGGCTCCTCTGACTTTGGATCGTCAGGAGGCAGCAGCAGAAATGCAGGCTTTTCACAGAACAGGTTCTCTGCCTTAGCCAACAGTCAGAGTGTTGCTGATGGCTCTAAAGATGAAGAGGAGAGACTTCTGTAAGTTACAGTCCTGTCTTACTGGAAGAATTTAGAATGAGCAGGTTGAAAGCTCACTGACTTCCTAGAGATAATGCAGAGGACAGGATCGTGAGGAGAAAGCTGGGACGTGGGAAGAAACATAGAGAACATCACTTCATTTGGGTCTGTGGAATGATGCTGGCATGGGGAGGAAATGATCCTTGTTTGGCACCTGGGCTGGGCAGACAGTCAACTGTGATATTAGTAAGATAGTGTGGTATTTAAGTTGTAATCAGGAGGATAAGGAGGGAAACGGATTTCAGTGCTTGAAAATAAGAAATCAGAGCCCCTTTAAGAAAATGAAGTATTTTACTTAGTTTTTTGTCACTTTGACAATGAATCTTTCTGCCAACAGCAAAACTATTGGTTTCATAGAAGTGTATGTTACAGTCAGTTACAAGTGGCCAGCAGCTGCAGGGCAGGTGCTGAGAGGCAGCAGACTGTGATTTCCCAAAGAAGCAAGGCTTTGAAACACTTTCCACTACTTTTTTTAAGATTACATTAAGAAAACACTTGGTTTTCATGGTAGCAGGTTTTCAGCTCTGACCAATTGTTTGAATTGGTTGTTACTGGCATTTTTGGTTTGACCATGCAATTTCACCTTCATCTGTGATTTTTTTTTGTTTTTTTTTTTTTGTTAGTGAATGTGTAGTGAAAGACATGGAAATTTGGGAATCATCTGGACAATGGATATTTTCATGTTACTCACCAATGAAAGAAAAGCCGAATGTCTCAGGTAGGTAATATTTTCAGTGTTGTGTATTGCTGCTGTTGAGGATGTTTCTGTGACTTGCAACATTTTTGTACCTCTGAGCATCCATTTCCAGGTGATGATTTGCCTTGTGATACAGCAGAAAGGAGCATTAGTGGATGGCAAATTCAATTTGGACGTTCACACCTCTGACACTCTGTAATGAATCTTTTTTTTGTCTCTAAGTATAACTCTCGTAAGAGAGACAATCAAGCTGACACTCTGTAATGAATCTTTTTTTTTGTCTCTAAGTATAACTCTCTTAAGAGAGACAATGTATCAAGGTCCGTGTCTTCATAAATGGAGAGGGCAGTTGGAAGTATCAGTCTGTTTTCTTGGAGGTTTTTGACTCTTCCTGTCCTTGCAGGCTTTTCAGATGTCTCGCCAGAAGAGCTGCGTGTGGAGTATTATGACAGCAGAGCGAACAATATCATTGGGAATTATGTAAGTATTTATAAAATGTTGGCTGGTGTGGACACTCTTGGGACAGGACTTGCTACTGTTCTTCAGGTGGCAACTCTTGATTAATTTATCTGCAACTCTAGGAAATTATCAGAATGCCAAAATATTTTTCAATTCCTGTGCATTAAAGCGAATGCAAAAATAGACACTCCTTGACTGAATCTTGTCCCTGCTCCTGTGTGTTATTTGTAGAAGTTACTTGCATCTTGTCTCAGAAGTTTAATGCCTTATACACTGTTAGGCAGTTTGATTGTTAGAGGTGGTTATTTGGTGCTTTAAATAGAATTTGAACTTGTTCTTTTAGATACTTTTGTTGCAGGGAATTAATGACGAAATTATCAGATACTTACTTTCTAGAAACAGATATGTATATACTCATTTGGAAGTAAAACATATGTTTTTATATAAAACATCTCTCAGTGTGTATATATCATTCCTTCCTTGTAGTCCTGTCAATACCAAGGAAGCTAACAGAGTTTAGTGTTGTGCCAGGAAAGAAATGAGGCTGTTGGATAGATGCAAGTACAAATTAATTCAAACTACATTGAACTCTTTCCTCTTCTTGGTTCTGTGTTACAGAAGGAATTGCTCTTGTCACCATTCTTGCTTCATAGGTTTAGATTTACCAGAATTGCATTTTTAGAGACAAGAGACACATAATTTTTTTAAAACTTCAATTAAAATAATAAACCAAAATAATAATAAATAAAAAATAATAAACAATCTGCTCTCCATGGCTATTTAAATAAATAGATAAATAGTGATCTCATCAAAGCAGTAAATGCAAGTTTTCCTAACTCTCAGTGTATAGATGATAACTGTATGATACAGTTGTCTTACAAGATGTTTAAGTACAGCATGTCTTTTCCATGTTTCTATTCTTAAACTAGGTCAAAATCTGAATTTTCCAGTTTGTTGTACAGAAGCAGATACCAAGCAACATGATCTTCCAGCATGTGATTAGACACAAAAGAATTATTGATGTTTGTGGTGTAAGACTCTTTTGAAAAATGAAGGAATTTGTCTACAAAAAGATTACTCACTCAATTTTTGCAGGCATTTGTGACACTAGGTGTTTTACTTGTTTAGGTTTTAGAGAAAATTCAATTAGGCCAGGCATCAAATTAGCTGTGTTGCTAAACTTAAGTATAAATGTAGGAAATACACTTTTGGAATTCCTGAAAGGTTGTTTGAAGACTTTTTAGGTTTTTGCTTAATACTAAATCACAATTACCAGGACACAGATGCCATTTATTGCTTCACTGTTCTGTGCAGTTATCTGATGGATCACACTAAGGCGGTTAATTTAAATTAAGGAAGTTAATTTCATCAAAATTAATTATTTTAGGATGATACAATGGAACTGTTCTGAATTACAGTGTTTTGAAAGTGGGTGGGTTTTTTCTGAAAATGTAGAAGAAGCTAAGGTAAATCTTAGGACTTCAGCTTAGTGAGTGAGCGCATAAGTGGAAAGGCCAGATTGAAGAGTCTATTCTCATATATATGAAACTTACATATCTTGTTTTGTGTCATTTTTTCCCCAAGTATCTAATTCAGAAAAAAAAACCGACTTGGATTTGAAAAGTCCCAGAACTTGTTTGAATGTTACTCCTATGTAAAGTAAAAGGGTTGATTTAAGGACAATAGTAAGAGAGTTTAAAGGAATTCTCTGTTAAAAACAAAGACATCAGCTCCTCATGTTGAAGTTTCAGGAAAGAAAATATCTTATTGGGTTAATAAAATTTCTTTTTTAATTCTAGGTATCTTTTTTCCCTTCAGTTGCCAGATGACATTTTTGTTTTGATGTCTTAAATAATAAAACCATGTTTTTATTTACCTCTTTTCAGATAGATGCTGTTCAAAACTTAGCACTACAATGGAAAAATCGGCTACTTCAGTTGAAAGGTTTAAATGCATCCACAAAATCGTCTTTGGTAGGTATTCACAAATGGCATCATGTCTCTGGGCCTGATGTCATTTTTAATGAAGTAGTTTACACAGATGTTTATTATGGCTAAAAAGATTTCTGAGATGTGGCAATTGTGATGTGCAACCTGGGCATATTCTCTGGACTCCTGACATCAGTGAATCCCAGGTGCTATTATAAACCCCTTCAGTTAACTGGGAAAAAACATGCAAGGCATGGTTTCCATGTTAGCAAGGCAGCAGCTGGATCCCTGCTTTGGAATACTCTCATTGCAAGCCACATGAAAACAACCAGAGCTTAAGTTTGGCATCTGGCTGTGTACATGACCAGGAAGAGGCCAATCCCCACCACACCTTTTTCCCATGTGCTGATGTTGACTCTTCCAAGAGAGGATCAGCAGACTGGACCAGAATTCCCCTCCAGGACACCTTAGGATAAATAGAGCATTTGGCCAATGTCAGAATTGAGGGACAGGTGGGAGAGAAGCCTTTGGATACCATGTGAAGACAGAAGGAGTCATTGGTGCTGGGAAGGTGACAGACACTTGTGAATGGAGATGGGTTTGCAGAAGCAAATGCCTGAGTTCAAGTCCATATGAAATAATGAGGGAGGCAGAGGAAGTGGCTCTCTCTGAGTGCAGGCTGCATGAAGTGCAGGGAAGGTTGAGTGATGTGATCCCAGCCCTTGGTCTGTTCAGTGCTGAGGGTGGACAAGCAGGATTTGGGCTTTACCACAGGAGACAGTGACAGACAGAGATGTGCTGAGGACAGGGAACAGAGTGAGTCAAAGCTGTGCCCTAAATACAGACCTGGAGCACAACCTGGAATTGTATGAATGAGAATGAGAGCTCCCAGAGGGGATCAAGTCATTGACTGAAAGGCAGAAATCGATCAGTTGTTACAGATTTGCATTTCTGGAGGGTTTTACAGAGAAGAGCAGGTATGGCCTTAGAGCGCTGAAAGCACTGCAAGAACAGGCAGTTGTGAGGAGTGATCACTGTCCAGCATGGTTGGAGTTGGGTTGAGTAGGACTGGGCAGCTCTGGTTTTGTTTCAACTAGCTACTGAGAGAGAGTTCCCTGTTTTAGAATCTAGTTTTCATGTATGTCTCTGGAACTTTTTCAGCTCTCTGCTTTCAAGGCCACGGGCATTCAAGCAGCACCTGCCTTTGGAATGGGAGGACAGCAAACCTCAGGCTTTGGGCTGTCAAGTAAGTTCCCATTCTAACAGCCAAAACATTTACACATTTTCTGTAGTTTGCTGCTGCATCTTTGAAATACAGCATTGATTTAGTATCCCTGGGGTATGAATTCTAATATTTTTGTCAATTCTCTACTTGCAGGCTTTCCTGTGAGCAGCAGCAGCAGCAGTACCAGTGCCAGCAGCTTCTCCTTTAAAGCCAGTTCCAGCCTCATCAGTTCAGCATCATCTGGGAGCAGCCCTGCTGCTGGGAGCTCTTCTGCTGCTGCAAACCCTCCTGCATTTGGGACAAGCCCCACTACGGCAGCCTTTGGAGCCTTTGGTGCCACGGTAGCCCCTTCTGGCTCGCCCTCGAGCGGTGCTTTATTTGGGCAGAGCGGCAGTGCCTCTGCACATCCTGTCACCTCAGTGTCTGCTGCAGCCACCCACTCCAGCCCTGCCTCAGACAAGTTATTCACTCCCAAGAGCGAACTGTCAGCTGAAGAGTGGCAACAGTTTGAAGCAAAGGAGTTCACAATTGGAAAGATTCCTCTGAAGCCACCACCATTAGAACTTTTAAATGCTTTCGACCTTTTAAGTTTATTCAGAAGTAACATGTTTTGAAATAAATACTACTTTTAACTTTTGTTTCATCTCTCAAGTCTCCTGCAGGAATAAAATTACAAGTATAAACATGTGGACTTTGTATTTTATAGTTTATTGGTTATTTTGGGACAGGCTTTTTACATCTGAGAAGTGAACTGTTGAAAATAAAAGGGAGTATTTCTTTCTATTTGTTGTCCTGTGAAATTCTGGGGAAACACTTTATAAAAAGATTGTGTCAAAAGAAACGTTGCTTCAGTCAAATATTCACAGCCTACTGTGAATGGAATTCTAGAAAGACACATGCAGTACCAGTGCTTGTTGTTGGACAGCCTTTTCTTATGCCTCTTTGAAGGTTTGTGAAGGTTGGAGGCTGTGTCTCGAGCGAGAGGGATTTCTCCTGTGTGGTCTGTGCCACACAACACTTTTCTGCCCCCTGGGAGCTAGTTCCTATTCCAGCTGACACAATTCAGCTGTTGCTAGTAGTTTCACCTGAGGTCACCAAGCCCACAGGAATGTCATATACAGCCCTGAAAGCATTCATCCTGCAGAAGGAGCTTGTGGGTTGTTATTTTGGTGCCTCTTAGGTGAAACTTTGCAAGTAGTAGCAAAACTGCCTTTCTGATAAAATGAACGATGGTGAATGATGGCATTTTGTTGTCAGGTTCTCAACACTTGATGGGTGCATATACTAATGTTACCTCTCCTGAAGTCATGATGTTAAGGGATCAGTTTTGTTGCTGAGACACTCTAAAGCAGGAGTCAGGAGTCTTCCAGAGGATATCCTAGACTCGGGGAAGGAGAACATTTGCTCTTGATCCGGCCTTCCCCTTAGTAGTCTATAATTGCCAGGCCTCATCTTAAGAGGAAAGCAAAAGTTTACTTCAGGATACACATAACTACATAAGTGGTTTCTTTAACACTTGTGGATAACATTTCAGTTCTCAGTATGGACCTCGTGGTCCTACATAAAACTTCACCTGTGTTGTATGCCCCACCACAGGTCCATCAGAGACTGGCTTGCTAAAAGCGTGGGAACGACTGGAACAGCATCTAGAATGGCAGGCTGGGGGCAGACACTGCAGCTTTCATGGAGATCCGGGTTCCTCAGTGTGTGCTCAGTGCAGATGTACTTCAGCAGCAGAAATTGCAGATGTTGCATATCTCAGCAGCCTGTTGCTGCTAAACTGCTCTAGGAGCTTCTCAGGCTTAAAAGTGACCATGTGCTGTTTTAAATGGAAGTATTTTGCTTTAAAAAAAATTAATGCTATAAAAATCTGGATATTCTCCTGCACACACCCAAACAGTATTGGCTAGATGTTCTCAAGCATCCTTCTAAGACATGGAGACCTAGAGGTAGAAGGGAGTTTTTAAATGTTATGTCACATTGCCATTAGTAAACAAAGATTAGGTGAGGTATTCCTAATTCTGACAACAAAAAATAAAAAAAGTTTGATCAAACGTGGTTTTTAAAATCATCTCCTCACCCTTAAAATTTTTTAAAAATTACTGATACAGAGGTACTAGGATTTGGTGTTTTCACAAATGGGCTTCTGAAAAGATGGCAGGGAGCAGTGTGATGTGACTTACCTGGCAAAAGGCAAGCTGGGTGTTTGGCTGCAGAAGTAGGGATAAGGATAGAACAGAAGAGAAGGGAATAATATTACTCTAGGGGGCTCACTAAACTACAGAAATTAGGCAACAATTTATTAGACCAAAGAAATCTATCCCAATATTTCTACTGTGTTTCTTTTTTCTTTTTTTTTTCTTCTGTTCTGCCTTTTCTGCTTTTGGTATACTTTATATCAAAGTTAGCACAAAGGAGGCTAAATAGTATCTTCTATTAGCTACAATTCTTTCATTTTTAACTTCTCCTTTTTGCAACTGTTTTTGTTTGTTTGTTTGTTTGGTATATGGCTGCTCCCCAGAAAGTGATAATATCGTGGTCTGGCATATAAAAAACATATATGGGGTGGCAGCAAACTCACAGATGTCACTTACTGTATTTTGATTTAAAGCAGGAAACATGAGGTGAGTGTCCAAGCAAAGATGTGGAATGTCCCCTGATTAGCTGAACATCTGGGTCTGTGAAATAGGCTGGAACATTCAAGCTCCATGTGATATTTTCAAGTACTTCCCTTAGTTTGAAATAACAGGATTTATGAGTCACTGAAATTCCTGCAGTGTGGTGCAAACAACTAATTCAAAGAATGAAGATTTGGTTTTCAAGATACCCTGGATTAATCCCCAGACAGCAGCACTTGAGGCTGGCTGTATACAGGAGAAAAACTCTCCACTGCCCCAGCTGAGGAAGCAACCCAGCATCTAACAAATAGAATTTTCTCTGCCTGTTTTCCTCACATACTAGCAGCATTGGCAGATCTCAAAATGTGATTTAGCATCCAAGAAGGAAAAGAAAAGAAACCTGTGAAGCTCAGAAAGCATTACAAAAAATTAGGTCTTAAAATTGAAAGATCACAGTAGCCCCATGCTCTGTAGTTTCACAATGTGCAACAGCAAGTGGCAGGGTAGCCTTACGCTGAATGAGGGAAGATGGACTGCAAATAATCAGCTGAGCGGATTTGAGCCTCAGAGAATAAGCTAGGGCACCCACAACAATAAATTAACAAAGACCAGAAGGCTGAGGAAAGAAGAGCTTTCATAAATGTGCCTGGGGAGGGAAAAGAATATGAAAATCCTATTAATACAGGAACACTGAATTGAGATGGATAAGACTGAAACAGTGGAAATCTATTTAAAAAGTACTCAAAATGAGGGATGGTTGAAAATCAATAAGGATATCGTGCAGCAGCTGATGAAAACAAGTAAGAAAATATTTGTGAAATGTGAGCTTACTTCAGCATAGTGGGAGTGCAGATAATTTGCTGTACAGGTCAGTAAGGGAATCAGATAATGGACTTGCTACAGTTTTGGTAAGTGATATCACTCAGATAAGTGGCAGAGCACCAGGGATTTGCTAGCAGACCAAGGAAAAAACATACCTCAGTGAGCAAAGGTACTCAATTTGTTGACAGTTACAAATAATTTGAGGAGATTGCAAAGACAGATCAACTGGCTTTTAGTAAGGCATTTGATACAAGCATTTAGGAGGCTTCAGAGGTTTATGTGACCATGATTAGGGTTAGTGATTAATCAGAAACATCTATGAGTGAATGCTTTTTTTTCTAGTCCACCTCCCATGTCCTAATGCAGAAGATAGAGAGAGATTTACCTGAGCAACAGTGGAGGAAAAAAACCACAAATTCTATTTAGACAATTTGTCTAAATTGATATCAATTTAAGTAGCTATCTAATTATATTTAACCCAATATAAGCCTAATGGAAGCTGAAGGAAAAGTCTGGACTTCTAGTGTTCAGAGAGTGGGACCAAACTGTAGAGTACAAAGGTGCTGACAGTAAGTGAGATCTGAAGTCATGCTGGTTCAGATCAGGAAAATGCAGTTTGAGCTGTAGGAATCTCCTATAGCTACAGTAATGCTGTGCTTAGCTCTGAGCCTGCAGCTGCCAGAGAGCTGCAAGATGAGTAGAAGGAGATTCAGAGTGCAAGAAAAGCCATTGGAAATGAGAATTTAGGAGATAACTTGAGAGCTGAATATTTACTGCTCGGTGAAAGCAGACGCTGCAACATACAATGACTATCATTTTGAGAGGGTGTCCTCTCAGGAAGGAGGAAACAGGACTTCTCTAGTAACCAGAATATTGTGCTACTTTCACAGACTTGCCTTAGACAGGAAGCTTCCCACCTGGAAAAGTCCTGTTCTACACCTCTGTTAAGTTTTTGGTTGGCCAAGCCAAACAAAACATGAGAACCAAGCCCCTGCTTGTCAGGACTAACAGCACATGTCCTCAGGGATGCAGCAGTCAGCACAAGTAGATTTGATCAGCTCCTTTGAACCAAAATGCACCAGTACTTTCACAGAGAGTGACAGGGTTGCAACACTGAGCATTTGGGGCAGGGAGCTCTATGTGCCTGCCGCCTGTCCTCGGGATGATTCAGGGTGCTGGCCATAAAGAGGGAACCTCTCTCCACTGAGTTGAAAGAGGCAGGTTAACTCTCTAACCCTGGGAGTGAATATGCCTCTCGGTCTTGAAACTCTCACTTGCAATTGCCTGGTTCTCCTGTTAAGAATAGCTAAGTAAAAAACCACAGTTGTTCTTAGCAGCTCAGCCTTAGGCAATATGCTCATTTAATCTCCAACACCCTTGCAAATTTCCGGTATCACGCAACAGGCTCCTTGGTGGGACTTACTGCCTTGCAAAAAAACCAAAGCCAGATCTTGAAATGGAGGGAAGAAGAGCAAGAAGAACAAGATTTAAATGTCAGTAGGCTGATGCACATTTTTGTTCAGGTACATGGATTGCTTTGTCTTTCCTCCACAGCCAGTAGGATTTGTTCTTACCATGTACATGAGGGACATAAGAAACAAGTTTTATGCCTTTCCCCTTCCAGCAAGCAGCTCTGTTACGTTGCTAATTGCATGGCAGTCATCAGCAATGCAATCTGGTGGTTTTAAAGTACCTGCAGCAATTATATCCTGTTCCACCTGAATTTCTATTTTGTTGTGGCAGTGAGTTCTTAGCAAATTAAATGCATTCTGGGCAACATCAAGGAAGAACATTCTGTTCTTCAATGGAGCCTTATCTTTGCAAGTCACATGAAATATTCCCATTGCATATGCCCTACAAACGAACTAGATTAGTTCTAATTATACCAAATAAACCAACCCTCCTGTGTGAATCTAACAAGCAACATTTGCATGTGTGCATGTAAAACCATGTCACTTCACATTCAAGAGGAGACTGAGGTATAGTTTTGATCTCTGAGAGCTTTTCCATCAGAGAAAAGGCTACCCAGTGCTGTGGTGGCTTCCTGAGGAGCATCTGTGCATCTCTGGCTTGTGATGCACTTCAGTATTAAAGCACTCTTTATAGGCACATTAAAATTTTGTTATTACAGTTTACTTCTGCAAGTATGGCTTTTCCTGAAGTATCTGCAATGATTAAATAGAACTAAAAGAATATAAAACTGAAATAAAAGTTTATAACCAGGGGTTGCATTAGGAAAAAAAAAAAGGCTGGTATCACTTACTGTTCCTGTATGACAAATAGACAATAGATGAGGTGGAGAAGAACTTTCTGTATTCTGGATACATGAACTCTTTGGGGCAGAAGAGGGCCTTCAGGATTCTCCCATAGCCTTGTTCAGGAGCTCCCATGGGCTGGGGGCCAACAGGCCCTTGCAAAGTGAAGCACTGCTTGAACTTCACCCCAGGAGCTTGGCAGAGCCAAAAAGAGAGCCCCAGCCTGCAGGCAGACCTGCCTGACTTGAGATAAGGCCTTTTCAAATTTTACTGCAGATCCTTCTGCCTGGAGTCTGCTTCAGACATCTCTGCCTCTATCTAACCTACCTGACTTGCTGGAGACCGATTTCTTTACTCCTGTGATGGTGTTCACAGGGGTCTTAGGGTGAGGGAAGAGACAAGGATTTGACTCCATGTTTCAGAAGGCTTGATTTATTATTTTATGATGTATATTACATTAAAACTATACTAAAAGAATAGAAAAAAGGATTTCATCAGAAGGCTAGCTAAGAACAGAAAAGGAATGACCACAAAGGCTTGTGACTGACTGAGACAGTCCGGACAGCTGACTGTGATTGGCCATTAATTAGAAACAACCACATGAGGCCAATCATAGATGCACCTGTTGCATTCCACAGCAGCAGATAATCATTGTTTACATTTTGTTCCTGAGGCCTCTCAGCTTCCCAGGAGAAAAAATTATAAGGAAAGGATTTTTCAGAAAATATCATGGCTACATACTCCCTGCCCTGTGTATCTCCTAATCCTCCAAGCTCTTGCCCAAAGTCCCCTACATTTGCACACATGGAGTAGTGACTTCCTCAGCCCCCCTGTGCAGGTTTTGCAGAGGGAAATGGCCACCAGGAACCCCTCCTCTCCACAGGTCTCTGCCTCTACCTGAGCCTGCATGGAAATTTCCATGATATTGGTGCAGGGTGTTCATGACTTGAGACACCTCCAAGCCAGCCCGAGCACCCAGGCAGGGCTGGACACCACCCTGGGGGCTGATACAGCTCCAGCATGACCTGCCTTTCCAGCTGGTGCTGTTTCAAGGTTCTGTCCCATCAGTGCCCTTTGCTCACATATTCAAACTCCCCATCACATGGCATTTCCAGCAAAATGAGTCCCACTTAACCTCTGATCATGCTCTATAACCACTGGTGAACTCCTCCTGCCTGCTCTTCCCTGACAGCTGCCTCTGCCTGCACTTCTCAGGAGTACTACATCTAGAAACCCAGGGGTGCTAAAGCTCCCCCCTGACAGGAGAGTGCTGCTGCTTCTCCAGGCACTTGTCTGAAACACATCTAAAGGTTTCTTTTTTCCCAAAGAACACTGATACAGTGATGTACCTTCCTTCTGGCTTGTGCTCTAGTCCCCCATCCCTTCAGTGCACTGGGGATGGAGGGGGCACCACGTTTTGTCATCCATCAGGTGTACAACCCAGGAAAGGAGGAGACACCTCTGGGCTCCACACAGGAATGACTGTAGTGTGTCTGCAAACAGCTGCTTAATTGTTTGTGTCTGACAACAATCAAATTAACTTTCTCCTATTTTTCCCTTCTGTGTGTCGCTGTACAGAAAATGAGGAAAAGACAGGAGAAAAAAGGGCACAAAATACTCAGGCAAGTTTGCTGAAATTCATGATACTGTCAGGGGAGAAAACCCAGACACCCTAACTTTGGGTTATATGGCTGAAACACAAGGCCATCCTCCTTTTCACAGCAAAGCTTCAGAGCAGCACCTATCAAAGAGCACACATGATACAAGTAACACGAGCAATCTAAGTCAGTTCTTGCAGAAGGAAATACATATGGTTACCAGTAATAGGTCCATACCGAAGTAACCAAGGTATGTTGGACACCTGATGACATATAAGGCTGTCTTGTCTGTTGAAAAATAACAAGGATCTCTCTCTGACCTTTTCTAATGTATTTATCTACCTTGTTTTGGAAAAACATTGGATAACATTAAAGATACTAGCAGAGTGTCTCAATATTACAGACAGCATTGAAGAACAAACAAATAAATGCACAAAAAAACCTCGTGATCACAGCTGAAATAAACTGGTTCTGGCAGCAAACTTCTACTTAAGTGGTCACTGGACAGATTCCATCCTAACGATGATCTATTTTGAGAAGGTTTATTCTTCCAACAATAACAGAAACAGTCACGAACAGAGGGAGTCCTATAAAGTAACTAAAGAGTACATGAGAACAATATGTGATTTTTTTTGTTGTTGTTGTTTTAAAAAATCTGTTAGAGTGTGTGTGATTGAAATTTATAGCTGTGCATCCAGAATAATTTACTTAGAAGTCTGTATCTATTGCAGTACTTGGTGTAGAGGAAGAGGAAATAAATTGCATTTTCCAGCATTCCCACCTCTGATGCTGGGCCTGTGATGATTCACACAGCCCTGGAGGTCAGCCAGGGGACTCAGAAGCCACAAAGCCCCAGTGCACACTGTGCATCTCCTGTGCTCTGCTCAGCTCTCACAGGCCCTCAGTGTGGACTCATCCTTAGAGAAGATGCCCCAGGGTTGTGGTGCTGGCTGTTATCCATCTGAAAAATTCCCCATGAATGCAGGACCCCCAAATACCAATTTTAGTCTCTGACATAAGAGCACAGGAGCCAGGAAACTGCTGAGGTCCAATCCATTATGCTGTCTGATTTATATCCAAATTACTCAATTTTAGCAGGTTTCCTAAAAAATTACATGGTTTTGATCATTCCATCTGATCCTCTGTCTGTGGTTCCCGCTGCACCAGTCTTTTTTTTTAACCCCACAGCAAATTTTCAGGAAATTAATTTTCAAAGATGACCATATTCTCACAGCTATAGTAAGAATTGGCAAGGAAGGAAAAGCAGGCTAAACTCAGCTGCTATGAATGCTGTTAGCAACTGGCTGGCTGATCAGCACATGGAAATCTGGTATCTAGAGTAGTTTACCAGACTTTTGCCTCATTGGGGTATTGAAGTGGACAAAGGGCACCAAACTATAGGAAATTAGGTTTCATGCACACGTTCTGTGGCTCAAAACCATCTTGTTTCAAGTATCAAAGCAAGATTCTTCCATGTTCAAACATGAAGTTGACCAAGGAACAAGGTGCTATGTAAGTTCAGATGTAAAAGAACCAAAGCTGATGACTTCACTGTGGGAACTGCCAACTTACTGCCAGTTTCATACCTAATGGAAATCAATGAAATTATCCATGATCCAAGAGCTTTGCAGATGGACCTCAAGTGTCCTCTCTCAGAATTCCTAGGACCCTGCCATTGTAGAACTTTCCAGCTTCCCAGAACTTAGGAGAAAAACAGGATCATTGCAGAAGGGCTTCTCTGATGGAACAGAAACCATGAATGATCTTTCACTTAAATGAAACTGGAAATAACAATCTGATTAAAATAAAACAATTGTGATTACATTTTCTGCCTTCTGATCAGTTTCTAGAAATAATTGTGCACAAACCTATTAATGTGTGACTAACATTTTATCCTGTCATATGGCACAATATGTTAATTTGCTTGCTCTTTCATTTGGCAGAGAATGGCATTTCTGCCAAAGTATATGAAATTTTTCAAGACATTTCACATATCCTGATTATTTTGAAGAAACATCTGTCTCAGTTCAGCTGAGGAAATTTGCATACTCATTCATCTTCTAATCTTAAATGTAACTTACTCCATAAGACTTAAGGTACAGGGGAGTGTGATTGTGACTGAACAAGTCCAGAAAATAGGAGATGTTTTTCCCTCACACACAGCAGGCTGAAGAAGCCCCAACAGCCAATGATTGCCTCTGTTCAAATTGGAGACAGTTGTCCATGCATCAGTATATAGAGCCTCCTTTATTCCACAGGGCAACCATGGCCCCCTGAAAAGGATCCAAAACATTCAAGGCAACCCAAGTGTGAGTAAGAATATTTAAACTCACCAATAAACTGAAGCTTGGGCAGACTCCAGAGCATGGCTTAGATGAGCTTTTCACAGGAAACACCACTGAACAGAAATCACAAGTCCTCTAGCACGATGCAGCTTCTGCCTGTTTATATTCCATCATCTCCAGATAGGGGTTTAGTTATCATACAAGGCTTGATAGAACTTTTGAAACAGGCAAGACTTCGCCCAGTCAATGTAAGAGGAAACAAAGAGCACAAAAACAGCAGATCAAGCCTTCATCCCTCTTGCATCACTCCTGGAACACCTTCACTGCCAGGGGACAGAACCTCCTTCCTGCCTGCTTCAGCTGTGGCCCATTATAGCCTGAGAGGGTAAAAGAAAGGAAGCAGGTGTTGAGAAGTCCCTCACATGATAATGACAAAAGGATGACACTGGAAGTTTGCTTGGGTCCCCAGCAGGCAGGGGATTGCATCTCTGTGCACCTTCTCCTCTGTGTCCTGGCTCCCCAAAGCGTTGCCCTAACCATACAAAAAAGGTGCAACTATGCTGCCCGTTCTCATTCTCTGCTGCCGCTCTCTCCCTGCCCCAGGTGCTGTTATTGGCCAAACTGGAACCCACCAAAGTGTCCCTGCTGACCCTGTGGCTACCAGAAGAGCTTGAGTTAATACAAGAGCACCCTTTGCTCACAATTAATGAATCATACAGACAATAGGAAAGTGCTAGGTCGGGTTGCATTTGTCCAGGACACCACGGCTGGCGTGGTGGAAGACTGGCTGAGCAAAGGTGGTACTGCAGAACCACAAGAGAGCATGAAATGCTCCTGCAGTTCTGGTGCTTGGCTGCCTGGATGGTCATTACATGATCATGAAATGCTTAGCACAAAGCAGTGATAGCTGATTATGCCTGCTAAACACTGCTGTGGTCCCAGCACTAAGTGGTTCTATTAGCAAGTTCGTTTTGCCAGTTCTTAATTGCAGTGAAACTTGGGAAGATAAAAACATCAAAGGAATCCTTTTAGCTAACCAGATAAGTCTTGCCTTTATTCCTATGACCTTTTAAAATTTCTCACCCTATTCAATTTGAAAACCTGCTGTAAGCTGTTAGAATTTAAATTAATATATGCTTATTTGGAGACTTTAAAGGTAAATGAAAGGTTACATATACTGGACAAAATTGCTTCTTTTTAATGGTTTGCAGATACATAAGAAATAAAATTAAATAGCCTTCTGGTTGCCCAAATTGTCCATTATAATCCCCCTGGCCAGTAATTTTTTTACTGAATTTTAAAGCTCTCACTAAAGATTGTGATGTATCTTGAAACTGTATCTGCCTGCTCTCAGCCCTATCTCTACAAATTATATTGGCAAAAAACCTGTGTCCATCAACTTTCTCTACACAAACTTCTGCAAAAGCATTAAAGGACTGATTTAAACACCAAAGGAGCTGGGATTCAGAAAGGAATTTAACCAAAGGGGACTGAAAGGCTCTAAACTGAGGCCTAGCAAAAGAACTCATCCAACAAGAATCCAATGACTAAGGATGGAGTGTCTTTTAAATTCCCTGCTTTGTTTTAGTCTATATTTGCTCTTGTTCAAATAATGGATAGTTCTCATTTATGTTCTAACCAGAATTAGCTCCTAAGAGCCAAAGCCATTCTTATCATGGGTACTTGTTTTAACTAAAGTCATCTCAAAGCTCTGGATGACTTGGTGGTCCCCACCCAACAGGAAATCACCTTTCCTCTTTGATAAATAACCTGAAACTTTTCAATTTAAAAATAGTATCCATTAGAAATACATTTTGAGAGAGAATTCTGCATAATTGAAAACACATGCATAACATTCAAATACCACAGGAATGAAAACTATAAAACATGTTGTATGTAGATGAATACAAGGCAGAGTTTGCACATCCCTCTGCTTTCAGTGCAGATTTGTGATGAGGAGTTAGCTCTGTAATGTGAGCAAAAATTTCAAGGAGGTTGCCTTTTCTGGAGCTTTGGACTTCTATCTGTATGAACAGACTATGTTGAAGCCTTCCAACAAAAGTCACTTGAAGCCCAAAGCATGTCACTATGGAACAGCTTAAATGTCCTCCCTGTGCCTTTCAGCACAACCAAATAATGTCCTTAAGCTCTACTACATTTGACTTCAAAAAATTCATAATGCTCCTTAACTTTTATTTAAAGTTGCTGTAACTCTAAAAGTCTTGAAGACCTGGCACAAAATCCTTAATTAAATACTTTGTGATTTTCATACAGTTATCTACACAATTTAGCTACCCAGAAACATTTCAGCTGCTTAAACGAAGGAGGAGGTGTCAGTGTGAGATCAATCCCAGGCAGAGATGGTACTGGCTCCTGGAAGACCATGCTGGCTTATCCAGAGGGAAGGGGAGCTGGTTCATTGTGCTTTGGTGGGCTGCTAAACATAATGTCACTTTCAGTCACTTCCTTTCAGAATCTTCCCATTTCATATGAACTGAAGAAATAAATCCAAGTTGCCTTCAAATGTGTTCAATCACTGCAAGCACATGTCCTTAACAGAGCATTAGGGGAATGTAGGGGATCAGAAATACACTGCCATTCCTCAGCACAGTGGGCAGAGCCTTGAGGTGGTTATTGCTAATTACAGATACAGCTGCATGGTACTTTACATATTGTTATACTTGCAGAGCTCATTTTGCTTAAAATATTACTAACCCTCCCTTCACTTGATTTTCCTCCTTCACTTGTAGAATTATTAATAAATTTTTTACTCAAAGACTAGAGTGGCAAAGGAGTCTCCTTCATATTCATGCATCTTTTTCATATCTGCAGAAGATGTTTGGAACACTCCACTTCATTGCGCTTTCCCTCTCAGTTTGCACAGCTGAGATGAAGAAGATGATGAAGAACTCTTGTCTTGCAGACACTGCAAAGCAGCCTCAGACAGAAATGTTGTTTTTGACATTTTTTCTGAAAGTTCTCTCTCCCTTCTGTCCTCAGCCACAAGGCCCTGAGAATTTGTTCTGAAGCTCTCCACCACGCTCCAGTTAGACAGGGAGATTTGCATTGTAACTCACTTCTGTGCTAAGACACAAGCAAAAAATTAAAGCAAACAAACTGATCTCACTGTTCTGATAGTTCATCTGCATTTTAACAAGAAAATTTTGAGATGTCTTGTCAGGTAAAGACATCTACCAGAACCCAGAACTGGATTTCTCCTGAGGTATTGGTGAAAACCACACCCATGCAAAACACTGAGCCAATGTGGCTGCTGCTGCCAGTGCACATTTTCCAACTGAATGTGTGGTTCTGTGCAAAGAGCATTTCAGAAATGTTCTTTGCACAGAACCACACATTCAGCTGGAAAAGACCTTTAAGATCCCAATGTTAACCCAGCACTGCCAAGGCCACTTCTCACTCCACTGCCAAGTGACAACGCCACCACAGCTGCGACATCCAATGGCATTGTCACTGTGGGGTTCATTTCCTCATTTTCACTCATCAGTGACCTTCAGCTGAGCTTTTCCACTTGGAAGATTATCCCTAAAAATATAAACACTTGTATGCTCAAAGTAAAAGTAGGGTCACAGGAGAGGAAGGGAATATAAATGTATATCTGGGTGAAATCCAGTAATTTGGCCACCAAAACAGGTAAACAGCTTCATCATTTGCTCCCGGTTTCAGACTTCTAAGCTCTGACTTCCCATTATATTCTAAATAAAACAAATGTAGACATTTGGGTTATATACTACATTTCTTTACTTTTGTCAGTGTCTCAACTAAATTTCTTGATTTCTTCTTGATTTGAATAAAATTCAAACACAGGGAAAGGTATTAGTAATTAATTAGTGTTCCCTCAGCACTCATCTGATATAGTTTTTATTTGTTACCAGAACATCCACAAAAGTTGAACTGATAAAAAAATTGCTCAGTGAAGAATTATTTATAACTTGAGTTTCCTTGGCCTCTATGTCTTAGCAAACCCTGTTTTTTCTTGTTTTTATTTCTCATTCTACAACACACCATTCAATAACTAGTTTTTCTTGCCAAAAGTTATTTTGCATTATGTAATAATAGAAGAAGTAGGTACTCTGAAATGTAACAGAACAAACAATTAGTAACTAAGAGATCAAATAATATCCATTTTCATTTCATTGTTTTGTTATAAATTCATAAAAACTTATTTTTTGCCTTAATCCAAATACCACTCACTACAACAACAGCATGAAAAGTTAATATATATATACTGAATAGTATATTTTGTTAATATATAGAGGTTTGAATGTACAACCCATTTTCCTCCTCTTCGCTTATGCTTCTCTTTTCTTTACTTTCTTTCTTCATGTCTATTCCATTTTTTACACTTTGATGTCAGACACAGTACAGGACTAATTTCAGACTATGCATATTGGATATAATAACCTTTACTGAGAGGAATGGCAGTGACCGCACATTGGATCTGAATTTTTTTAATAACTTTTTTCATCTTTTTTAATTCTTGTAATCACTTTTTTCCTCTTCCGTCCATGAGCAGCAGAGCTGAACCATTCGCAGTGTGAACCATTTGCAGTGAAGCCTCTCGTGCTGGGCACCAAGAGCTTTCCCTTCCTCCCAGAGCACTGCATGCAGCAATGCTCTGAGCAACCAGCTGCAATTAAGCAGCATGGCTGAGGAAACATTTGTTAAGCTATTTTGTTCTTTTCGGGGACAGAGCTTAAATTATAGATCTAAGAACCAGATTTTTCTATTACAGGATGCACACACATTTTCTGTATTGACTTTAACCATGTTATACAGTGTTTCCCATGCTGGGCTCATACCTCTGGTGACCAGTGCAGTCTACATGCTAGACAGATTTTACCCTCAGTATTTCACTTAAGCCAGGGATTGCAAGTAGGCTGCTGTATTAAATCAATTTTTTGGTTCTCACAGGGGAACATAGTAAAGTCAGTTAGATTTTCCAGTATTGGCAAAGAGAGCTGAAATAAAATAACCATATTCCAATGCAGATTTAAAACAGAATCAGTGCAAAACAGTACTGCTCCTATCGCAGCGAAAAGGACCTGGATGTTCATTTAAGATGGACTCAGAAGATTAACTCCTATACATTTAATATATTTCCCTGCCCACATGTGATCAGAACTTTTAAAGATTATTATGTAATGCATTTGGGAGCAGGGCATTAAAAATACACCTTTGTCCCAGTCAAGCAGCAGTTCCTGTTGAGGTTTCTGCAAGCAGGAGCCCCTCCAGCTGTGGGGCACGGTGGTAACCCCCGATTTGGGGCTGCAGGAGCCTGAGTGTCCTCCCCTGCCCTGCCAGCAGGACATCAGGGCCTGATCCTGCCGCCTGTTACTCTGCAGCAGCTGAGTAGAGAAGATGAGACAAGGTGGTGATGGATGAGTGGGAAGGGGCAAATATTGGCACCGCTCCTCCTGTGCCTCCCTGGTTAACCCACACTGACAAGCTGTGACCACAAATGGCAGCAGGCAAACTTGGGAAAACCCAACCCAACCCAAACCCTGCATGAGCTCTTTCCTTCTATTTCCCCCCAGACCCCCAGTGAGTCCTCCTCAATGCTGTCAGCTACAGAAGGTGGATCCAGGTGGATTTAAGTCCTAAGGTGATGGCAACACCTCACTGGGAGTACAACAGCTCCACTTGCTCAGTTTGCCTCCCTTTTATGCCATAAATATTAGTGTCTAAGTGGGGCATTTAGATAGAAGGCTGGTTGCTTTGTAATATATTTATCTTTTTTCTCCTCTCTCCATTGCCTGTCTATTCACTGCTTGCTCTACCCTCTAAGGAGGAGGTTACTCTCTGAATTACTGCTATGAGTCAGTGGGAATACAGTCCAAAAAATGCAGCATTTTGCCCATTTTTCTGATGTTAACACATTAAAGAGTATGTTACACTAAAGTTCAGCTGCCAGCATTTTCATTATTTCTGACTTCTATTTCAGGGAAGTGCTGAGGTTATTTCTTAAGCAGTCAATGCAATTTCACTGGACCATAAAACAACTGAGTTTCTGTGGGGAGCTCTTATCCCTCACCCATAATAAATGAAACAGCATATACAGGGAGCAAGGTGCAACTGAGTATGTTCAGTTTACTTTATTTCTTAGAAAAGCTTTAAAGGACCTTTGGCTGTGAGACTACTTCTCCTTCACTGTCCTCCCACCAAGGAGTCTACACAGCAGATGTTCTTATTAAGTATACTCTCCTTGATAGGTCACTTTTTTGGCTGGGGTTTGCTGGTTTAATTGTTTCTGGATAACTTTTTTTTTAAAGAAATTTTTCTCTTCTTCCTAGCCAAACTATCAATTAATGTTTTTAGAGAAAACAGAAATTTTCAGCAAAAATTTGATTGTTTTTTTGAGCTGAATGATACAAAATCAATCTTTTAACACGCCTCTGAGCAACAGGGAAGCCTGAATAAATTTCATTAAAATATGATAAAAAATATGGGTCTCGTGCAGCCATGATCATGTGCTTTCACTGCAATTCTCCACTCTCCTGATCGGAAGCGGTCTGTGCCTCCATGAATCATGGTGACTATAAAATACATCATTAACAATTCATTAAATCAATATGAGAAAAGTAGCAGAGTAAAACCAATGTCCAGATTGTAAATTAACTCTGGCAGCTGCAAAACTGGAAGTGGGTCAGCTGAGGTGCCCATACAACAGGCCAGAAGCTTACAGAGACTTTGGAAGACCATGGGCTAGCACAGCAGAGCCCTGGCGCTGCCAGGATGCTGCACCTCCTCCTTGCACTGTCATCATGGTGAAAAACACCCCACAACAAACCTATCCAAAGGTAATAAATAAACTTTAAAAAAGTTTATACCTTTAAAAAGGGTGTGTGGTGCAATCGGAATGGTCAGTATCTGTTAATGTGCTTTGTCTTCAACTGCTGGTCATCTGCAGCCCTACCAGGGAAGGGAAGACAAGTCCACCTGTGAGGATGAGTGGACCAGGGCACTCTGTGGGTCTGTGTCTCCAGCCTGAGCTCTTGTGAGGATTTGCAAAGTGCTGCAGATGTTTTTTGGGCTCCCCTACCTTCCCCACAAGCTGCTTTCCTGAGGCATTTTGGGCCACTGTCACACACATGGCTATTTCTGAGCAGGGAGTTTAGAATTTGTAGGGAGGGACCAAAAAAAGCAGAGAGTGGCAGGCTCATTCAAGCCTTCCCTCAAGAGCAAATCTGGCCAAAAATTATTTGTATCACAAAAAAATGCTACATCTTTCATGGTGAACTTGAGGCCATTTCTTATTATCCTGTTGGCTGTCTCCTGGAAGAAGAGACTGAACAGCCCCTGCTACAACCTCTTCTCAAGTAGTTGTAGAGAGAGATAAGGTCACCCCTGGGCCTTATCTCATGCTGTGGTCAAATGCCAAGTTTGGAAAATTGTCTTTTAAAAAGTCTTTTAAATTGTCTTTAAAAAAGTCTAAAATTGGAAACAATTTTAGATTGGATATTAGGAAAAATTTCTCCACAGGATGGGTTGTCAAGCATTGGAACAGGCTGCCCAGGAAGGAGTGGAGTCCCACCCCTGGAGGTGTTTAATAGATGTGTAGATGTGTCTCTTAGGGAGTGGTTTAGTGGCAGTGCTGGGTTAACAGTTGGACTCAATGATCTTAAAGGTCTTCTCCAACCTAAACCACTCTGTGATTACATGACCAGCCACAACAGGAATTTGGGAAATGTATGACTGCTAGGAAACACTTTCCCATAAAAAATTGGTAAAATGCACAGCTTTAGCTACTACAAAGGAAACAAATAAAGGTGCTGGAATTACTAAAAGCCTGTTTGATCAGTTGAAAGAGTTAAATAATTTTTCAGCGATAAACTGAGATAGTTGATACTAGAAACTGATCAGGAGCTTTTTTTTCACCTTCCTGGTAGAAGAAGAACTGCAGCCTGCTAAGGCAGCTTTGTTTACATGTTTGGTTCAATCAGCTGATGCCCACTGTCCCGTGTGAAGCAAGGCACAGATCATTTCTTCCCAGGAAAAGAATTTGTCAAGCCCTAAGCAGAGTTCCCTTGAGAGGTAGATCACTGGTAATGGCAGACAATATTTACCTAAATGTACCTGGCTGCCAAACCAAGATTGTCTTGTTTTCCTTTACTTTCTTGGCCAAAAGCCAAGTTCATACTTCAAATCCCCTTTTTTTTTTCCTTTCCTTTCTATTTTTTTTTGTCCTTTGCACTTCTTTCTTTTTTTTTTTTTTTTTTTGGTTAAAGTTCCCGTGAGCAGCAATAAACAGTTCCTGTGTTGGTGTTGCGTTGATGGTGGTGTGATAGCAGGGTGAGCATGCCAGCTCTGTCAGTCTAGACATGCAGGTACACATGATGTGTTCACACCCTGTCATCTGACAGCCTTCAGGTAGCAGAGATGTGTATCTCCCCAATGAGATTTAATAACTGAGCTGCTAAAGCTGTGAAGTACCAAGCACTTCCTGCCCACGCACTTCTTTGTCAGATGAAGCCCTAAATCTCCCTGAATGTGTGTTTCTTTGCTGGGAGAATGTTTAGGATATATTTCAAACCTTTTTTCCTTTATTCAATTCACTTGTTTAAATTGCAAAGCTGTTTCTCAGAGACCAAGAATAATAATGTAGAAACTATAAAGGTAATTTAAGATCTGATGATGATCCACAGGTTTCAAGAACCCTTCAGATTCAGACACTCATTTTCAGACAAGTCAGCTATGGCAAGAGCACTTAGGAAAGTCAGCTCAGTTTTCAGATGGTCCCTTCAGTCTTGACTCATCATACTTTTCTGAGCTTTTTATTCTTTTCACTTCCTTTACACTTCTGTTCCCCCTGGCTCTTTCTTCCCTTCTCCTCTCCTCTTCTGAATGTTGGCTGCAACCACACCACAGATGGACCCAAATATTTTCAGTGTCAGCCCTGCAGGAATGTGTAATCTAAGGCCCAAGAGCAGAGGAGGAAGAATGTGAAGGACTGGAGTGTCACAGTAAAGCCACCTTTTAGTTATTAGCCCAGCCCTGGTGGGTTTGGATTCCTCTAACCACAGGCCTGATCCTCAGTGCCTCTGAAGTCTATTTACAACATGTTTAATAATTTCTACCAGCTGGTTCTTATTCAGACTGTCACTCAAAATTTATGTAACAATTTCATGTATCAAATAACATGGCAAAAAACTCCATCGTAACCAACTTTATTGTTTTTAGGCTGATAAATTTTTGGTTTTAATTAACAGGCATTTGTTGTCAGCAGTTTTCCTCTGGAGGTTCTCAAAACCCTCCTGGGAATGAGCATTCAAACTTCCTTTCTCCCCAGCAGACTTTGGATCAGGCTCCCAGTGCTGAACCACAGTGTTTGAAGGTCACTTTTCACTTCTAGGATCAACAACCTGGAAACAAAGGAGTGAAATTAAAGTTAATGTCCCACATGGTTTAAAAAATAATTGTGAATGCCTTCGAAACCTGACATTTCAACTGGGAATGGAGTTGATTGAATAACAACAAAAAAAAGCAACAATCACATGAGGACGCTGCAGTCATATGATTTTTTTTGCACAGTCAGTCACAGCTTTGACTTGGATTTATGCTCCCCCTTGTTTCTGTCAGATAATGAGGGCTCAGTTTAAACAGGCCTGGAGCCCTAAGGCTGTTGCTGTCACCCTGCTCCTTGGCTGGCAGCAGCAGGGAGGGTTAGCTACAGCCAGGACGATGCTGAAGCACGGATTCTAAATATGCAACATCCATAGAACTGGACATCAGAGCCTGCACTACTCAGAGAAATGCTGGCTGGGGTGCTCTGGGTACTGGTAATAACCTACAGAGTTAACAGAAATCACTGGAAAAATAGAAGAAATGACAAAAAAAAAAAAAAGTAGTCAAGAGTTCTAAAATCCCTTTCCATTGGGCAATGTCTTCATTCTGTTGACAGTGCCTTGGAGTGATGGACTTCCACCTGCCCTGCCCAAAATAAAAATGGTTTACTGCTGCCCAGCTCACTGGTTTCTGGCTGGCTGGTGTCACACTCACAAGTGCTGTTCTCTGGGACCACTGAAACTACTACTCAATTCTCTTGAGGACTGTACTTGGCTCTATGCCTTGCCATCTTACCAAAGCTCGTTCTTTGCTGCAAACAACAGCCAAAAACTTCACAAGGCTGCCAGGGCTTCAGTGAAAAGCAGCTGCTGCACTGCCTGTAGAAGAACATCTGGGCTGGGCGAGCCCATTGAACCTGAATTTGAACCACCAGGTGCAGTGTTTGCCAATCTACTCTGCCCCTCTTGAGCCACTGGTTATACCTCATTGTTAGGCTGGGCAGCAAAGTCTATTTTTTGTTTATTGCTACAATCCAGAAGTTTATACAATCAGTTGTCTGTGTGAGGGTCATGGATATTGAGTGGCCATCAGCACACAGGGGCTGTGACGGCACCTCTAGCCATGGTTAGATTGGATAGGCATGTACCCACTAAATGTTTAAATAATATTTTCCTTAACAATCACCTCTGATCAGGAGCCCAGTTAAGAAATGTGTTGGAATTGGCCATTTTCCACTCAGTTTAGAGTTGTTGCCCAGCATATGAGATGAGCCATGTGGTTAAGGAGCGATGGGTTCATCAAATGCAGCGAGCTGTTGCAGTAACACTTGTAAATCAGGCTGGGGCAAGAGTTAATTTGGATTCTTAATTTAAAAACAAATTAAGTACAAAAATTGATCACAGTGCAAAACTAGTATAAAAAATGCCTGTGAGGTGAATGGTGTGGCTCCAAACAGGTCTCTCAGTAATCCCAGGGAACGCTGAAAGCAAAGGGAATGAGTCATAAGCACATGAGCCGAAAGAAGCTGAAGACAAAATCATGCATCTCTGCTTAATTCCATCACATGATGAGTCCCGGGGCCCTTCATTTAATCGGAGAGCAGAGCGGCGGGGCAGCTTCACTCTCACCTCCCGCTGGGACCGGAGCAGTCTCGGCGCGCAGCTCTCTGCAGGCCCCGGCTCTGGAACCATGGGCGCTGCTCGGCCCCTCGCACTGCTGCTGCTGCTGCTGCTGGCCCAGGGGC
>NW_005054333.1:5046463-5065582 GCF_000277835.1 Geospiza fortis | reverse complement strand
TGGGAGGCTGCCGGAGCCCTGCCCGCCGCGCAGGAGGCGACAGCCGGTCCCACCGCAGGGTGGCCTGGCCGCGGTACGAGAGCTGCCTGAGCTGGAGAAGTGTGCCGAGAACTGCTCGGTAATCTGTTCCCTGTGCTCCACAGGTACACGGAGCTGGCTGGAGCTAAAGCTTGGCTCTTGGCAGCGAGTTCTTAGCAATGCTTCCCCAGTTCAAGCATGGCTAAAACGGCAGATGCCGAGTGGACTTTGCACAGTTGGCTTGGCTCAGCTGTGCCTGGGAGAGGCCAGGTCAGAAACTGTGCTCCCCACTGGGACACTTGGACCTGGGGATCACAAACCTCAAGGAGCCCAGCCAAGGAATTAGATCTGCAAGCCACAGCGGGCAGGGAGTGGGCTGATCTGCTTCTTTCCGGGCTCCCAGTTTGACTCAAGTCTTAGGATGACTCCCTGAGCTCAGGGCTGGGAATGTAGAAATGGGATTTTAAGCTCAAATTCCAGAATGTACAGTATGGAAATTGAAAACCTTAAAAGCTGAAGTCCATCTGAGCATTCATCTAGCCTTGTACCTGCCTCCAATGGAGAATAGTACTGGATGTATAACTGTGCAGGTCAGGACACTTTCCCAGCTTTTGATGATTTATAGCATTTATAGAATTGCCTCTGTCAGATGCATAGTCATTGTATTTAACAGTTTTTACTAGACTTTTTCCATCTGTTCATGCATTTTGGGTTTTCATTGCAACACGTGTAAATTTTTGGGACACACTACGTCCCGCCAGCAAAAAATTTCACACCTTAATTGAATCTTATGTGAAGAAGTACCTTTCATGTGCTTAGAACCTGTGACCTGCTGGTTTCATTTGATTCCCCTTAACTTTTGTTCCTTCAGCTTCTTCCTCCATGCTGTTCATGGTTCTGTTTTTATATTCTCCCGTCACCTCTTCCCCAGGCTTCAAGACACAGTCTATACAGCTGTTCCTCATATGGAAACAATTCTATCCCTTTGTAGCATCCTCGCCACCTCTCTGTATTTTTTCAGTTCTTTTATAGTGATTGAGCTGCAGAGAACAGAGCATACAGTACTCAAGACATGACATTATAAAATGCTGTAATGATGTTCCCATCTTTGTTCTCTATCTAGCCTTTTCCTAGGTTTTCAACTACCAATGAGTACTGCATTCAAAACTGCAAAGCTGAAAGATCCCATTTCTGAGTTTACAGCTAGTTTAGAGCCCCATATTCTCAATGTAAGGTTACATTTAACTCTGTTGAATTAAATACAGTTTTATTCTTGAGTCATTTAATTTCATACAGTCCTCCCCTCTATTACTTTAATGCACAGTCCTCAGCAGATTAAAGAACTTTGCTGTTACCTATTTTCTAGATTATGAACATTTAAATTATTTTTACAATGAAGAAAACTGGGCCCTTATTCATAATTTTTTTTTTAATATCCTAACCAATCATTTACTCATGTGAAATCAATCCTTCGTTCTTATCCCACGGTAACATAATGCTTTATGTTCCTTTAGCAAGGGACCGCATCAAGTGCTGTCTGGAACTCAGGCAGACTGTAACAAGCAGGTCAGCCTTGTTCCCATGATCTCTGTCTCCCTTGCAAAACTCAGAATATGTTTGTGAGCAATGCACTCCTTTTATGGCAAATCATATTAATGCACTGTACCTACTTGCTCTGTTCTTCACTGCTGTTCCTACCAGCTTCTCCAACTTGAGCCCCAAAGGGTTTTTTTAATCCTCTAAATCTTCCCTGGAAGTGTTTTTAAAAACTGTCATCACATTTGCCAATTTTTGTTTCTCAGTCACTGAAGCAGTGTTAAGCAAGATGTTACATGCTATGGTTAATAGCTCATTTATTTCACTCTTGAATAACTTCCATACTTGGGCCATCCTATCTAGACAACTTTGTCATTTTGTTGATTTGTTCTATAATTGGGTTTTATGTGCCAACACTTCATTTTGAGAGATATTCTCTGTCATTGTAAAAAAAAAATTCTCTCACAGAAACTCCCTATGTTCTTCCTTTGTGAATGAAAATATAAACCAACTGACCTATTTGACTTTTGTGCTACTCCTTTACCTTCCCTGAATGCTTTTTTTGCATCTACATCATCTTCTGGCCCCATACATCCTGGCAAGCTTTCCAACTTATTTTATATCTGGTGAAAAAGATTAATTTGTAGTTTTTATGTTTTTTCAAGTTGCTCCTCAAATTCTTTTTTGTCCTGCTTTATATGTTTTTATACATAACTTCAGAAAGTTTATGTTACAGTCTGGTGCCATTCCATCAGCCTTTTTACTTCTAATACACTTTTATCCTCTTTAGCTGGGTCATCTTTCTATTTCTACTGTCCTAACATTGGCTCTCATTCTCTCTTTCATGGCTAATACACTTTCACAGGAAACACTGAACTTGTCTCTGCTACGTTTTTCACCAAAATGAAAGCCAGAATGAGAAAGTCAATTGAACTATAAGAACCCTTCCCCTATGATCACCTCACCAAAACTATTACAGGAATCTGTTCCTTGGAGCATAACATTACTCTGTCTATTTTGAACTGAATTGCTCTAATTTTGGTTACGACCAACATCTGTTCTTGAGTGGTTTTCATTGTTAAAAAAGAAATACATTAAAGCTTTTTGTTCCTTTAGATTCACCAACTGAAAATCTTCTGTTCCATGTGTTAGAGAAACCAGTGCAGAAGTCTTTCCTCATCTGAAAAACCATCTTTGTCTTGTCCTGAAGCTTGTGAAACCTTTTATATTTGACTAAAATAAACAAAGCACATCAGAGAGGCAAAAAAATACCTAAGCAGCTTGTGATTTAGAAGCAGTAACAACAGCTATTACTGGACTAGAAAATGAATTCTGAATTCAAGGATTGTTAATGAAAACACAAAATTAAAAGCATTTATAAAATTAAAAGTGCTCCAGCTGTTTTTGATAAATTGAACATTTGGGAAAAAACAATGATTGAAAAGTTTTGATCTGACAAAATCAAAACATTTTTATTCATTAAATAATTTTTACAGAAAATCAAGGAGAATGGGAAAATAAATTTCAAAAATTATGTAGCCATTTACTTTTGAATGATACATTAATTTAATGATACCCAAATTGTAACTGAACTTGCTAAGCATTTGTGAAGTACTTTTATAGTTGCTAATTTGTTTTTTTCCTGAGCAAAGTTTCTGAACAACAACATTACCAAACTCTCCTTCTGACCAAGACTCAAAACAATACAGCATGTGATACAGGTCATTAAGTAAATACCAGTCATAATGTTATGCTTGCTCACATCAAAAAATATTAAATCTGCAGGAAAGACTTGATTCAAGTGATTTAAGTGAGACTGCAGGGAGTTCCTGGAGGGCAAAAGTCTGTGGGAGATTGTGTCTCTGAGTGCAAAATCTGTTATTTTCCTCAAACCCTTCAGCCCTCAAGAGTGGGGAGAGAGCTACCAGTGTCAGCTCAGAGTGGGGATGGGACTGGCCAAGGGATGTTCTTCCTGCCCAGCAGAACTCTCACTGGGCAATAAAAAGAGAAAGCAAGAGAAAGCAGCTCCTGCCTCTTCTTCTGAGCTGTTTCTCTGATTCTCTCTTGCAGTAAAATTAGGAGCCACCCACCTGCAAAAAAACCGTGCTTAAACTGGCTACCCCTGCTCTGTGTCTTTTCCAAAGCTTGGAAAAATTCCAATGCAACCAGTTAGGTTACAGCATACAGGGAAATTCTGCCCTTCTTACAGGTCTCTGCATTTTCTTTGAAGTCATCCAGAACTTTGTTGCACTTGGGTATAAATCTAAGTATAAATCTGCATCAGCTGTACCTTTACTATAAAGCCATGGAAAGCACAAATTCTAACTCCCTTAATGTTGTGACAGAATGCTACCTTACCTGATTAACATGGCAGAGCTCTTTAAAGCCTCCAGGCTCTCATGGAACTATGCCCATGAGCCCTCTTATTAACATATTTTTATGGCATCCTACAGTGGCCAACGTGTTCCTACACGTTACTTGGATATTTACGTTGCTTTCCACCATGTGTCCTTTGTGACAGAAAGAGGGATCCTAGAAGCCTGGGAAAAGTTTGAGCCCATCATTTGTAGTAATATGAGAAGAAAGAGGTTATTGAAGTTGTTTAATATCAGGGCCATTTCTAAATAAAAGGCATGAAGTTAATATGTTATTGTTGTTATATTATAAACACATTGAATTTACTATTCAGCTCTAAATTTCCTTTTCTGGAAATACCAGCTTCTGTTATAATTGGTTCCACTCCTCCCACCCAAACCACCAGCCAACTCACCAGAGGAGCTGCACTGGGTCAAAACTAATTCCTGGCACAACTTCCACTAGAGCACAACTCAGACACAGAATGAATTTATCCCATTAGCCTTTTACTTGTAGATTTATTACCAGGCAAAGCAGTCAGAAATCAAGCAACCTCTGTGCAGAGAGCCTGACTGTTGCAGGGTTATGTAAACTCCTGCAAACCATTGCTCTGATACGATCAAAACATTGTAAACATTTTTATTCCTTGTCTGGGAAGTTTGCAATACTGCAAGTCGAAAAATATGTCAGTCTGACAATGGCGGAATTGTCTTTGTGTTGATTATACTTGATAAGTGTTTATAGCTGCAATGATAAAATTCCATCATTTTCTACTGGTGGAAAGTTTCCTACAAGTACATGATTAAAGTTCAGCACAAGAGTAATGTTTTTATAGAGTAGTAGGGAAAATTGCATTACATTAACACTGATGTTTGATTTTCTCTCTAGGGTTTCAAGATGTGTTGAACCATGGAAGCACTTCTCCTGTGACATCCTACAAGAAGCTACAAGGCTGGTCTAGTGATCAAAATAAATGGGATGAAAAACTTTATCCTTTCTGGGAAGACGGAGATCCCAGATGGAAGGACTGCTGGAAAGGTGATAGCACATACACATTTCAAAGACACTTGAAAAACTGTAGTGGCCACAAAGTCCACAGAGTGCAGGTGCTATAGAGCATTTTCATAGGGGCAATATCCACCGCTGCACAGAATGGCAAGTTAGGGAGGATTGGGTTTGATACCATCCCCAGGGGGTTGTCTGAGGACAAGCAGAACAGTGAGTTGTTTCATAAAATGCTTTCCCATTATGACTAATCTAAGACATTAATACTTACCAAGGAGTACTGGTCAGGGCTCCAGCACAATCCATTATGAGGAGCATGCTCTGGAGGACGAGCAGCTTCAACTCTTACCTCAGTGGGGCATGTGGGCTTCAGACTGACAGCTCCAGCAAAGACCATGTCTATTGCCACTGGGTCTGAGCTGAGGGCAAATGACTATCCCTGGGGAGAAATACAAATCTTCTCCTTTGAGATATATTGACCCCCACAAGTAGAAAACAATATTCTTAGCTCTAGGAAGAAAATTAATGGCAGACCAGTAAGTGATCTGGGGGGATACGCTGAGTCCCTCTGATTGCTTGAAGTTGGGGTTTTGGTAAGAGCACAAGTGACTTAGGAGCACAAAAGCCCTTAGAAACAGAGTAACCAAGAACGCATTTCTGCTGTAAATGGTGCAAGTTGATGGCAGCTTCTGCTGCAGCAAAGACCAATTTTCTTTTTTTCAGGTGGAAGGGTGACAGCCAAACTGGACAGTGACAGCCCAGCACTGGTAGGATCCAACGTGAGCTTTGTGGTGACTCTCCAGTTTCCCAAGTGCCAGACAGAAGATAATGATGGCAACATTGTATACAGGAGCAACTGTACCCGGGGTAGGTAATGGCAATTTCCCTGCGCCAGGCTCACACCTGCCTGTGCTGCCGTGAGTGTGTCACTGAGCTCTGAAAGCACCACAGGCACACCCAGTGAACAGCAGCCATGCTGGATTTAACTGATAACTCATAACTGATAACTGATAACTGAGAACATTTACCTGTACATGCCTGGGCTGTGCCACACCAGTTTTTTCCTAAGAAGATCACTGTGGTATTTTTAGAGCTCTGCCCCACTCCATATACACTGACCAGGTAATTTGAGACTGACCATAGCTATAAACTTGCCTTCACAAAATAGTCACATAATCTGACTTCCCAACAGAACTGTTACTGTTTTCCAGCTCAGGCACAATGTTGCACAGTTACACTGTTTTCTTTCAAGCTTATAAATCTGTCAAATTATAAAAATGAGGGGGGTTTTTTCAATTATGAATTGTAGAATTCAGTTACCATATATGCACAAAAAAGTAAATCTCACACTTCCACATTTTAGGAATTAAAAAATGAACAAATAAACATCTAAAAATCAAGCAATATGTTCCTCAGAAAATCACCTTTTTCATTTTATTTACTACTACATGGAGAAAAAAGCCTATCATAATTCCAGTGTTTTAAGCTGCTGCGTCTAGAACAACACACGCTGTTGTTCCTTTCATCCTCTGAATGCATAAATGTTCAACAAATTTTTTTACTGATCAAAGTAATTTTCATTTCAAGGCATATCAGCAACTTTTTTGTCAGCCTAAGTTGCAGTTAACTATCTAATATTTTGTTAGCAGCTTATATCCATATTCTACTTAATATCTGCTGTGCTGTATGGGGGAGGAAACTTCCCATTTACTATTCAGAAAATCACAGAAATTCATGTCTAAGTTATTTCAAGGTGCCATAGAAAACTTTTCTGACAAAACAAAGTCACTTCCTTACAATCCTTTCACAGCCACTCTTTGTACTTACAATTTTAGATTCTGCCTGCCAAATATTTAGGTAGCTCCGTTACCCTCAGCGAAACAGTAGCATCCTGTGTAGTCAACAGCAAGTTTTTGGGCAAGCACTTCTAAATTGTGTCTGGCCCATGAGACAGTAAAGTTTTTTTTAAACTTCCTAGTAAAATAGCACCAAGACAGAACTATTTTGTGTTTACATTAAAAACCAAACAAAGCACAACTTCAGGAAAAAAGAATTAAGGTCAGTCTAAAAGTACCCCACTTCACCTGCTGTTTAAAGGCAGCCACTGCCATAACCTGCAGTGCTTGCCTCCTGTTTTCTGACTCTCTGCATACCTCTCAGTTGACCAGAACATGTCCTACTTCTATCCTTAGATCCTCCAGCTTCCATGGATCAGCAAGTCTATGTCTACAACTGGACTGAATGGACTGACAGCTGTGGCTGGGAATTCTGTGCAAGCAACCACAGCCACAATGTATTCCCAGATGGACATCCTTTCCCTCACCACCCAGGCTGGAGGAGAAGGAACTTTGTCTATGTGTTTCACACTTTTGGTTAGTACTGTAACACATGCCTTGGTTGGGGTGATGCTGCAAACCTTATATTCCCTTTGTACACAACTCATTTTTCAAGTATGTTTTACTAAAAGCAATTTAAAAATTATTCCACACTCTTGAGTGGAAATACTGAATTAATTCCCCATTTTTCCAGAGAGTCCATAATTTGTTTGGTTTAGAAATCATGGATTACCAGAAGATTCTCTTTAAACCTGCAGTCACAATGCTACCACTGAAGAAAATTAATTTCCTTTCAGTATTACTCAAGATCTTTTTCTAGGAAAACAGAGAGTCTGAGCAGGTCAGTCAGATGATTTATTGACAGCTCACTGCCACTTAAGACTTTTAGATTTAAGAGAGAACACAGCGCTGTGTATCACCAGTTTAACAGTGCAGCACTTCTTGTCTCTAGGGAGGTGAGAACTGCCACTGGCTGTTCTGCTGCTCTGGTCACAGATGCTGATTTTCAACATTTCCTGCTCCCGAGTGTGTAATGGTTGGGCTCTTCCTGCCATTGGCTACACACTAAATCTCAGTGCCTTCAGTTCTCCTGGCTAAATCACTATTATTGTCAGTATGAGTAATAATAATAATAATATTCCAAATTTTATGCAGAGGTGATACTATTTGCCTACCTCAGTCAGCAGTTAAAAAGGCAAATAACTGAATATATAGAAATGGTTCTAGAGTATGAAGCAAGAGGTATTGTATCTTCTGGCTACGCTGAAAGCAAACACAAGATCACTTAAAATGCCTCACACTATCCACTACATAGTCCTAATGACTTAATGTAATGTAACTGCTTTGGAAAGAGGTAGATGTCTTGGCAATTTTTTCTTGGATTAGTGAAACTGGGGACATCTTTTTGGCAACTCTGAAAAACCAGAATTTATGTGAGTAAACACGCTGTAAAAGTATCCAGTCCTTCAAAATCACCTGTCAGATTATTGGAAGACATTTCTAAACTATTAATTTTGATTTTGACAATCTAAGATTCTCAGAGACTTTGCCTCTCATAAACCAACTTGTGGCAAGGTTGAGGGGGAAAACGTTAAGTTCACGTTCTGTTTCAGGTCAGTATTATGAAACAACGGGACGATCTTCAGCGAAGTTTTCAGTGAACACAGCAAATATCACCCTTGGTGAACACGGGATGGCAGTGTCCATTTACAGGAGAGGGCACTCAGGATTCGTTCCGGTTGCGAGAGCAAAAACCACCTACTTTGTGACAGGTGAGTGTGCTGGAACTGGCTGTGGTGACATGCTGGGGGTGTTTGTTGTTTAGCTGTTAAAAAATTCAGCACAAGCATCATCTGGCATGAAAAGAAGACATTGGCCTGATAAAGGTTTTTAGCAAGAAAGTGGAATCTCTGGTAAATTGCCTTGAGTAGCTTAAGTAACCTTTTTGCCTAGCTCAGTAGTGACTCTTCCACTTTTCAATGGAAAACAATTTATGAGAGATAATGCAATCTTCCACAGATGTCTGTGATTCCTCATTTGTTCCCATATTTTTCTGGCTGTTTCCTACTGACATTCACTCCTCACGTCATAAATCAAATTAAAGTACACACCTGTGTTAAAGATACCATGTTTGCATCTCACATTCTGGCTGTTGCTTTTCAGGGGCTTTGGAACTGTTTATTGTTTGCAGCCAGGTATCTCTGCTTTATTTATTTACCTCTTTTTCCCCCCCTCCAGACAAAATTCCAGTAATTGTGAGTATGTTCCAAAAACATGACCGCAACATCTCAGACTCCATTTTCATCAAAGACTCACCAATTACGTTTGATGTGAAGATCCATGATCCCAGCTACTATCTGAATAATTCTGCCATCTCCTACAAGTGGAACTTTGGAGATGGAAGTGGCTTATTTGTAGCCAGTGGTTCTAGTACATCTCACACCTACACTCTGCAAGGAAACTTCACTCTGAATTTAACTGTCCAAGCCATTATACCTGTACCTTGCAGGCCAGTAACACCCACTGCACCACCGCCCACCTCAGCAGGTAAGCACTTATCAAACAGCACTGGCATTAGGAGCTATGCTAAAACTCTATATTCTGATGTTTTAAGTTAATTTCTTTGGTAGTTTTACTGTCATCATGAAAGAGCTGCAAGCCTCTGGAAACTCTCTATAAAACTGGCTTAGAGACAGAATCAATAAGCATTAACTCTTCTAGAATTCTGTGGTGGGGATCCCTTACACATTTAACTCCTTATGCATCCAATTCTACCACTACACTTACAGCATACAAAGGTCTTCAGGTGAACATAAATGTAAGTTTGTATTATCTCTGCCACACTTGGTCAGGAGATTTTAGCCTTGTCTACTCAGGGTCATCTTCTGAGGTAAGATGTAAATTTCAAGTGAGAAAAAGGAATTTCAGAACCCTATTATAGCAAGCTCCTTTCTGGATTGCATTAACTTCCGTCCAAAACTAAATGGGATTGGATTGAACTAGAAAAACCTAGTCATATTCAAAAATATGGGATTTCCACATGGCATTAACCCAGAACAGCTTTTCCACTTTAAATTTATTGACTAACATATTTCAGAATAACTTTTATTATGTTCAGCATTGGTTTATCATCTCAGAGGGTTTTAAGATGGCCTGCAGTTTCAGCCATAATAATGCTACTGTGAAACTGTAAATGTGGCTATATTTTTCAAATTTCATATTTTTAATATGTGCTCTTACCAAAATATGGAGTGAGAATGAAAAATGAAAGGAAAGATATAATTTTCACCACTTCCCCTCTTCATTTTTCCACTAGCTGTAATGTAGAGCAGTGGGAAAATACCAGCTTTTAAAAAAGCATTTTAAATGTTTTATTGGCCTTTGGATTTCTTATATAATTGATTTGAGGGTTTTACAGAAGTATTACACCTTGTAGTCTCCCTTTTATTTCACAGAGATGGGTGACTAGCCAGGTAGCTTTTGGAGTGAGGCTCCCCAGGCCACTCTGGGGTTCTAAAGCTGGGCACATGTGTTTTCTTTAGGGGTTACAGCCATGAGCTCATTACACAGATACATACATGACTGCACAGCTGCAAACCAAGGCCACTGACAGCCTGTGGAATGAAGGAACAGCTGGAACATGTGGCTGTGTTCAGAATAACCCAAAGCAGAGCTTGGTCTAAAGTTGTTGCATCTCTGTCTCTTCTGCCTTGAACAGTTACAACTGGACCATCTTCTGATTCTGACTCTTCTCCCACTGTGGAGTCAGTGGAGGACAATCCTGATGGAGGCTGCCATATTTACAGAAATGGATACTATGGAAGCAGTATTGATGTTGTAGGTAAGGATGTGTGTCAACACCTGAACAGCGGAATGATGTTAACAATGAACAACAATGCATGGAAGAAATAATGTTTTTTAGATGAGTTTTTATCAATTACATGAGATCCACAAAAAGATCCTTCTCAGGGACATAGCTGAGAGTTTTAGGGATTAATGTGCAGACATCTAACTGGCTGACTTTGGTTTCTGCCTGCACTCTACCAGGGGCTAGTTGCAGCGGTTGTGACCCCTTGCTTTCAGACACGTGAGGCTGCACCTTGGTCTGGATCCCTGCTGATGGCTGACCCCGTGCGCTGGTGGGGACAGGCATTGTGTCACTCCTTTCTCTGTCACCAGCTTCTGAACATGCCACAGCAGGAGCACATGGGCTGGGGAGGAGGTTTACATAAGGTTGAACTGGCCTTTGAATACAGAGAAATCTCATGTAGTGGGAAGTGATTTAGCAAAATAAGGAAGTAAATAACAATAATGAGGGGGAAAAAAGGCAGACCAGAAAGGAGCAGCCTCACAGGGAAAGCACTGGAAAATTTCTCAGCTTTCAAAGCCTTCAAGAGGAGTGCTAAGGGAGGGAGGAGGTTATGAAAAACAAGACCTGAACTGAGCATCAGCCAAACACTCGAGGTTCAGTACGCATAGACTTCAAAGCTTGTCATGTGTCCTACAGTTGATGTGTGTTTCCTCTCCCAGAGGGAATCCTCGAGGTAAATATTATTCAGATGACAAGCATCCAGATGACAGAAAGTCAAGCTGAAAACTCACTGGTTGACTTCGTTGTTACCTGCCAAGGGAGGTAAGTGTGTGAATGAAGCTGTCAATCTTCCCTGTTTAAAACTAATTAGGTGCTGGAATGCTATATGCACTTAGATGCAGATGTACGAACAAAATTTGGGAACTGCAGTGTTTCTATTTCTTGATGGGAACTAAAGATAATGCAAGTCTCATTTTTAAACTATGCCAACAGAGGCCACTGCCAGGGACTTGGGATTCAGAGCAAACATCCAGTCTCAGTAAAAATAAGGAACTGATTGTGGGGAAAAAACTATTTACAGTCTCCCGGCCAAGACAAGATTTCAGCACTTATAGTAAAGCAGGAAGAAGTTTACTGAAATTGTAAGGAAATCCTTTCTTTTTGCCCATGAGTTTTTGACACTTGGAGCAAATGGGTGAGTCCAAGCAACTTCTTGGATGCAAAAACATTGGACTAATATTCTTAGGTCTTAGAAGGTTAGAGTTGAGAGGACTAAGAACTACAAGAAACACCGTGGTAATACAACTGGAATACAATTAACCTCTCTTAAGGGAGTATTTCCTTTTTCAGCACATGATAGATACTACTTAAAAGCATCTGCATTCCTTTCTTAAAGATGTGTATTAAGTGTATTAAAGGTCAGGGACTCTATAAGTTCATTTGGTGCAGGTAATCCTGTGATCACCATAAAATGTTAAATGATAAGCAAAACAAGCAGATAATTATACAGATTGTATACATGTATTCTATATAAAATCCACATGTACATATATAATGTATAGGTATGCAAAAAATACATATAGTATTAATAAAATACACTTAAATTACTACAGTGCCACTGATTTCAACAGGCACCAGCATAAAACTGGTGCACCAGTGCAATGTGTCTGTGAACTGGGCTAAGTGGGCTGGCAGGACTCCACAGGTGCAATGAGCTCTCTCTTCCCATGCCAGTCTCCCCACAGATGTCTGCACTGTGGTTTCTGACCCCACGTGCCAGGTGTCCAAGAGCGTGGTGTGTGACCCTATCGTCGTCACGGATGAGTGTTTACTCACCATAAGGAGAGCTTTTGAGGAACCTGGGACCTACTGCATAAACATCACCCTGGGTGATGACACAAGCCAAGCCCTTGCCAGTGCCCTGATCTCTGTAAATGGAGGTGAGTCCACAAAGAGCAGACGTGGGTTGTTGGTGAAATGCTTCCCCCTGTGGTCATTTCCCTGCAGGGGGAGAGAACACAGGAGTCCATAGGGGGGTTCTTGTTATGCCTGGAAGCCTCAGCTGAGACTGCACCAGCTTGTCTAAGAGTCCATGCAAAGATAAAATGATGATTATTTCCCTGGGGGAATTATAGCTGTTAGACCTTGGTTTAACTTCTGTTTACAATCCAGTGAGTACAGTAATTACACAAGCTATTCAGTATCACAGAATATGAACAGTTCTTAAGCCATAATGTAAGTTTCCACAGAAAAATGTTGGCCAGAAAAGCAGGCGGGGAACATGCCAGCCAGCCCACTCCACACATGGAGAGATAGCAGAAAGAGAGGGGAATTCACTTGAGACAGAATCAAAGTCTGCAGCACAGCTGGCTGCCCTAGGCCCTCTTTACTGCCCATGGGCCTCAAGGTGGCTTCCATTTCTACATGAGGATAAGATGAATTATGTTCTGGAATGATCTGTGTTACATCCAGTGACTACAGAGTCTGCCCAGGCTTTCTAAACCATTTCCAAACTGTTTCCAAAGAGGAGCTTCACCTTTGGTTGGGTAAGTATCACTGTGTCTAGCTCATAGCTATCAAAGCAGACTTTGACAGAACCAGCTATTAGACTCAGCCTCAGTCAGAAGTCTAAAAGATAGCTCTGCCTCTCTGCTCCCATTTCATTGCCCTCCTGACTTCCTATTACAGTGTCCCAGTGACTCTTCTGAACTCTCTAATTACTACCAGCCAAACAACTGAGCCTTTGCAGTCATTTTCCACAGCATTTTTGATGGTTTGATTTAATCTAGGTGTAAGTTTATCTGTACTGAAATCAGTTCATTATGAATAAGGCACAATGCCTGACCTCTAAGTGCATTCTGCTTCCTAAAGGTGAAACTAAGCATGCAGAAGGGTTTTTCTCAACTGTATTCACAGAGACTAGCTTTAGCCCAGTAAGCCTGGTCTGTCTAGGTTTCCTCCAGAGGGCAAAGCTGACTTGAACTTTGGGGCTTCTGCTATATTCAAAGCAGAATTAGGATCTAAGAGAGGTTGCTGCTTTAAGTCACCTTCTGGATGAGCCCATCTAATTTTGTCAAAGTTATCCTATAGTCAGCGTAAACATTTCTCCAGCATAACAAATGGCAAGGATCAAATTAGTTTCACCTTGTGGGGTGCCAACAGGGCCTTTCATTCCTCTCCATGCTACAAGGGTAGCAATGTGTCTGAGGAGCAGGGCTCATATGAGAAAACTGGCAAAGCACAACTCACACTCTGGTGGAATCAAGAATTACATGGATTAGGATGTGAAAGCACCACCTCCTGCCAGTCACTGACCTCCAATGCTCAGCATATTAGAATTACTAACTGTGCTTCAATTCATACAGCAATAAGTAAAAATGGCATCTTCTTTGGAAAGTCTATCTCACTGTAAAATAGAGGCTAACTTTTGCTCAATCTACTTTCTGAACTATAGGAGCATCATCTGGAACAACAGAAGGTGTCTTTATCTTCCTTGGCTTGTTGGCAGTGTTTGCTACCATTGGGGCATTTGTCCTTTACAAGTAAGTTGCTAGTTTCTGTGATTAAAGACAGTTCCAAGAACTGTCAAAATATTATTTAAATTAACTAACTGAACAATTTAAATTTGCTTTAGCTACATTTTTGTTTAGTTACTATTGCATCTCACAAATAGTCTGGCAAATATTCAAGAAAACGAGATTACTGGTTTAGGCCATAAAACCACTGGAAATTATGCAGATGTTAAGGACTTTCAGGAAAAAAAAGGGCACAGTCTGTGCCCATTAGCACAAAATTAGCACAAACAGTAATACTAGCAGGCCTGGGAACAAGGCAGAAAGCAAACTCAAACTGCATGATGTGGTTTATATATGCAGTGAAACCAAACAAATTCTTCATTAAATAATTGATTAATAAAATCTTTGGGGAGAAAAGGTGCTGAGCATGCAGGCCAGTAGTTGACAGAAGCACACGTTGCTGCATTATTAGTTTGGAAGTTTCTCATGAGACTTTGGAAGGTTCTCTTTTGAGACTGCATGAAGACTCCTGAGTGAAGTGTGGGCTCACCCTTCCCAGTGAGTGGTGAGAAACACATACTTCCATGGAGCAGCACTCCTTCTGCCTAACCAGGCCCCTGTCACCACTACTGACCCAGGGCTGCCAGACATTGGATGTGATTGAACAGGGGAGGAGGAAAGGGAATGCATGATGAGCACATGATCAGTGCTTTTATGCGCTGGTCACATGCTAAATGTACACCCTTCTTTAGAAGTCTTTCAGCAACTAACTGTTCACATTCCTTGCAGGAGATACAAGCAATACAAACCTATTGAGAGGAGTGCAGAACAAACACAGAAGCAGGAGGGATTTACTGCTTACTTCAGCACTTTCAAAGCCATTTTCTTCCCTAATAGCACTGAGAGAAATCCTCTGCTGAAGAGTAAACCCGGCATTGTTTAAACCTTTAGTGTAACACTGACTATTAGATTAAGTACAGCACTTGTATCTGAACTGTACTTTAACGGGGCTTTCTTCTTATTATAAAAAAACCCCAGGGAGTAAGGTGAAAGCACATGTAGACAGGATGGTAACTTTTGGGGCTTGGTGCAATTAGCAACACTAAAGTAGTCTTTTGTAGAAAAACGAGGTAGTTTTAAGCACTTGCTGTTCTTGCTTGTGATGTAGGATACACTCTTCTGAATTACTAATGCCCCCCACCCCCACCCCCTTATGTGGCTTTTCTTATTTCTAGGTTAACAACCTGCAAAATAAATCCCATCCAAAATCTGGAAGGGGCGGAGGGGGGGGGGAGGGAGAGAAGAGGTTAATTAAAAAAAAAAAAAAAGACAAAAACCCCTACAAACCAACGAACTTGTAAACACTTAGTTTTTATTGCTGCTTAGTGCCTTAGCAGGATTCCTGTCTTTGCTATAAAGAGAGACATGGGGGGCAGGCACGTGTTATGTCTGTGGAATGAAACGTGCCATGGCCTATTCCCAGGCATTCCCAGGCATTGGCACTGAGCTGCTGCCACTGTTGCACTGCTCAGGAGGTCCTAGCACAGACTGGCCCCAGGCCAGCCAGCTCCCCACCAAGCAAACCCCAGATTCTGGGAACCACCAGAGGCACAGCCCCCACTGTGAGCTTGGCAGCAGCCACCCTGTTTTTCAGGGTTCAATAGCATGGGTGCAGCTCATTAAATGCCAGCTGGCCTCAGGGCCAGAGAACAGGGCTGGACACACTTAGCTTCCCACTGGACATGGCTACCAGTGCAGGAGTCTCGCTATAAACAAGACCACAGACACCCAGGCAACAAGATGAGGCCCATTGGCTTGGCTCTCTCAGTTCAAACTTTGAGTCCCATGTAAAATTCTGAGTTGCAACTGCTGATGCTGCCTTTGCCTCCTTTGCTTCCATTGATCTTGAGACACTGGACTGGCAGCACTGCTCCCAAGGGGGCAGATATGCTCTATGCCCAATGAAGGGTCAGCAGAAGAAGGGATCTAGCAGGAAGGGGTAGCATTCAACTGCCTTTTCCTCTTCTCTTTTCCTTTCTGTCTTTCCTGCTGTAAAGAGACATTAATTTCTGCTTGCTCCTCCATCCCTCTGACCACTAAATCAAATAAATGAAAACCCCAAGACAACTAAAACACTCAGCTCCAGTTTCTGCTTTTACATGGTGCACCTTAGAAAATGTAAATTTATGCAGAATCAATGTGCCTTCGCTTGTTCACCCTAGCTGCAATTCTGTTAAAAGAACTCATTCTGAGGCCTTCCACAAGTGATCTGGCCTCACAGCCACACATGTTCATCACTCAGCATCATGGCATTTCACAGTGTGAGACCAGCACCAACTGCTGAAGGCTGGCTCACTGCATGATGAGAAAAGGAGAGCATCTTATTTGCAGAAAGGGAAAAGGTTGCTAAAAAGGTTCATGGAGATGAGCAAACAGACCAAAAATTCTTTATAGCTCATGTTTCAAAAAACTCCTTCATTGTTAGCAAAGGTTATAGCCAAAATGGAGGCTGGGCAAATGACCTTACATAATCAATTTCTAAACACTGAATTCTTTGAAGATCTGTATTTCAATATAATTAGCTTATTTAACATGTCTTGAAATATCTCTGATACATACTGTTTTCTGTTCCTGTGGCAATATGTAATTATAAACATAATTATAAACAAAACATAATTACAAATTTCCCTAGTGTTTTAGCAGATCTTCAAAATGCTTATCATTAGTAATCTGAATCTAGTCTTCACTGCCCCTTCCCAGTGTGCACAGACACCTTTCAATGACTTAAGGATATTTTTTTAAAAATGCAGATTCCAACATACCTGTGAGATTAATTCTTTAGCTCTAAAATTCAACAGCCCCTTTTCTTCTTTTGTTTCCAGGTTCTCTCATTATTTTAATTCTTTCGTGGCTATTTCAGCTGTATTATTAAAAGCAGTGTATTTGCTATTGTTCCATCTTCCTCACACGTAACATCCTATTGTCTAAGAACTAGCATCTCAAATTATTTTCTGACTTAAAGAGGACACATATTTTCTGCAAAAAATTACTGTTTAAGTGTGTGCTCTGTTATCAGTCAGGCAGGACTGTAATTTGTATTTGTTGCTCTAGCTTGAGGCAGACAGGGGTTTAGTGGAAAGCTTAAGATGACCTGTAATGAAGCATGAAAACACAAAATCTGTCACAGCTCAGGATCAGTGAAGATGCAGGCTACAACCTGGGCTACATGCAGAAAACATCTTGTTTCTGCAAAGTGTTGCATCTTAGGTGACATCTTAAGACATCTTAAGCTTTTGCATAGAAAACTGCTTTCAGACATTTGTTAAGAACTTTTTTATACTTTAACCTAAGCATTAGGAATATCTTGCACTGTCTCCCTTTAAGTGCCATGTCAGAATACTACATTTTTATATCACCATTTTGCCTTTCCAGCTGTAACTTCTATTTCATACATCTTTACTTTTATACAATGGATGCACTGACAAATAAACCATGTAATGATTTTAAAGAGTTCACTGCTTTGTCTCAGAACAAGAAACTGCAACATAAGCAACTTGATGAGTTGCCGAATTATGGATCTCAAGAGTGTCTACCTCCATAAAACACGGGATCTGCCTTACCCTCAGCCCACACCTGGCTCTACCATGGGTTATCAAGGTGATTTTGCAGTCTCCCTTCAATTGTTCTCAGAGCAATGGCACCAGAAACCTGAAAGGCAAGGAGACTTTCTTAACACCCAGATGACACCATTTCAGAACAGATCAGGATACAAATGAGCTTCATGTCCTTCAAAGGCAAGAAGAACAGCTGACAAACAACAGATTTGTGAATGTCAGCAAATGTTACAAGACAGGTTTCAGGCATTCCCTTTAGAGAAATAACATCAAGAATGACATCAAAGATAAATGTACATTGTCTTCATAGAAAGAACATCCTTTCAAACATGTCTTCAAGAGAAACAGAAACATCAGTTGGGTAGCAAGTTTGTTAAGAATTACTTTTAAAATTGAGCTGTTACTTCAAACCACTTGTTTTGCTCCTCCCCCCTTTTTTTTCTTGAATATTTTTTATAGCACACAATTAAGGCTCATCAGATGTGGCATTTTTTTCTTACCAAAAGAATTTTTAAGCAGAAATCAAGGCTAAAGAACACCAGTCTCTGAAGGAATTGTAGAGGAATGAAACAAAACTTTTCAAGAGCCATCCAGACACTGTGCCTTATTAGTACAAACAATCACTTTCAGCTTCATGCAGCATAGTCAAATTTTCTTTAATGACAAAGCTTTTATCACTACAGGTCTTTATAATTCACACAGAATTCCATAATCCCAGATTTGTCAGATTGGAAGGGACCTCTGGAGATCATCTAGTCCAGCCAAGGCAGGGTGACCGACAGCAAATGACACAGGAGTGTGTCCAGGAATGTCTCCAGAGAGGGAGACTCCACAACCTCCCTGCCCACCCTGTTCCAGGGCTCTGCCACCCTCAATGTAAAGAAATTCTTCCTCATGTTTAGGTGAAACTTCTTGAAACTTTTATTTTATGGCAAATGCTCCTTGCCCTCTTGCTGGGCACCACCAGAACGAGTCTGGCATCATCCATGACTATGTCTTTTAAACCTTAATATTTGACCATCATACTTGGTGAGAGTGGGAAAAACATTCTGAATGGCAATTCTCTTACTTTAGTGTCCCTTTAAACTCCAGGATTTCCAGGGGAAGGAGGTGGAGGGATATGTTTCACCCACATTAAATATAAATGCTTAAAGGCCATAATTTCTCAACCCTTGACAACTTTCTCCATAGCAAACCAAGCATAGCAAGACTACCAGCCTGTGCCTATTAACACCATGCAGGAATTACATGTTTCACAGGAAAATCATGTCACTTTCAAACAAGGTGCAGTTTTTTGGCAAAACCGTAGCCTATAAAAGGGGGCAAAAGGCTTGAGCTGGGATATGTAGTTTAGGTGTATATGGAAGTGCCCATGTACTGTACCTGCCCTTTCCAGCTGCCCAACAACCCAGCACAGCGGTGTTCACAGA
>NW_005054333.1:5046024-5046453 GCF_000277835.1 Geospiza fortis | reverse complement strand
CTCTCAAATCCAGACACGTTAAACCATCTTTAAAATTGACGCTTCTTCTACTGCCCTCTGGCCCACGTTCCCAAGCCATGGTAGCAATCAGCACCCTCAGGACATATCCCCAGGTTAACCTGCATCTGTGTTCTGGCTCCAGAATGCCACAGGCCAGATGCAGCTGGAAACCCAACAGGTCAGCTGCACCTGCCTGGGAGGACAAGGCAGACCACAAAGCTGAGGAGCAACAGAACAAGGGGAAGTGGCTTCAAATTGAATGATAGTAGGTTTAGGTATTAGGAAAAATTTCTTTACTGCGAGGGTGGTGAGGCACTGAAACAGGCTGCTCAGAGAAGCTGTGGATGCCTCATCCCTGGGAAGTGGTCAAGGCCAGGGCTCTGAGCCACCAAGGCGCCCTTGCCCACAGCAGGCAGGTTGGAACTGGAC
>NW_005054333.1:5019536-5045565 GCF_000277835.1 Geospiza fortis | reverse complement strand
CTGCGGGGGATCCTCACCGTGCCCGGTGCCGTGGGACCGGCCGGGACCGCGGGCCTCGGGGTCACGGCACCGCCACCGGGCCGGCACGGCCTCCGCAGCGCTGCTGGGAAGCGAGGAGCCGGCCGTGTGCAGGGATCCCGGGTGCCGGTCCGGGTGTGTGTGAGGGATCCCTGCCGGCCGCACGCCTTGCGGTGCCCTGCTGTGCCGTGCCGTGGCCTGCCGTGCCCTTCGGTAACAGCCTCGGCACAGGGACAGGCCTGGTGTGCTGGGCTGCGGCTGTTCCGCAAAGCTCCTCTGGCCTGCATCTGAGCGAGACGGGCAGTCCCTGGTGATGTTCACCCATCCGTTCTCCACGCAGGCTCTGGAGGCTTCTCAGGTGGCTGCCAGGCAAATATTTGACTTCTGTAACCGCTGTGTCTGGAGGATCTGTGGCCACTGCTGATTTTCAAGATGTGACCACAGCAAAAAGTTGAAAGAGTGCCCTGAACTGAAAGCCTTATATTTACAGAGTTCTGATTCAATTTCTTATCCCCATTCATGCATATAATTGTAGCTATTGTTCCTTTGTTTGGCTTTTTCTTTATATTGGGAAATATAAAGCTTGGCTTTGTGCTGGTGCTCAGTCTGCACTAATATTCATTTTATAGTGGCAGACTAGCATTGCTGACAGATTCAAATTATGCCTAAAGTGTGCATACAAGTTTCATCTACCTAATTAGGACAAATTAGAAGTAAACCTTTTTCATGGTGTGAACAGAACATAGTTTCACTGATTTACTGTTCTGTAAGCTGGCTTCCTTGAACTGTTGAAGGACTGAAGCTTCCTCTACAATAATCATAATGCTCTGCACCAGATCAGGCTAGGGAAAAAGAAAAAAAGTGGCCTTACTCTGTGTGCAGATAAAAACATGTCTTCACTCTGCATCATGTCAGCTCCATTTTTAAAATATTGGTTTCTTCTACTTAAGATTCTAGAACAGTTTAATCACAATGTATTATCACAGATTGTTGAAAAGCCTCGTTCTGAAATATTTTCAATTTTGTCTGTTGTTTTAATAATGTCTCTTGGAGTCCTTAGGCTTAATTCATCTGCATTGACAAGTGAATGATATTATTGGCTTTTAAATAGCAACAAGAAGAAATAAGTAAGTTAGCAAAAACCAAAATTTTGTTTGGGTAACTGTTACATCTAGTGATAGTGTTGTGTACTGGAAGAGTGTTTCCTTCTCCGCTTTGGTGGCTGTAAAAGTGATTTTAAAAAATCTGCAGTTCACGTTGCATTGTCACTATCAAACCAAACTCAGTGAGTGACTAGCTTAGGCTGTAATTCAGTTATTGTTATTTTATGGCTCTAAGTGGTTTATTTTTGCAATTAAAAAGAATATTTGCCACTGTACTATTTTTCTATGTGCTCCAGATACTGTTCTTCCAAAGTTCAACATTGACTTGGCTGTAGCACTGCTGAGGCAGGAAAATGCTAAGGACATCTGTGTCATCCAGCTATCTCCAGAACTAAAATACTGTGATTATTTTATAATTGTGAGTGGATTTTCGACACGGCATCTTCATGCAATGGCAAATTACATGCTGAAAATGGTAAGACCATAGTTCTTGCTGCTCTCTCTGAGTTTTGGGAATGGGTTTAAGTGTTATGAAGGGAATTTGCCCAGGATTGTATGTGTAGGGGTGTACCAGGTAAGATAAAACTGATGGCATTATGTAATTTAGTCCTGAATACATCTAGGAAGTAGCTGGGTTTTTTCCTTTAGCAGTACTACACAAAATATGGATATTGTGTTTTAGAAACAGACCTCTCTGTATGTGGAACCCTGAGGACATCACAGCTGGGTGATTAGAACATGAATGGTGTGAGATGGTGATGATCACCTGTGTCTGCCTTTATTTTTGTCCAGCAAGCACCATTCCTATTCCCAGTCATTCAAAATAGCTGTTCTCAAACCTCAATCCTTAAAAGTTCCACTTTCTCAGATATACTGTAAGGCTGTAAAAAAATTTGGCCTCTTAAGAGGCACAGGATCTGCTCATGAGCTTTAAGCAACTGGTAGTTAATGGTCCCCCTGCTGTGCATGTGCTGCAGGAGAGGAGAGGCAACAGCAGCCATCCTTGCTCAGCAATCCTCTGCTGTTTGCCTTTGGAAGAAAGAGAACTTTTCAGTACAAGAATGAAGGTCAGAATTACCAGTCGAACTTAGAGATGAGGGTGAAACTCAGGAGGGAGAAACTTTCTTGCCTGAGAAGAGCCATGCAGCTGTTAGAAAGCACAGCATGAGGAATATGACCAGCCCCATCAGTCAGCTGTCTGTACTCAGCCTGGAGTTTGCCTTCTCACCACCCACTTTATTTCCCTTCCTGACCCCGTTTTCTTCCTTTCACTCTTGGTTTTGCTCTCCTCCTTCCAATCCCATTGGTTCCAGCTGTGAGACTCATGGGGGAAAGGAGAGTGGGAGAGATGGTTTAGCTTTTCAGAGCCTTTCTGAGCAGATATGGGGAGTTTCTTGTGTTCTCTCCAGGAACTGACACATCTTTGCAAACCAAACTTTTGCCTTAAGCTGGAAGTTGCGTTAATGTGATTTGAGTATGCGAAATCAGAGTGCTTAGTATGTACTCTATTGCTTGTATAACTTGCTAGTCTTAACAGTTTTTCATTTTCCCCAGACCAGGAGAGATCAGTGAGTACCACTTGCCCTGCAAAAACTTGGCTGGGCTTCATGGCTGCACCCTCTGGTGGCTGTAAAAGGTAAAAGCAGCAATTTTGCAATGGCAGAGCTTCTTGGGAGGCATGGTGTCCTCCTGGGCATCCTGAGAAACTGGGAAGCCTGGTCAGGTACTTGGGGGTGGCTGAGTTCATCTCACATTGGAAATTTGCTAGGTAAAAAGTAGCTGAAGCTTAAGATGTAAAGCAGAGCAAGTGCTCCAGAGTGCTGCCAAGCAGTCGGCAAGCTTTACTACCATTCCTAAACCCTTATGATTTACTCACAGTAAAACAAAGAGGTGCTCAGGTGTAGCATGAGATCTTCCTGTTCTGCTTCCAGGAGCTTGTGAATGGCAAAGGCCCACATCCCCGTCTGGTTTCATGTCAGAGGAAGAAGCTAACACTTGGCTGTATTGTAACTGTTCACCTTACACAGCTCTAAACACCAGGCTTGCAAACTTGTAGCAGGGAACCTGATGATAGCTGATGGCAGTTCACACTGGGCTTTTTAGCATTTTGAGCAGACTCTTGGAGTCTTTTGAAGATCCCTCACAAGCTGTCTTAAAGAAAGGAAGGTAGAACTGGTTCTGAGTTAACATTTTGAGAGTTTTCCATGCTGGTTTGCAAACTAGCATCATTACCCAGCAGCTAACATTGTGTGGAACAGCAATGAACAGCTGCATTTTGTGATAATTGCATCCCCAGTGTAGTAAGACTCATTTGCCAGCCAGCCATGCTGGTACAGTTGGTTTATGTTCTGTCTTCCATGGCAGAATGTACTTCTGGAGCCATTTCTATCAATATCGCTTGCAGAGGAACAAGTAGGTTATGGCCAGTTCTGGAAGTGACCATACTTCAGCCTTCAGCTGTGAAATTTCTCCAGCTCTGGTGGGTGTTTGGGTTCTTCATGTGCTGGCTGGGGAGAGATGAGCCTCTCAGGCTGGCACCTACAAAAGGCACCATGTGCTGCACAGAGAGCTGCCCACTTTCCCTGACTGACCTTGTGCAGCCCTACTTTGAGCTGCCCCCTCCCCTGACCCAGTAATGGAAAGACTACTGTAAGCAGTTGTATTTAGAATTTGTCTTGATAAAAGATAGCTACAAAATTATTGGACAACAGTATGGGAATCCAAAGCATTAGGATTTCAGATTTGAGAAATCTGTACAAATCTGCCAGTACTGCAAGTGTATATTAGCCTTTTTCTTTTGTGTAGACCCCAGGACCAGCATGAAGCAATCTAACCCATTTAAGCTTTAAAACAACTCAGCAAAGTCAACTTCTCTGTTAAGTTTGAGTGGTTTTTAAATAAATATAAAAGACTTAGTTTCTACCATTCATTTTTTTTTCTCAGTACAAGCATCTCAAAGAAGAAGGTGGTCCTCATATTCAGATTGAAGGAAAAGAGACAGATGACTGGCTGTGCATTGATTTTGGTAAATATTTGTGAATCTGAGAAAAACAAAGTTCTGCATGAGCTCTTTGTTGATAGAAGCATCTCACCATGAACCCTGGTTGCTGTGGAAAGTTCACAGTTCTCTTCTGTTTGGGAATTCCAATTGTTGCTTGAACTCACTGAGATAATAAATGATTTTCCATTAAATATCTTTGGCACTGAGAAAAAAACAGTAACTACTCTTCAGTGACTAAAACAGGTCCTAATAAATTGAAGGTAACAATAGTGGGGGGAAAAAAAAGCTACTTCTGTCAGTTTCATGAGGTTTCTGTAATCCATGTTTGGGTAAATGGGAGCTCATTGTACACTGCCTTACTAGTGAACTACTGAACAGACCTTTTCAGTGTCCAGATCATACCATCACATAGGGTAAAACCTCAGTCCTAAGAAATTGAGTTTAATTCTTTGTTCTACAAGTGTGAAACTCTACACAAATACAAAAGACTGCATTCAAAAAGCAGTTCTCCTTCACTGCTACTTTTAGAATCTCACCCCCCTGGTTTGGTGTTTTACCTAAAAGATGAAAACTTCACTTATGGATGAGTGAAGAGCACTGCAGCCACTGATGTTAAGCCTTGGCTACTTAATGATAATAATTATTGATGGTAATAACTGAAAATCAGTTGGAATTTAAGGGAATAACTACAGAAAAGTGCATTAGACAAACACTGGAATTAACATTCTCTGCTGGTTGCACAGAATTAATGAAATCGGAAAAACTTAGTACATCAAAGTCTGAACCTATTTCATTGTAAAAACCACCTGAGAAGTATGAGCAACACACCTAGGAAAAATTACTTGTCTTTAGCAGAATGCTGACAATACAAGAAAGCTGGAAATCTATCTGTCACCTTGGGGGACTCAATGAAATTTCTTTTGCATTTCTTCTGTCCCATAGAAGTCATAATTTCTTTGGTTTGGAGTCTTGTGATAGTGTCCTATTTTAAAGTATTGTGTCTCATGTCTTGTTATTGTAGTCTTGGAGTTTTTTGAAAGACTGACAGATTTCTAACACTGCTTGAGAACTGGAAGCAGCAGCTTAGGAAGGGACCTTTATCAGCTGACATGCTGTATGTAGCCAGAAAGGGGGTGGAGGGCTTGAACTCTTTGCTCAGCTGAAGGTGTAGTAGTGCTTTACTGTTCTCTTCAATTCATTGTGAATTTCTGTTCTGTGCAGGTAACATAGTGGTTCATTTCATGCTGCCAGAGACACGAGAAGTTTATGAACTGGAGAAGCTGTGGACTCTTGGTCCCTACGATGACCAGTTAGCACAGATGACCCCACAGTCCCTGCCAAAGGACTTTATCTTTGGACTGACTCCTAACAGCAGTGATCATCTTGAGACAAGAACTTAAAGCAGCTACTGCATGGAAAGAGGATGAGTGTGCCTGAGTCATACAGTCTTGAGAGCTGAGTAGTCAGTACAGTTGATCAGTACAAAACAGTGGTTTTATTGGATGTGCCCAGGTAGAGTTCTGAGCAAGCTAAAGTGAGCAGAATCACAGAATCATTAAGATTGCAAAAAACCCTTAAGAGTCCAGCCATGAAATGTCAAAGAAGGAATCCTATCAGAGCTTCCCAGGGGAGCCATTGGCTTGGTGGAGTTTGCAGTGAGAGGAGCAGGGCAAAGACAGCTGCTCAAGCTGGAACTCTTGCTCAGCCTCTAGAGTAATTGTTTTTCTAATATCTTTGAAAGACACCCTGTAGTGGCAGTGCAAAACAGACTGGAGTGCTGCAAGGAAAAACTGAAATAGTACAGTTGAGATGACACTTCTTGTGTTGAGCCATTTGTTTCTGGTCACAATAAAGCAAGTCATGGTCTGAAGGGGGGACTGAAAACAGACTGGTGTTACTGAGAACATAAAAGCCAACAGCAACAGTGACAAATAAATGTGCTTTGAGTTATCAGAACAGTAAATCAGTTTTCCAGCCAAGGCAAACCTGGTTTTAATAATAATAAAAAAGCCCCAAACTGAAGTGCTTCAATTACTTGTTTTCATGCAAGAGGATTCAGCTCATCCTGCATGTGCAGTTGACTCTTCTCCTAGCTTTCCTCACGTGCTTTCTGAAAAGGGACACTGAGACAATACACTATGGCAGTAAGAAACTTCAGCTCTTTGAAGTGGGAAAAAAGTTCTGTAGGATGCCCTTGGTCTCTGAGCATTACTTGCTGCTAATGGACTGTTCAGCACTTTCAGAAGTCACTGTTCAGTGTTCTTAGCATGACTGATGCATGGTCTGATAACCAGTTAAAGAAGTTAAAGGTGGTGTCCGACTTGTCTGTGTAAGACAAGATGATTTTCTGTACTACAGGACAGGGGTTTCATCACTGGATTAGGATCTCTTCCTCCTGGAGAAGTTTGCTCTGCCATGTGTCAGAAAGCAGAAACCGGAGATCTTGAGGGTAATCACCTTTTTCTCCCCATAGCCCACAAATTACTGCAAGCCCTGTCTGCATCTCTGCCCTGCACAGCAGCTTCTGTTTGTAGTGCTCAAAGTGAGCCTGGTCTTTGTGCCTGTAGCTGTGTTGTTCAGGAGGAAGTGTACTTGTTTAAAAGAATCCAAACAAACCAAAACCCACTTCTCCCTCTACTTCAGGTCATGTTTTCTTGCTGTGTCTAACTTCTGGTTTTTAATGAATGATTAAGTTCACCTGCTCTTTGATACAAGGCAGCAGATAATTTTGCAATGAAGAGTATTTGTTAAGTGTAGTTCAGCCACGCAGATAAAACATCTTTGCCCACAAAACAAATATGTTGTTGGGAAATATAACTGCAGAGAAAGGTTTTCAAAATGCTTCATGACACTTTTTGAAAGTAATCACATGGGAGAAAGATAACCTTGGCTGTCTTACAGCCTGATGGGTTCTAAATCAGGCATTTCCTCCTAGGAGGGAGGAGGAGTAGGAGTAACTTCAACTCATTCCCTGAAACATTTCCCTTTTACTCCTGCTGTGGATAAGTTATATGTGCTGAATAGAGGTAGGTCCAGCAAACATTACACCATCATATGAACCCACATTTAGTAACCAGAACCACATACAGTATCCTGTCTGAAAGAGCAGTAACAAAATGAGTACCCAGAAAAGAACAGCTGTGTGAACAGGCTAGGACTCTTAGAGATGAAAAGGGTTACAAGTCTCTAAGACCAAAAAAAAAAAAAAAAACCAAACAGGAGAAAAAAAAACCAGTAAAATAAACAGATATAGCTGACTTAACTGGCAAAGCATAATGTGAAAAGGACTTCTGGGACCATCCACTGGTTGCTGTTAATCAGAACTGCCAGCCCAGGAAAGAACTTTGTCCTCATCCATTTAAAAAGAAGCATTTCTAATCTCTGGTGAGCTGCTGCAGTGCTCCAACCACGTTACCTGCTATCCTTGGTGAGACTGTGGCCTGATAGTCCTAGAAGCTAGAATTAACCCAGTCTGGTGGATGATCAGTGCTGTGCAACACTAAAGCCCTTTTGGAAACAAAACATTTGGGAATGATTTCATTTGGACAAATCGGGTGATTTCTGGGTATAATAAAAATACCAAACAGTTTGTGCATTGAGTCTGTAGATTCAGCATTCAGTCCTTTTGGATGGGTACATGTAGGTTTGGCTCTGTGAAGGATCTTTGATGAGATGAACAGGAGAAACCATTAAGTGAAACTTTTGTCATCATTTCTCTAATTTCTTGCACTGCATCTGAGTAACTTCATTTTCAAGCAGTGTTTGTGTTCGTCACTTGAGCTAACATCTGTGTTAGCACTCAAGCTGGACTCTTTCTCAAAAGTTTTTCACGTTTGTCTAAGAATCCTCCACCTCACCCATATCAAGCCCAAACTGTCTTGCACAGCACACATGCTCCGTTGAATGGAAAAGAGCGCATGCCTTGGAAATTGCAGCTTAAGAATAAAAGCTCTGGAAGGTTAGAAGCAAATAAGAATGTTATGATAAAGCAAATGCTTAAAACAGTCAGGGGTTGAGCTGTCACAAATGCACCAGCAGTACAAAGCAAGGCTTGACCTTTTATGCTGCTCAAGTGACAGGGTGCTGTTTCTGAGAAGAAAGCTTGATATTGACATGGAGAAATGAGCTTAGGGTGCCCTGTGAAATGCAATACTCTATGCAGTGCCTTCTACATAATTTCTTCAATTCCCTCTTTCTGCTGGTTGGTCCCAGGAAATGAGCTGTGAAGTAGGAAGGTGAATGAGTTTGGAAAACAAGTTGGGATTCCCAGTTCTCATTGAAAAGATACAGAACTGTGTAATTCATGATGCTCTTTTCATTCCCCAACACATCCCTCTCACATGTAAGCATTCAGTTAAACATCTGGTCTCATTTTACTCCAAATAATGTTAACAAGGATGTAAATGGAGAGGTGATACCACCGTACTGGTAAGTGGTGTGTTTGGGTGGTCATGGTAGGGGTGAGAGGTTACCAGCACATTTGTTTGCCTGTGTGACTGGTTCTGCCTGTCCAAGCTTCTAGGGCCACATTGATGACAAAGCTTCATCATTCCAAGACTACCACAGTAAAGCCTGGGTAAAAAAAAAACTGCCTCCCCTCTCCCCCACGCCCCCGCCCCAAAAAAAATTACTGCATTTCTAATCTCCTCATGTTTGTCCTGACAGTCAGTACTGACAAGTCCACATTCTTTCCACAGCAAATGAACCCAAGTGAATGGTGCAAGGCAAACCATGAAGCATGGGCTGTCCTACAGACTATAAGGCATTGTTAGATGGGAGGGAGATTAATTACGAGCCACAGAAGTCACAGCTTGTTTTGGGAAGTGCAAACATTGTAACCTGGCTGTCCTAGCAGCTGTGGAATGAATACCTGTAGGTTACTGCTCATCCTTATCCAGTTATTATGGACAGAAAAGCAACTTGATCAAAGCACTGCAAGTACTTGGGACTGTCTGTCCCTATGCCTCAATAATTTAAAAAAACACCACACAACTTTATCTGATGATAGGAGTTAAACTCTTTATTCCATTCAGAGGCATCTGGCAAGTAGAGCTGCATTGGGGGGCACATTACAGATGAAAAATGATCCATACTTTCTGGATATTGAAATCATTTACAGTATTTACTTTCTAGCTATTCCCAAATACTCCAAATTACCAAGTCTCAATTGAAAAGAAAAACATGAGATACCATATTAAGTCTAGAAATTTAAGAGAGATGACAGTATTTAAATCAGCAGATGTAAATGCAGCGCCTATCTGTAAAGTAATTTTTAATGGAAAATAATGAAGTCAAATCCTTCTCAAATGTTAAGAAAGGAACGTCCGACTGACTTAAGCCTCAACAAAAATTAAAATGCTATGTACTTTCCATACTTCAGTAATTTTAAATTCATTGTAAGAAAAAAAAAATTATCCTAAAGGCTAGATGAAGGTCACTGTCAAAAAAGGAAAAGAAACTCATTTTTCTTTGCTAAAACTACAACATAAGTTTGTGGTTTTTAAACCAATTAGTAAAGAAGAGATGCAGGAAAAACACTTCAGACCATTTTCAAAATTATCTAATCTGTACAACAATGATCTTTGGGAAAATTATCTAGTCTATGTAGTAATGCCTCTATTTCAACATGAACCTAAGAGGTAGATAACAAAATGATGAAACAAATGTTTTTGCTCGCTGTGCCCCTCAAATCAGTGCAGCATGGTGATTCTGATCATCTCATGCACAAAAAACATCACAAAAAAAGGTTCAGAGGTAATAGCATGGCTCTGTCGACCACACACACACAGGCGCGCACGCGCACACACACACACAGCAGTCTTTATGCACCATGTGTTGCCACATTTTTTTTTTCTTAAACTGAGGTAGACTGAAGTTTATTGTAGAAACTTGAATGTGTCACTATTACCACAATCATCATTCAAATTACATTTGGAAATTTAAAAATTTGGTAACTTTCCTGTTATCCCTGCCTTTTGACATTTTTTTTTGTTCTCCTCTAATGGTTGGTTGCAGAATGTGCATAAATCCTGCTGCATCTATTATAAGCCAGGCTAGAGAGGTTGTTGTTTTGTTTGTTTTTTTTCTTGTAATCATTTTCAAAACCTTCAAAGTGGCTTAGTGTGGCCCATAACAGCGGCTGGATATGTAAACTTAGCCTTTCATTATCTTTCAATGTGATCAAACACTGTTTGACCTTCCCCCATCGTGGTAACTGAAAGCAGTATGATGTGATCTGCAGACAGCAGAGACCCTCCTGGCCTCAAAAAAATGCTCCAGCAGATCAAGTGTTCTATCAAACTGAAGATGAAGCTTGCTCTTTGAACAAAATGGCAAAGTCCAAATGGGCTGCAAATGGTTAAATGTAGCATTATTAGGTAGTGATGGTCAAAGGCACAAAGGGTTCATGCATTCAATCAAGTAGCACAAAAAAAAAATTCAGCCTCTTGCAGCCTTCTAAATTTTTCCCCCAACCCCAGCCTCTTGCCATCACTTCCTTGTCCTGTTCCCAAAAAAGTACCGTCACAAACTTTTTCATCCCATCTTAAAAGAAAACTAAACGGCATTGCTGCTATCAGAATGTTGGCATCATTCACTATCTTTTGAACATTCATTGAAATTTTTTTTAAACAAATGATGGTGTTGAAGCCCTCAGGAAATCTGAGGCTGTGTTTTTTTTACCCACCTTACTCCCATCAGCCAGCAGCTAGAAGTGCTCTACTATATTTTTCCCCGATAAGTCTGTAGTACTCCTGGCTGGTGGCTGATCAAATTTTAATTTTTTTTAAAAAAATAAAATGCTCAAGAACTATTAGCTTTATAAAGTATACAAAATACCAAAAAAAAAGCAAAAAAGGAACAATTTCTCATTGAGGTACTAAATGCCTGAGGTAGTTTAGTAAAATGCATATTTATCTTTTTATGCCCTGGCCAACACCATTCAACACTTCCCTTAGGTTATTCATGGCAGTGTTATGTAAAAATGCAACCAAATTCTTTTTAAAAAATGCCACTTGTTTCAACATTGGGACTAACACTTAAACTCTTGTCAATACCCTTGCTCTAACCCTAGCCCACCCACAATCCCACCCTCCAAATGTGTTTATTCTTTTACAACTGGACCTATAAGAGCAATGCCTTTTCTTTTTTTTTTTGTTGGTTTTTTCTTTTCTTTTTTTTTAACCAGTGAACTCAGAAGAGAAAGCTTCATTAAACCAAGTTCTAAAGTTGTTGGGGAATAATAAGAACAATAAAAAAGACTAACGAGTTTATGTTAAATTGTGAGAATAGAACAAAAGGGAAGTGAAGGGGTCCTTATTTTAAAGCTGGGTTTCAAAAGTTTGAGAGAGCCTAAAGAATACATTCTCAGAGACAGCGTTCAACGGTTGCCTGGTCCTCGAACAGGTGATTGGCTTGGTGGATCTTCTGCATAAAACTTCAACAGGTGCTCACCACCTGTCTCTCTGTCACACAGTCTGTCTTTGGTCTGGCATCTGTCTCTGATGGGCCATTTCCTAAACCTTTATTTCCGTCTTGGCTGAGGCTGTCCGCTTTGCAATGTTTTTTGCTGTTGCTGCTGCCTTCTTACCTGAGCCAGTATTTCCTGAATTTTTCTCTGAGCAAGCTGAAGGACACAAAGAAGAAGAAACAACCCATCATGATGCTATGCTGCAGTGACAGCTGTTTACAACCAACAAGAGACGCTACTGGGATTAGGAAAATCTGGAATGACTAAATTTCTAGTACTGACTAGATTACTTGTTAATTAAAATACACTTGAGGTTAATCATGATGTACAGCCTAAATTTTAATTTTTCTTCTCTTTTCAACCTACCACAACTACTTGCATGGTCAGTTTTCTCATCTGTAGTATATAAACCATGAGAATAGGTAGATGACTACCAATGTTGACATTATTGAAGGTACAGCCTTAATTTTACTCCTCTGGAAATACAAATGTTTTATAAGAACCACTGTTGTAATGAAGAGGGTACAATTTTTTAATACACTAGGGTAACCAGGTCAGACTTACAGGACTTCCCAGCCCCCCCATCTCCTTTCTGAACTACAAGTCACCTGCAGCAAAGTATCAAAAGGAATGAGTCTGCATTAAGTGAAGGAAGGAATCTTGTGATCCTTTTCTTTATGATATTATATCAACAGAGTGGGCAATGTGGATGAATTACATATCTGGGTGTATTCTTTCCAGATACTATGGTATGGCTTGTGTCTCTGTTCCTTCTGAATTTCAGCCCAATCACAACTTGGGTTTTCTTTTGGTTTTGGCAAAGTTTTAGCAGTGCCAGAGCCCGCATAAATTGACAGAAGAATTTAAGGAGACTGTTTTGCATATGTGAATGTGCAGTATTGTTATAAATCTCTCTCACAGGCATGAGGAAAGTTTATTGCAGCAAGACAACCAGAGGAGCCTGGCAAGCACTGCTTGCTGTATCCTGAGCAAAGGTCTTCCATCCCTTGGCTCCTGCACATGGCTATAAAAGAAAGACCATGGAAATATCAAGGCAAATACAGAAAATCATTGCAGTCCTCCTACCTGGCATGCATAGAAGTGACCAGTTATTTTCACAACCACCTGATCATTTTCATCAGGTGTCTGGTCACGAGGGACTACAACTTCTGCACTTGTCAAGTTTTGAAGCTCATTTACCTATAAACAAATAGTAGAAGTCAGAAAACTTTAAACTAACAAATGTTATACAACCAGCAAGCCTCAAAGACACCGACCATTGAAACATCATCCTCTAAGCTGCACTTTTTTAAACCACTCACTAACAGAAAGCATCTTTATGCAGCAGTGTGCACTCTGCAAGCTGAGCCTCTTGTGTCTCTTAACATAAATTAGCACCAGTCCTCTGGGTTTGAAGAAGTGTTTTAAAGACTAAATACAACACACAGAAGGTGTTAAATACATGACTTTAAAAAAGCAAATAGATGCCACAGTATTTACAGTTGAGTTTAAAAGTGTAAGGTCAGAAAAATCATACAATATAGGGAAGAAAAATGCCAGAGTATTTATATGTTTTTCCTTCAAAAGCCTAAACAATATAGAGAACTTCAGACTGAGCAAGTGAGAAATTCTGGGAAAATTTGTTCAAATTATTTTCAGCAGCTTATTAGCCTTCCATCATGTTAAGTAGAGGTGAGGTTAGAGTCTTTGTCTCATTAAAACTATTTTATTTTAGAAATGCTTATCACTGTGTAATTAAAGTTGTAGATGAGCAACTTCTCAGACATGTTTGTCCTTAAGCCTCTTGCCACTGCAAGTAAGGGAAGAGGCCACACTGCCTCCTGACACTTGACCTAAAGACCCTGTTGCACTCAGGATGGACCCCCAAGACTGAACCAAGTCTTTGCAAATATCATCTAGCTCCTGACTTAACACCATATGAAAATACCTGAGCACCAGCAGAGCACCAGCACCTTTTTAGGATTAAAAAATCTCAGTGATGTTATTTTATACAACAAACTGAGCTTAAGAAATGCCATCAATTTAATTGAAACAAAGATAGGTATGCTTTTTTTGGTAATATTGAGGTCTGAACATGTCTTAAATTCCTACCACTTATTTAGAAATGAAATAAATCATTCTAAGATTGGCTTCAACTCCACAGCAGAAGAAAGGAAAATGTAACAAGTACAGCTAAGAAAACAGCTCCTGCTTTAATGTAACATCAAAGAATTAGTTTAGCTAAAGTTTAAGCTTTATGTGTATATACACACTGAATATGAAACATAACTGAGCAACACTGAGGATTTTATTTCAGCTACTTACTGTTTTGCCTCCTTTACCAATAACTCTACCAGCAGCATAGGATGGCACTTTTATATGAGCTTCAAGTTTCACTTCTTCTTTAGGTCCAAAGAAATTTTCTTCTTTAAGTTTTCCATAGATTCTCCCTTGAGCCTGCAAAATTGCTTTCAGTTAGAGAATGTTCTTCTTGGAATCTAGTTAACATCAAGAAATTCCACAGAAAGGTGAATTCTTAGTACATAATCCTGATAAAGTGTTTTCCCTAATAAATACACTACTTTTCTAAAAGAAGTCTTTGTACCAAGCTAGGAAGTACCAGTGTTCAACTTCTAAGATTGCTTGACAAACCAGGGAACCACACAGCAATTTAACAGAGATCATGATTATTATTATGCTTTTCAGTAGAAATACTGCTTTTAAAAGAAACTACCACATTTCTGTAGAGGTAAAGAGTAGTGGAGAGAAGAACTGTCAGGCAGAACAACAATCCCAAATTTTTTATTACACCCAGAAGCACAAAATGCAACTAATTGATTCAGGAACCCATTCTTTTAAGATGCTAAACTAAAAAAGCCACAACACCCCCAACAAGTCATGGTCTAAAGACTCTAATTGAAGCAAAGAGCTTGCTTTTACAATCCATTACAGCATATTGTTTAAAAATAAATAAATTTTGCACTTGCTCAAATTTCCAAAGTAAAGAAACAAACTGCCCAGATCTAAATAGTTCCATGGGAACAGTATTATTTCAACCAACACACAGTTCCTTTTTCTGGGAAGCACACAAGTGCCAGATAGCAAGAAGAATGCCCACTGAGAGTAAGGTTGTAGATTTGCTGATTTTTAAACACATTTATTTCCTTATTCACAGCCATATTCAGTGAATTTGTGAGAAGTGGTAACCAAATCTTCTACTCTTTGGCTCCTAGATGCTTCAAATGAACATACATTACTGGTGAATTATAAAGAAAGATGGGATGTGGACTTCTTTATAAAAAAGATAGTACATGCTCTTCCAACATCTCCAATCTCTCAGTTCTTGAAAAGGTCTTTAGGAAAGGAAACAACCTAACTGGGCTGCAAGCCCCTGCACAGTAAAATGATGTCTGAAATATCTTGTCTACCCTAGATTCCCCTTCACTTTCATAGATCCCAGATCCAAGGCAGCACAGCCATGCATGGACAGTGGTGTCACAGGGATGCCAGAGCTCTAGGGAGCACTGCAGCAGAGGCTCTGAACAGTGCCATGCTCCTTCCCATTGCCTTGCTAACAACTGGCCCTGCACACTGCAACATCCCCAGGCTGCAGCAGCACAGGAGGAAAAGGCTGTAGCCACTGCAGCTACTGGGGACAGGAATCACAGAGAGCAGAGCACGATGGAGCAAGGAAAGGATGCCAAAGTCACGGGCTCTGGGATAACACTGCCTCTCCCAGAGCTCATTACCCATCTGAGCAGCAGCTATTCCCTCTCCAGACTGTTGAGCATCAGTTTACATTCTTGGTGCCCCAACAACCACTGTCCCAGGAGGGGAGACCCTTCTTAATCAGAGCACTAATGAAGTGTGGACCTGGCCCTAAGGCCAGCTTCAGGTTAATGGTGGTGATCAAAGGAAGGACTGAGCTCTGCCTCTGCCCATCCCAGTCAAGAGGGCATTGCTCAAAGAGAAGCTAAAAGGTCTGGAGCTGAATAAAGCCCCGAGGGATAATCCCTTTCCTTCATAAGACCAGCATAGCCCAGGAGCATTGACTGTGCTACTATGCTGATGCATCTTTGCAAGCAGAGCTCAAGTGTAAAGTATGACTGATTGATGTGGTGTTAAACTACATATGAGGTGCAGAAAAGGGACACTTTCCTCCTTGCAGGAGTCAGGTTGGAGAGAAGAGCTTCCAGAAGAGCCCTGTGAGACTCCCAGTTTATCTTGGGGAGGAAACCAGAGGACAAGCCTTTGCCTACATGAAAAGTCAGGATAAAGGATGCCCAAATTTCCTTTGGCATGCTACTCCTTGAGGGTAAGTCCACTGATATCTGGTCAGTATCTGACCTTTTGCTGACCCCAGACCATAAGAGTACATGTGGCCAAGCCCACAAGCACACAGAAAATATCAAGGACACAGAGCTTCCTAGTCATGCTTTGCCTTCAATAGTGTCTCAAGTGCATATGGTAATTGAGCAACAATCCCAAATGCATCTAAGTTTGTAATTACCACTGCAAAATACCTGCCCTGATAATTTTGCAAAAATCCTAAAGGCATTAATGAAACTGATATCCCTGAAGTTTGTGCACCTCCTCCTTGCAAGATGCCCTGAAGTAAAAATACAAAGTCAAAAATGTGAACAGGCAAGAAAACTAAGCCAGGATACAAACTCTCAAGTGACTTTCTACATGCTCCAGGCCACATCTGTGATGATGCCAGGCTGCTGCACTGAGCTGCCTGCATCACTCCTAGCACAGTCAACTCCTTTGGGGTAACTAGATTTATCCCTTGACATTTAAGGCAGAAGGCCACTCTGGAACTTAATTTGAACACAGATGGGATAATCAGGTTGAGTATCTCCTTATAGTTGCAGTGGAAATACAATTAGAAATCTTACATTTATCTGTAGAGCTACCCAAAACGCATTTTCCATTTGGCACAAAACAGCAACCTGGGAAGACTCAATTTCATCTTGTCAGCTTTGTTATTTCAATTAAGCACACAAAACTGTTGCACATACCAAGACAGATTAAAAGACTCAACTCAAAGGTGCTTGTAGATAGAAGAGACATTTAGGAATGTAATATGGCCATATTTTTATGCTAGATCTGATTTTACTTACATGAAACACACATGAGATTTCTGGTCACCAGAATGTGGCCTCTAATAGTACTGTATCACTCATATTCTTATGAGACCTTCCAGCAGAAGGAAAGCAAAACTCAAGTATTTACTAAAATTCTGAATAAAGTGCGCTGGGAACCAAGAGTTTAGTTTTTCAATATTGTCCCTTAGGATCCAAAGGCCACTACATACTGACAAGTTTTTCTATGTTGTACCTTGAACTGAGCTTCTGGAGGTCCAGTGATGATAACCATTCTCAGCTTAGCATCTGGTCCTTCAGCAGGGGCAATCTGAAATGGATAAACATAGCTATTGGTAGCTGTCTTTTGAAGGAATAGTTTAAAGCCACCTCCTCCCCATTTCAGTCTCACATTCTGTTCAGGAGTGAAAAATTATTCGTTACAGCAGCAGCATCACACTTCAGTCATGACGGGTTTGTTCTCTTTAAAGTGCATTAATTAGCTGTAATGAAATATGGAGAAACTGGCTAAACCACCATGAGCAAATTTACTTTTGAAAATTAAAGACACAGCTACTCATCTACACATGGCAGAATCCCACACGGCGGTTTCATGTGGCTGTGAGTGGTGTAAGACATGTAGCCTTCAAAAAGACAAATCTGGTTAATAAACTGAGATTCTCATCCCTACCCACTAGCTTGAATAGTCTTTCTAACAAGTTTTGCTCATTAGCAAAAGCTCTCATCCATTCCCCTGAGAACAGAAGATCACTTTACTGTTGTAACTAATCAGATCCAAAACATTCCTCTATACTGGACAATGTGTGACCCAAATAAAAATTAAGCTCCACCAGAGCTGAGACAGAGATGCCTGTAGGGTCTTTAGCAGTTCATGTCACCACAACAGTAAGATTTCTGTGGGTGTTTTTCCCAGACTCCAGTGGCATTGAATAATTCAAGCTAGCCTCTGACATTCCGAATGAATCTTTTGTTTATCACAACTGACATTTGCATTGTTGCATCTAGTATTACATAGCTGCTGTTGAATGAGCAATATATTAAACACTACAGAATTTCATCTCAGCTGTTGGCATAGGGATGTTATTCATATTTAACAGCTGTAGTTTATTTCAGACAAATTACCAGTCACCAGGCATAATTTTCACTGAAGAATTTTGCTAAGGAAAGTTTATAACATTATTCATATTGTACCCTAAGATGGAGAAGGCATTACATACTAGTTATCTGGTTTGCATATCTATTTTTCATTATTTATGAATTCCAATTGGATAGATCTAAAAATACACATTAATTTTACAGCAGTACATTTATATGACATGACGTTGTAAGAACAAGCACAGACTAAATCCATTCATTCTTTGGAAAAAGTATTTTAGAGGGGCAAAATTCCAGGGCACATTTAGAGGCAGCTGACTGAACAGAACTCAGCCTGACAATTGTCATTTGTGTAAACTGGACAGGTTTGTCTCTCAGTCACCTCTAGTTTTCTTAACAAACACCAGCACCTTCATTAAAATTTTAGGAAAAATATTTTCCATCAAGCCTTCATTACATCCGATATGTGTCTAAATGTTCTGGGACATATCTTGCTTTGATTTTATCCTCGCATATTCTATTCTCAAAAGCTGGAGTAAAACATGGCTGAGGGCTGCAAAATAAACATATACCAACTAACATTTCAATGTCTGAAGGAGTAACCTAAGAGAATTCTAAGAGAATTCTAATTCTCTAACACCTAAGAATAGGTGTTAATTTTGTCTGTCTGCCCTTGGAAAAAGTAGTTATATGCATACAAATAGTATACAAGTGGTGAATTTAACTTCTGAGATTAAATAACTTTTCATTCCTAACCAGAAAACAATCTTTTATATGCCAAGCCACAAACTGACAACTTTATACACCCAAACCAAGCTTTCATCAGGAAGGACTGCTCTGCAAGAAATTTTTAACCAAGGAGCAATTTTTAACCACCTCAGCAGCACAGGGTGGGCAAAAGACAGCTCAAATCTCTGGCTGGCTCTTTTGCTGAATACTTGAGTCTGGAGTCCTACACTGAGCCTGCATTTCCAAGCAGCACTGGGACACAACCTGAGCTCAGCAAGTGCCATGTTCACCTCTGAGGTGAGAGGCTGGACGCTGCAGCCTCATACAGAACCCCAGTGCATCTGCAGTTTAGTCTTGCATCGTGGGTTATGAGTTTCACCAGATCTACAAAGCTCAGCATGAGCACAGAGGAGATGCAAGAGGATGTAAAAGGCTTTCAGCTGTAGCAAGCTACAGCACAACTCAAAACAAGCATTATGCACAGACTTACTTCCTCCACAAAGTATGGTTACTGCAGTTTGGCAAGTAGGAAGTTAGGCAGCACTTCCTCCAACTCTTACACAGATTCCTTGATTCACAATTTATCATTTTGTTCCGAAGTTATGACAGAGGGCAAGTAGAAGTGGTCCCATTTCAACATGAGGGAAGTTTAGAAGTTTTGAATAATTTACCAGTTGCCATATTTAATACTTCCACACAGAAGCAAGCCTGATGCTCCACATTGTTCTGCCAGATTACAGGTTAAGTTGCTTTATTTTAATAAATACGTACACATGCAGCATGCCAATTTTGCAAGCATACCCCGAATCTGTGTACTTTTGTTAAGATTTAATCATGTTTTCACAAAAAAAGCATCTTTACTTTATTCCTATAGAAGGAACAAAAGACCGGAGCTTGAGAAAACTTTTGTCTGAATTTAAATTAAGGCAGAAATGTTAAATGCATGGGGTAGAGGGGTGCCAGCCAGTAGAGGAAGCCTGAGGCCACTGTTAGCCAGATGCATGGGAAATACTGGAAACTCCCTTTCCACTAAACTCTCTTCCAAGGTCCAACTGAAGAACTAGTTTGGGCGGGTTCTTGGAGGTCCAGGTTGTTTCACATTTCTCTCTCCACCTAGCAGTACCTTCCATACACTGCTTAAACTTTAGATACAAGCTGCAGGAATGGAGAGGGGAAGAGGAAATACGTGTGATGCATCACAGCCCCATGAAAGACAGATTTGATAAAGAAATATTGACACTTCTCACTTTCTCCTGTTTAATTTTTCCCCTAAAAACATGGATATTAGTGCTCAATTAATATAAACCATCTGGGTAGTATAACTATTTAACATTCTGATCAAAAAAAGGATGGAGTTGGGCAGTGTGTCATTGGTTGACTGGCCAGTAAAACAGATCAGCACTAGGCAAACCACACACAAGACTCATTCATCAGGGTTCCCCAATTATTTTGCTCTGTATACTTAGATGAACACCTTCCAAGCCAAGCTCAGCTTCACCAAATTAAACTCCGCATAGCCAGCTCCTGCCCTGTGCCCCAGACTCCTGGCAGATCCCTGCCATAGCACTCACTAAACACATCATTCCATTGAAACACAAAGAGGGCTGAGAAGAAAACATTTGTTTTATCTGTGCAGTAAAATGTCCATAACATCATACTAAAGCTGCACACTGTACTTTAAATGCACTGTTCTCTAAGATTTTTTTAATTAAGGCCAAAACATTATCTTTACAGCATAAAACAGCAGAAGATATTATTTGTAAGAAAAATGTGTTCAAGCATTTAGAGAAGACACTTGTGGTTACAAGGGCATTAGTGGCCAAAAGTCAGGGCCTTCCTATGACTGCAACTGGTACTAACCCCTGTAGACAGCCAAGAAAGATTTCACCAAATTGACTGAAACTCAAGCTTCTGTTAGAGGTCAGCCTCTGCAGACCATGCTGTTCTTAGCTACACTGAGATGGTCAATACACAAACAGCTGGATGCTAAACCTGATAACATGAAGGTAAATGTGCTGTTTGAGGACTGACTGGCCCCAGGAGCTTGGAGCAGCACATGGGTGAAGTTCCACCACCAACAATTCAGCATGGAGCCATTTGAGCTTGGCAGCCCAACCCAATCCATCTGGCACAGAACAGGGGCAGCCACGAGAGTAGGGACTTCAACTGGGCTGCTGTGTTTAGAAGGGGAATTTACCCCACCAATTTTCACCTTACCTAAAGCAAAGAGAAAACATTTAAGCACTGCATCATTAAGGCACAAGTCTGTTTCTAAGACCACCAAAGTAGTTTTCTTTGCAGCTTATATTTCACACCTCAGGAGACGTCTGAAAACATGCTTCTAATTATCTTGTCTCAGGGAAGATTAAAAGATGATTTATAAACAAATGTACTATTTATCACATCATATTCTAAGCATGGAGTGGGGGAGGATGTTCAGGAAAGCACAGCTTGTGCAAACTTGCTGAAAGTGTCATGTAGAATAGGCAGAAAGTTATAGCTGGTGTAATAATACCTTAATAGATGCGCCTGCAAAACGAGAAAGTTGTTTGATGTGCTGTCCCTGCTTGCCAATAATAGCTCCAACTGCCAAGGCTGGGATGAACAGATGAACAGTTTCAGACTCGGGCTGTTGCTGTGGGGAAGAAGGAAAAATGCAGTGAATGTTTTTGAACATTATGAATCAGACTGACAGGAAAATGGGTACAGAACAGGCATGCATGGAAATGAGGGGGAAATAAGATTTCCCCCCTGTGATGTCTGAGTATTAAGGGTCTGGCTTTTTTTGGGAACCACAAAATCCACAGAACAACAAAACCATTTTGAGCCAAAAGAGGATTCTTTCATCTTGTATAAAATACTCACAATTTTAATGCATAGAACTTTAAAAAACAATTGAGGAGCTGCTTCTTTGTGAGGCTTTCACTCTTACCTGTAGCTGTCTGGATTCTCTTCCAGGGGCAAGACCCTGCAAATGAGGCTACTACAAGCAGAAAGAGGCTACTACAGCCTGAGCAGGCAAACTCTTTCTAGTTTCCCAGTTATAGTTTTAATTTTAGATTTTGCTGAGAACAGTACAAAAAGCCTCAGAGTTACATATATGCTACAATTTCCTTTGTGTGGGAGTGATCTGGAATGATAGCCAGCTTGAAATCTGCCAGTGATTCCTCCTGTGTAACATTATGCAACAGTTGGAGCCCTGGCAGCATTCCTCACACAGGCTAGTAAATTAAACGCCGTGTTTCTGAAAAGTGAGAGGACCCCAGCATTGCACCCACTGGATATCAGGCATCACTGCATCTTCCTATTGCTTCCATGCAGACACCCCAGCTGGAGAGCATGACAGAATGCTCGAGATCCTCTCTACGTGCTGCGGAGCAGTGATCAAACTGCAGGGGTGCATCTGCCACAGTAACTCACAGCTCTGTTAGCAGCCCCAGAAGAGCCTGTCTCAGAGGAAGGGAGCACCATCAAGTACACACCATGCTACTGGACCATGGATCCATCCACTTCCATCAGGGCTACCCCTGAAAAGCATTTCACACAAGCCTCTCTTTGAACTAGGAGGTATTTAAGACGCTACACACCTCTCCTTCTGAAGTTTTTCTTCCTCTGTGTACCCCTCTCATATTTTTGAAATTTTTTTGCTCATCCTCACTAAGACAAGCCAACAAGCCCTTTTGTGCAGAGGTATTTTGAGACAATGCAGACAATCCTTGTCCTTGCTTTTTCAGTGCCCACCATGCACTGAGCACCAGCAAGCAGAGCATGTGGGACCAACCAAGCTCATTGAGCTTTGCTCAGCTGTGTATTTTGATAAGGGTACAGGCACATAGAGAAGCTCACCTAAAAAGCTTTTTCTATGATATTTTCAGAAAAAGCCCCACACTGCTATATGCAACACAAAGCAAAAAGCAGATGCAATCCTAAAAACAGCACCCGCAGCTTATTTTTAAATTTCAGAACTCCTTTCAAGGTTAAGTCTTTCAAGGCAAAGTCCCACTGCATTAGCCATAAACAAATCTGAACAAAATGCTCATTTCCAAGTTTTACCACTTCATTTTCAGTAAACACAAGTCGACTGTAACCTCAGGGGATACAAATTCCAGGCACAGCTCCATGTATCAGGTGAAGAAACCCCAAAATAGGATATTGGGAACAGAAACACTTGAGGCAATTGCAGCAGTTGCACAGTTTACCCTGTGTTTTCACACATACAAGGCGTTAGGATTCAGAGGCATTTCATGCTGGTTTGAATCCACATGGACACAGCCCTCCACTCCCAGCCTCCCCACTGTCTTGCATGCTTTGAGGCCAGCAGCTTTGCAGATCCAGCTGGTTTTTAAGGCAGGCAGTAAGTCCCTGACCCAAATAACCAGAGCAACACACAAGTGGCAGTCTGTGACCAAGGGAGGAAGTAACAACAATTAGAGAATGGGGAAAGGTGGGACCACCTCTTTTAATCTGCCTACAGATCAATTTAAAATTATCTCAAAACTACACCCTAAAACTACATATTTGTAATGAAAGATGCAGTCACTTCAGTATATATGTTAAACCAGTTTCCAGAAGATTACTCATATTCTCCTCCTATTATTACAAATATCCTGAGTGTTGTCATAGTAAGTCTTTTTACATGTTCACTGTGAATCCAGCAAGATTTACAGCAATTTGGAAATGCTACTGTAGGTACTCACTTGATTTTAGCACTTCAAAAAACTATTTCTAAATGGTTGCAAGTTCATGAAGCATTTGGGCTTTTCCAGTTTTGTTGCAAGAACCCATTGCACTGGGTGTAGAGGCAATCCCTCCTTCCAGTCCTGACAGCTTATCCACCCCCCTTGCTTGCTCCTCTCTTCTTGACCCCTACATTCAATTGTTCAATGTGCTCCAGTTCCTGCAGAAATCCACTGCTGAAGATTTCCTTCCACATGCTTCTCCAGCCAGCCTCTTCCAGCTAATTACTACAACACTGCAGCGAAGCAAACGTGTAATTGACTTGGTTTTCAAGAATTTACACATCTTCTACCTAAACCCACCTCCAGACACATTTCTGTACCATAGAAACAAACCAAACTTCATTATTTTTGTTTGCATATATTTCCTGCCTTCCCTCTGTTGCCCATCTGCCTGCTGAGCAGTTTTCCCCTCTCCTTCCCAAAGCTTGATTTCAAGCCGCTTTCTTGGCTGGATTCAATCCACCACTGAAATTCCTTTTTGCTGCCTCACCCTCAAACACAAAACATGGGCAGCAAAGGCAACAGAAGACAGAAGATATGGTACATGTGCCTTTCTAACTGTGCCATGAAGATAGAAGATATGGTGCATGTGCCTTTCTAACTGTGCAATCACCTCACTGTAGCACCTTCCTCCCATCCTTCCTCATAGTTTTGACTTTTTGATACATTTCAACTCATTTTCTCCTAAAGGACTTTTAAATAAGTATTTATGTGTGTTACTGAGGTTCTTCAATGCTAAACTTGCATTTTAGTGTAATAGTGATACATATTTAAGGAATAGTGGAGAATCTGTTAATATTCAGCTGTTCATACATTGGAATTTTTTTAACTCTTGTCTGGGGTACCACATTGGCATATACATATAACCAAATTCATCTCCAGCATAACATCACACAAGATTTAGAGAAATTATGTAATACACGCTGATTTTTAACCACTCAAAAACCATAGTCCTCTTTCTTTTTTCTTCTGGCAGAAATCAAGTCTAACTATAAGGCTTTTGAGAGTATCACAACACCAAGTTCAAATTGCTATCTGTCCATCTCCTTACCCACAATAATTTTAAAGTCCTTTTGTATTTACTGGAAACCTAGCCTGCAAAAGAAACACATCAAAATATAATGCAATGACTACACCACCCATCAATCTTACAGATGCTTCTGGGGATCTCAGGATGGAAGAAAATCAGCTATAATTTAATCTCACCCATGCCATGCCACATAAGTCATAGAGCTTTCCAGGAACTCCCAACATGAGTTATATCAGAAATAGATTCCTAGACCTTAAACATATGTTAGAAGCACTAAATTTAGGGAACTGATTTCCCACTCTGTGAAATTTGAGCTTCAACGTTCACTCCCTTATAGCCAAGTCTGCTTAAATATATACTTACAATTTAAAAGCCAAAATATGTATGTGTATATATTTTTTGACGAGAGTAAGGTCTCCTGGACAATTTTCTCTTCTTCCCCATTCAGTTTATTTTCTCCTCCTACATGAGAAAATATTTTATTCAAAGCCAGCCCAGCCCTGGGAACTGATGGGAATGCAGAAAGAAAATCTTTTAGAGTAGCAGCCTAGGTTCACCAAGATTTATAGTCCATACATCCACCCTAATTTGCAAGTAGCCATCTGCAGTATCTGTGATGCACACACCACCTCTTCAGCCTCAGCAATATTTGCACTATGGGCTTATGGCTAGTCCACCCAAATAAGAGAAGTTTGTCTTGTGTAGCTGTGGCACACAGACCACTGAGATATTCACTTCAATGGAGCATCTAGGTTGGTTTGGGGTTCTGTGGCTTTTTTTTCAGGGGTTTTGTATTTTAAGAGAAGAGCTCCAGAAACCAAGATATAAGAAACAGATTCTTCAAAAGCATGGTGACCAAAACAATTAGTTCAGTTCATAAATAACTGAAAATACTTGCTTTGTTTTTGCAAAAATCAGTCTGCTTTAGTCACAAAACAAGGTTGGTAAGGAATTTTTGTCTATATCCAGCACACTGAACTAATGAAAACAATTTTAAATGCTGGTTTTGTTCATTAATTGGATTCCAATTTCCATCCAAATGTTGCCTGATGAAAATCAGAAGTTAAAATTAATCAAGCAAATAAGAAAAGCACCATTCATCATTTCTTAACAGAAAAAGGAAAATATACATTTCCCAAAGCAAATGGCAAATTGCATGCTTGTATAAATAGAAAGATATATTCAGTGTAAGCAAAGGTACAGACTACTCTAAGGTTTTCAGAAAGGTAACTAAAGTACACATATAAAATTTGATAAGTCAACTTAAATCAGATTTCCTGGTTGCTCATTTAAATCATGATTGAAAATGGTGATCTAACACAGAGATGGAAATTAATCTACCCCACTGGATGACTCCAGGCAACTGCTGCAGCACACTATTAGCTCTGACTTTTTACACTAACTCAACTCTTTCCTGGAGCAGCTTGGATACTCCTCCCTCCATACCTCCTGCAAGTCCCTGAGCTCCAGCCATCTGTCCCTAGCCCATCAGTCCATACCAACTATTTAGCTTCTTTTTTTAATATTTCCCTTTTAAATTGCCACCATCACCATCCAAGAAAAACTGATCTGTTGGTAAATCATGTAATTCCTGGCTGCTTCCCCATTACACTGGGCTCACCTGGAGCCCCTGCACTGCATGTAGCATCAGGATTATCCCCTTCACTCCAACCAGACCCTGCAGCCTTACGGGAGATTTTTCCTTCTGCTGCCAACCCTACCACATTAACTCTTAGGAAAC